>NW_008796220.1:1745492-1832992 GCF_000699145.1 Aptenodytes forsteri | reverse complement strand
GACATGGGCACTTAAGGACTATTTACAAATGGATCTTGCTGTCTCTGTGCAGCAGTGTGCCAGCATTTAACCCCATTCCCCCTTTTTAATATGTTTTAGCTGACATTTTCTGAGATGGTGAGGTGATTGTGGGACTCATTTCACATACAGTTAGACTCCTAAAGGTAAGATAACTCATCTAAGCGGCTCTCAGGCTCCCCTTTTCTGCAAAAGCACATCTACAGTCTGACTTCTTCCATCTTAAGACAGATGAGAATTTTTCTGAAAGAACCTAGCTGGTGAAAAAAAGACCGACTAAATAATATACTTCTAGATGTTAATCATTAGGTGAGATCACTTTCATTTACATGTTTAGCACCATGGAGTACTGGTCTCACCAAGGGTCTGTAAGTGCTATTTCAATGTAATAATAATAACAATAATAGTAATAATGATGACAGAAATATCAGTAATTTATTTATCAGCATAAATGATTTTTTTGCATTTTATTTGCAAAAAAGAGAAATACATTCTAAATAATGAAATAGTTTCTGATATGAAAAAAAAGGTTCTAAATTCCTTGTGTAATTTATAAGAAATAATCCAGAGAGTTATAAATAGATTCTGTTGCATAGCAAGTTCTTTGCTAGATTGTGTTGACATCAAACTTATAATTTTCCCTCCAGTAAAGCTGATTCAAACTGTAACAAAGATACGTAAGGCCAAACCACCAGCTGAGGCAAAGTGGCTTGATTGTTTAAAGTGAAGGAGCTAAGTTGATTTGCACCACCTAAGGTTTAGGCTCTTGTGATATAATGTTGTTTGATTCTTCTATTCTATGGTTCATAGGAAAAATCAAGCAATGTCAAAATGATTAACTGTAAATGGTCTTACGTTTGATCATCTTTGTGCTTCAATTATAATTACAGAGTCAGGCCTAACAATAGTCTCTCTATAATTTCTTTATTGGCATGCAAAGTTTGCACAGTAAATATTTCTTCTCATTGCATGTTTTCCCTTTTCCAACAAGCTCTCAAAGCAACCATTCCAAACGAAATAGCAATTGAACTGGACTGTTATTATTCTGTACATACTAATTCTGCTCCCAGCTATTTTTTTTTTTAAAGCATGAAATTCACAGATTACAAAGCCTACTGAATCATGTGAACTCATCTTTGAAATAAGTCCGAACCATAGATTTCAAAGCCCAAACTGACTTCAAGTTGAACTTCCTCATCAAAGATAAATGTTTAGGGCTGGTGTTCTTGTTTGATCCAAGAGATAAGTCCTAGGTCTCAGTCTTCTAGAGTGAAATCTTGATTTCACTCAAGCCAGTAGCAAAATTCCTATTGTTTGTTAACGAGGTCAGGACTCCAGCACTGGTTTTCAGCTCCCTGAAGTTCAGGTGCAGAGGGAGTTCTGAATCCACCAGTCTAATTCTGATGCCGTGTTTGTCGAAAGGAAAGAATAAAGTGAGTTCATAAAAAACAGTCTTCAAAGTAAGGTTTACACAACCTTCGGTGCCAATTTGTATGTCTGAAACTTGTGGTTACTGGAAAGAGCCCTGTTGAATAGAAGAGGTTTTAGATTAGATCCTGTGACCATAGATCTACAAATTGCACAAGTAAATTAATCACACATAACACATCTCATCACATAATTTAGAGTATCTTTTTGCAGCTTTAATTTCGTAAAATTTTTTCCAGTATAGTTTCCTGTATGTATCAGTGACATCTTTTTCCAGTCCCATTGAAGAGACATGCCCACAGAGAAGTACAAATCTGCCAGCTATCTTGAAATCAGTCAATGAACATGAGTTTGCATCATTGTCTCCCCAGAGAGAGTATAGAATATTAAACCAAACCTATCGTTCTCAGGAGTATTACAGTTTTATTTCCTTTGTGAAAAAAAAGGCAGAGGGAGGTGTGGTTCCTCCCCACCCCAGAAATTTGCTGAAAATACTGCTGGGACAACAGACTGATGCTATTTAACGTAACACCTCAGGACACACTGGTAACTGCATCAAGCAAACATGAAACAGTAGCTGCAACAAGAAATTTTAAAAGATACTAACTTGTTTTAGCTCACTTCTTGAAGGAGGAAAGGACTGAAAAAAATGTGAAAGAAAACCATAGCACCTTTAAGAGGTGGAGAGATTTAGATTTTGTTTATAGTGGTTGCTGGTTTTGTTATTGTGGACATTGTTATTCTTGCGACTATTCTTATTTTGTCCATACATTACTGTAATATTACAAACCTGTTAGGGATCATATCAATAAAAGGAATGCAGGTATTTCATATGCCCTGTGTATACACAAAAAAAGCTCATTAGCTATCCCCTTATTATGACTGTTTTGTGATGTATTGGTGGACATTTTCTCATACATAAGCATCAACTATGTCCACACAATTTCTCATCATCAATGCAGAATTGAGATACATTTTTAGAACAAACAAACAAACAAAGAAAAACCCCCTTATGCTAATTTAACTTTCCTTTGAGGTTTCAAATTTTTTGACACCTTTTTTTCCCTGCACGTGCTAGAAACAGATTTTTAATTTTTTTTTCCTTGTATTTCTTTTTTCTTAAATCCATCTGTACTATCACATGGAAGCTCTTGGGTATTGTAACGACAATGAGTTTGGCTATATTGCTAAAGTCAACAGAAGGAAATGGTAATGCTAAAATGTCATCAGTATAGTTTTACAGAACTTTCACCTATTGGATAACATTTAAAAGGGTATGTAAAGAGAAATTCCTGATTTCCTGCTTTAATTAATCACTTTTTGGTAATGTTAAAAAATTATACAGTTAAATTTCCAAATGTACTAAGCCAAAAGGGAAAAAAAAATAGATACAAATATTGAACTAACCGCAGAAAGTATGGTGTGACAGATGTGGAATTACCTGTCACAGTCTATAAATATTAAGCATTCTTTATATTCAACTGAATGTTACGAAGCATTGTTCCAAATAAGTCATGGAAGAATCATGATTTCAGTCCTATTCTGCTCTATTGATTGATTCCTTGAGCCACTCTCTTCAAATATCAGTTGTTACCTCACTCAGATCAAGGCAACTATACTTGACAAAGAAAAAAAAACAGTGTAAGTGTAGCTTTGGAACACATGACATTCAAACTGGTGGACAAAACACATCTAGTTTCATGTATTAAAGCAATTGTCTTCAATAAAATGGGAAAACTAGTCTGACACTCCAAGGAAAACCATGTTAGCAACTTCAGCCATTATATTTATTCCCCGGTAAAATCAGAATGAAAATGATACTCAAAGAGAAATGGTGTACTGCTAGGTGTGTGTCATTTCTTTCCTTTTTCATCTGTCCGAACTGGATAATACAAAAATACCAAGTCTGAGCTTCATCGTGGCTCAAGTTCGCCACCAAAATATTATACAATTATAGTAGGCTAGCTGCCTAATTTTCTTCTGTAATCAATGAAAAGAAATAGGTAAACCATCCCATTCTTTTAGTTATTTCTCCCATGACAGTGTGCAGTGGAAAAGGGACTTGGGAACAGTGATGCTTTTGGTAATTATTTCCACTAAGGATTCTTCTTTCATTTTGTCTTGGGGACACAGAGTTCCTGCAGACACTGAAACAACAGTTAAGGCCAGGAAAAGATATTAAACTACTGCAGACTGGACAGGATCATAGGTCATCCTCTGGTAAGCTGGTTATAAAATATCACCTTCTATATCAAAGAAATCTCCAGTGACCGAAATAAAGCTGCACAAGGTAATGGTTGGAGCTGGAGACCTATAGGTCCCAAGTGAAATTGCTTGTTCAGTTACTCAGCTGAACGGTGGACTTCATTTAAGAAGAGCTTAACAGTTGCAGGAGTTACCTCTAAAGTAAGTTACTTTATGATTTTTAAGGCAGTTTCAGTAATAAGGTGAGAACTGTGTGCCCCAACTCCAGCATCTCGGTGAATTGGCCCGGTTTTGTCAACACTGTCAAAACCCAGGAAGAGGAGAACAAACACCTCCTTAGTCTAAAATATAAACTCTCACCTATGCACAGGAGATGCCTCAGCGTTTTGGGTTGGGATAAAATAGTCCTCTGTAGGAATTTAGGTACAATAGACATGTATAAGCCTTTATTGGTTTCATGGGTTTCTTTGTTTGTTTCTTATGCTGTGATTTTCTTCTATGTTAAAATAAGAAATACATTTGTTCTAAGAGCGTTGCTTTTGAGCCACTGTCGTCTTCCAGACGACAAACTTAAACTTGGTAGCTACAATTTCAATGGATAAAATCAGGTGAGGTGATTCTTCCTCTTCCCATCTAAGTCAGATGGGATGAATCTTCCTTCAGATTCGTCTTGTCTATTTCTCAGGACCTCCTGCTGTAGACTGTAATAAGATGTCTGACTGACTTTTAGATACCTAAACCAAGAAAAGATAAATCCCACTCCAAAAATACTAGGGAGATGAGTCAGAAATACGGCTCACTTTCCAATATCACCCTTAACGAATGTGGAAGTGTGTAGTCATTCTCTGCGCAGGGAAAGCTTTGAATCACGTGTCAGACATGAATTACTGCTTGAATCTGGGAGGAGGGAGGTGTAGAGTAACACAGGCACGAATGGACAGATGTAAAGATAAATCCCACTCCAAAAATACTAGGGAGATGAGTCAGAAATACGGCTCACTTTCCAATATCACCCTTAACGAATGTGGAAGTGTGTAGTCATTCTCTGCGCAGGGAAAGCTTTGAATCACGTGTCAGACATGAATTACTGCTTGAATCTGGGAGGAGGGAGGTGTAGAGTAACACAGGCATGAATGGACAGATGTGCATGGGCAGCCCTTTGTGGATGAAGGCTATATCTTTTTTTGTGATAAATAAATAACAACAGTTTTCTCTCAGATATTCTTTAAAACTCCATGTCTTTGTGACCATGTCCACCCATTGTCTCTTCTTTATGCTAGTGTGGATAAGGACCAGCTTGCATTTGTCTGTGTTATATTTGTATAGCCTCTATCCCCATA
This sequence comes from Aptenodytes forsteri, assembly GCF_000699145.1. Classification (NCBI taxonomy): domain Eukaryota; kingdom Metazoa; phylum Chordata; class Aves; order Sphenisciformes; family Spheniscidae; genus Aptenodytes; species Aptenodytes forsteri. The sequence continues at coordinate 1,828,001 of NW_008796220.1, read as the reverse complement.
CAATCTTAGTCCATTTCCTTAAAATCCTGCGTGACACCATGACAAAAAGCCAAGGAATTCCACAGATAAAGGAAAATTATGGGATTTCTGTATTTGAGCTGAATTCTTTGCTCTCTGTGAGGACAAAATCACTGATCTACAACTTTGCAAGGTTTGGCCAATATACGTATCGGTATTTATAGCATCCAACAAAATAGAGTTACTTACCATATAGACTTTGGCTGAGAGGACTCCCATACACACACTTGGGAAACCAAGATGAGATGCATATGATTTAACGTAAATGTCTCAATGCAGATGTCTACGTTGCCCTTGGCTCCATAAATAGTCAATGTAGATTGACAGGTATTCCTAGGTCCTACTCCACTCTAAGATAAATTACTAAAGTTAGATGAATCACACTTAAAGGCAACTATTTCTTTTAATTGAATAAAAAGGGAGTTCAGATGTAGGCCGCAGATGTAGACAACCAGATACCTACATTTGACCAGAAAATTTCCACCTTTTTCTTAAGAGGAACATTTCTAGTCATCTAAGTTCGAAGTTTTGGAAACACCTCTTCCTAGGAAAAGTAAGGGTTAAACTCCTAGCTGGATTTAACAAGGTGTGCTGGGTTTGGCTGGGATAGAGTTAATTTTCTTCACAGTAGCTAGTGTGGGGCTGTGGTTTGGATTTATGCTGGAAACAGTGTTGATAACCCAGGGAAGTTTTAGCTGTTGCTGAGCAGTGCTGAAGGGGACGCAGCCGGGACAGCTGACCCCAACTGACCAAAGGGATGTTCCGCACCATATGACGTCATGCTCAGCATATAAAGCTGGGGGAAGAAGAAGGAAGGGGGGGACGTTTGGAGTGATGGCATTTGTCTTCCCAAGTCACCGTTACGTGTGATGGAGCCCTGCTTTCCTGGAGATGGCTGTAATCATCCTGGGGATTGAAAACTATATGAATAATATTATATCAAATAGATGTCATCCAGTAGAAAGCATATAGTCTCAATGGTCTTTCATAAACATATACATAGATCATCATCAGCCAGGTTGTATAAGAATAACTTAACTAGGAATTCTGTCATTGATTTATTTTTCCTTTATGCTTCTTTTGAACACTTTTAGCATAGCTGAAAATTGTGTCTCTTTTGGATCAGCTCTATTTAGAACATGCTAACAATGGTTCACGTTGCAGCTCCACGTAATAGTTTGGGATAACACTTTTTAAGCTGAGAACGCTATTGGCAGTTCTGCATGAAACACAGCTGTTCTAGGCTGGGAGTTATGAGACCATTTCCTTTGGCTTCAGGTTTTTTCAGCTTGTATGTTTGTGCAGAATGTGGAGTCCAAAGCCTGAACAAACCTAAAACTTCACAATGAAGTTCAATCAAAAGTACAGTCCCACCAGGTTTCAAATCAAGATCATGGGAAACCAGGTGTTCCGGGCAGCTTCCACAAACTATTAGGCCTTTAGCAATGATTTGTTTCAAAGATGGGTCCAGAATGGTTCAAAATCCCCCTTCTACCCCCTCTCAAAAAAAAAAAAAAAGTCTGTTTATTTTTTATCTGACTTAGAAGTGGTAGCAGTTCTGAAATACTTGGGGAAAGACAAGTGAACTGCACTAAGTATAATTACATTCAAAAACTTGAAGCTGGAATTGTATATTTTGAGGGTCAGAGGACCATATTGATCATGGCTGAAGTAATGTGAAAACCTCTCCTTCCCTTTTCAGAATGAAGGCACACGGTCAGTTGGATACTGAAAGGACTAAGGTCAGCATTCATTCCAGAAACACCTCGTTAAACACCAACAGCAACGGGTAACAATTCTGTCTCCTTATTTTCTTCATTTATTTTTGAAATATTGAGGAAAACAAGGAGAACATTAGTTAAAAAAACAAAACTCAACAGACAGAGGAAATCTTCTGATTTTTCAAAGACATTGATCTTCTTCCTGTCCCTGTCAACCCTTTTCTGGTCTAGCCATGTTATTGTTATTATTGCTAGTACTAACGATAATAACAATAAAGGCAAAATAAAATCCCAAGCTGCATAGAATACTGATAAGGCAGTCCATGACCCATAAAATATAGAGGGTGTGTACAATAGGATATTCGTAAGTAGTGCCTCTATGGTGAGAGTTTCCACTAGATACAGTAAGTCAATTCATAAGAGATGTGTAAACCGTTAAAAGTTTATGTTAAACCTTAGTTCTACTTATGCGATCCACGCTAGGTGTGGGAAAGAGCAGTGTGGTCTAAACTGATGTACCTCAAAGGCAGATGAGTGCTCAGCAACTAGAGCTTCAAAGTCCTGGCGCTGGTGCTTACATCCTGCTCTTGGATCTATGTGAAAGCAAGACCTGGCAGAATGAGTCGTCTTTTGCGCTGGACTAAATCACGTGCACTTGGTGGAGTAACACCCAAGTGTAGTTGGTACTCTTGCTCATGACCCAAGAACAGAGATGAAATACTTTTGCTGGAATTATTCCAGAAGAAAATTTGATCCATGCAGAATTAAAATATAAGATTTAAAAATAAAACAAAAAATTATTATTGCTATCTGTCAGCATAATTAGAAAAAGGACACTGCAACAACTCAGAATAAAACTTGTGCTAACACTAAAATTGCTCCCACACAGATACAATTTTTATGAGCAGGAGCTGAAAACAAAAAATGAATAATTATGTGTTATTATGAATATATCTATTTCTATATTTATACCGTGCTAGATATTCCTTAACACATGTGCACATACAGCTGTAAATAGAATGTGTGTGGCAAGGTAATTTTATTTTTAAAAAATAGTAAAAAAAAAAAAAAATCACTAGCGTCCTTAGTTCCAGCCTGAAGCACATTTTTACAGCTGAAAATAGGGGTCTATAATGAAAATGCTGACACAACCTTAACTATAGAGGTGCTAGCAGGCAATGTTATAATAAATAATGTGGGAAATATTTTACACTTCAAGGCAATTACATGTTCAGCCATCTTTAGGATTTCTGGGCCATGAAGGGTAGGGATTAGGTGTACTTGACAAGTGTAAAAGACCCATGACTCATGACTGCTAGAAGGCACAAATGAATTACAAAAGCTGAGAGAAAGCTTTGTAATCACGTAGCACAGGTAAAATATTTTTTATTTGGGGGTAGATAAGGATCAGGTAAATGTAAAGATACACACTCCAGATTCCATTTAGTTTGCTTTTTGAAGAAATGGTGAAAGTTGAGTTAAATCTATTGTCCTAACTTGCCTGCCATCCATTTGTGTATTTCTTTATGCCATACAAATATGACTTTAATATGCTTTGAAATGAAAGTTCATATTTGTAGAGCAGGAATGGTATGCTTTGAAATGAAAGTTCATATTTGTAGGAGAGCAGGAGTGGATAGGACCAACTAGGTCATTGAGTAGGCTCTCACTGTTGCAGAAATGTCTGCAGGAGATTTTAGGAGAGTTTAGGTTTATGAAGACCCCTAAGAACAGCTTCCTCAACCTTCACCCACCAGAAATACCCCAGCATTGCTTTGAAATGAAAGTTCATATTTGTAGGAGAGCAGGAGTGGATAGGACCAACTAGGTCATTGAGTAGGCTCTCACTGTTGCAGAAATGTCTGCAGGAGATTTTAGGAGAGTTTAGGTTTATGAAGACCCCTAAGAACAGCTTCCTCAACCTTCACCCACCAGAAATACCCCAGTGCCCACAACAGCCTTTTTGTTCAGTTAAGTGATGACTAAAGGCCTTGGTTTTGGATTGTGAATCATTAGATTCCTCTCTCTGCTCTTGGTTTCTCGATGAATAATCTTGGATTCATGACTGTCTCTTACAGGGTTTGGGATTTGTTTTACTGTCCCTTGCACAGTGCCTAGCAGAAATGTGTTCTCACCTGATGTGGCCAGACACTGCAGCAGGAACAGCCTTTAAGACCATGGAACCACTTGCATTGGTATTACACACAAATAGAAGATAATGTTCCAGGTCTGAAAAATAACTGAAGTGGAAAACGCTGCATTGTGTCCAGTCCTGAACTCTGAATAAATTGCTGGAGAGTTTTAACAGGCATACAGACTCGAAATAGTGGAACAGCTAATTTTGGACACCTTAACGGTGAACATCCAAGTCAGAGTTAGACATGATCGCTTTCTGGTCACTGGGGAGAAATACACACCATAAGGAGAAAATACCTTTGACCTTAGATGTTATTTTCCAGTGAGACGAAATACCTTGTGGAGGTGCCTGTTTCTCTCTCTTTATTAGAAAGGAAGGTGGTGGTCACACTTTGAACCTGTAGATGCCTAAGGTACAATGGGTGAACCACTCACCCAGTCCCTTGGTTAGTCTGCGCTACGCTCTAGTTGGCCAACTGTAATTGGGTGTTCCAGTCATTTTCATGGCCTCTGTCAAACAAGCTCAGGCTTTGCAGTCTAAATCCCACAGCAAACAGTACTTACCTGTGTAGTAATGATGTTGGTAATCTCCACAGGGAGGCCAGAGGAAGGAGGAACTGTCCTGCCCTGTCATTTACAGCAGGTCCCTCCAGGATGTCTTTCTAGAGAGAGGGATGAGGGAGATAACATGGTTATTTCTCATGTCTGCTCCTGCCCAACCTCTCTCACGTGTTCTAAAATTATGGTTTCCAAGAATCCGTGCTGGTGTATGGGGTGTGTATTTTCAGAGCTGTTTGTCTGACATCTGCCTTTCAGAAACAGAGTAATTTCTCATCCTGAGCAAAACCCAAAACTAAACACCACCCTTCTACCCATTTTGTCTTAAACTGTTAACAAATCTTTAAAACTTGTCTAAATCTTAGCCCAAGCATTCCTAAGATTGTGCATGAGTTTATCTGGAGCTTTATTTCAAATATATACCACACCGAGTCTGACAGAATATTAACTTTTTTTTTTACCCCCTATTCTTGTCTGTTTCCACCATCTTATTTCTTACTTTCATCAGCCTTGGCTATAAGAAATGTGGTAGATAATGAGGAACAAACATCAAGCAAGCAAGAAAAGAGACTTCTAATAAATTAAGTTTGGTTGCCTTTTCCACAGAAAAGACATGAAAGTTTCACAGCCTGTTGTTTAGGGAACTCCCACAGTGAAGGAGGCAACGAAGGAGGACCGGAGGTTTGACTACAGTAAAATAGATCTTGGTCTCTGAAAGTCAACGAGAACGGTGTCATTGAATATAACATGTCCAGAATTTTACTCAAGTGTTTTATTCTCTCTAATTTCTGTGATATTTGGGGAATCCTACTGCCATTCAATTTTTTTTAGCCTTACTCTTTCAGCTCCAAATGATTTAAAGCTCCTTCGGTCTCACAATAGAACAGCTTCAGTACAAAATGACAAATATTCAACTTCCATATAGGAAACCGGTATGAGTACTGAGATAGAGATACACTTTTCAGTATATATCAGGGTTAGGTAATAGCATGATAGCTTAAGACACTTAAAATAACGTGACACCAATTTATTACCATTAGAAATAAAGCCTTTGGAAAAGACCCTAAGCATTATGTTAGCATTGATATGTCAATCCTTTATTTGAAGGATGGCAAGTCTGAATCCCAGCACAGCCTTAATTAACAGAAAATAATTAGCATCATTTTCCCAGCTGTGAATTTGAGATTTTTTTTTTCCAACAGAATCCATTGATTGATAATTAAGGAGGAGTTAGTTGTAATAAAACTCCCAGTATTGCAATTTCTAATTGGCCTTTAAGGACATTTTACAGTTACATTTTCTTTGTTCCAGGCATTTTCTGGCTTTTTTTTTTTTTTACCAGCTTTAATAAGGAATCCTTTCTCAGTGAGGTAAAAAGGATGCAGATGAATAGAAAAAGCCACTGTAATGTTACATCTGTGAATTTAAAACTTCACATATAGTACAGTCCATTTGATTTGTTTGGGTAATAATTGGTGCCAAGTGAACGTAATAAGCTTTGAAGTTTGCTTTGAATAACCTAAGATTTATCCAAGCACTTGAGTCATCGATTAAACTACATTATCACAGAGATTTATGTAAATGCTTAACTTGATGAACAGTAAATGCTCCTGTTGGTTTCAATGGGATGGAGCATCATATGTATAGTTAAGCAGATATATGTATATCCTTCAAGGAATGCTGCCCTAGGCTGGAAATCTTATAGGAATGGATTCAGTTCAGGACATGTCTGCTTGTTTCATATTTCCAGCCAGTCCTCAAATACTGCTAGTACAGTGTCCCCCAAGGCACTAAAATTTTCTTTTAGTAATCCTACAAGTAGAATTGATTTAAAAGCATACATTTAATGATTTTGTAATATTTGTATCCTTCAAGGAATGCTGCCCTAGGCTGGAAATCTTATAGGAATGGATTCAGTTCAGGACATGTCTGCTTGTTTCATATTTCCAGCCAGTCCTCAAATACTGCTAGTACAGTGTCCCCCAAGGCACTAAAATTTTCTTTTAGTAATCCTACAAGTAGAATTGATTTAAAAGCATACATTTAATGATTTTGTAATATTTGTACATTGACATAATTTTGAATTATTCCTGAGCGCTTATTTTCCTGAGCTATCTGAAAGTTTCAAATGTTGGATGAAAACAATATGAAACCTTTTAGTATTTTCTCCATTTCTTTCCTTTCCCTCATTTCTGCTCATTCTCCCACTTGCAAAGAAATCTGGAACAACTGACAAAAAAGAAAAAAAGATGAAAAAAAAGATAATCTTGCATATTTAAATACAAAACAATTAAAAAATATTTTACATAAATTTCCTTTTATACAAAGATGATTTTCCAGGAAAAATATTTGCGAATAAGAAGTGTCAAAGATTTTTATGAACCAGAAAATCAGTAAGTTCAATTGAACATGCAAATGCAATACTCTTCCTAAAGGGAAACTTTCATATGTGACAACAAAGTGGAGATCAAAACTGGTCCATAATGGAGTGAGAGTAGGTATGAATAATCAGACCTGGACCTGCATTGGTGTCATCAGTGGCCACTACACAATGATTTAAGGTTGCCCAGGCTCAGAGAAATAATTAACGGTTCGTTAAAGTTGGCTACTATTACTGGCAAAAAAGCCACATGATAAGGACTTTTGCTGCTGTTTCCACTGGTTATTGCCTGTCTCTTGCCCTGTTCATGTGCAATTTTTTGTACGTCTGTGGCAGTGAAGAAATGTTTCTGTGTGATCAAAGTGTCCTGACTGTCTTTAGAAAAACAGATCTGCTCAGTTTCTCCATCTTGGGAATGCTATAAGGCTGCGTTTTTGCCTCTCCGAGGAGGATGTCACATCACTTAGCTGTGACTGCCTCACATCTTGGCTGGACTAACGTAGCTTTCTCTCTTTGGAGATCATCCAGGGAAGCTATACACTGCTTACAAATTTATTCAAAGTGCCTTCACCGCATTTTGTTAACATGGGATGAAATGTCCTCTCTCATTTCAATCACGCTGAGGTCACTGGACCGATTTCCAGTGCAAAACAACCTGGAGAGTTTGACACTGTTACGGCTTGTGTTCAAGGCAACTTGGTTCTTCCTCTCTAACCGTACTTAAACATCACTTCAGCCACCAGGAGCACAAGAGTTACTGAAAATCCATGGGCCACCGTAGCCGGTACTCAAGCTGCTATACTTGCTGACATCAGATAATTCAAAATGACAGCATATATAGATGTGAAAACCACAATGTATGTTTACAGATTAGCTGCACATGTATAATAGGGACATTTATCCCCAGCACTTTCATTATTCCCTAAAATGGCAAGGATTCTCTCTCTTCTGGGGTTTTGTTTCAGGTCCAAGATGGTCTTATTTATATGCACTATACTTGGCTGCCGAGGCCAGCAGGCTGCTGGAAACAGCAAAACCCCGTGCTCCACATCCTATTTTGGCCAGTGGCACCATCCTGGGAAGCCTGGCTGGCTGCTGCCACCACAGAGGGAGGGATGAGGGAGCAGGAGGCTGCAGCTACTGCTTATAGAGAGGGCTCACACTTGAAACAGCAGTCACCACCTTCCTTCTCCCATCTCCCCGGAGGCAACACGGGCGTCAGCTGAAGGCATATGGACATTTGCATTCACATGCATGCCTTGTCTGGGCACACAGCTGGGATAAATCAGTGTATCGCTATGGATGGTAATAGAGCATGGCTGTCTTTTGCTGCTAAAGAGATGGATCTGTAAGTATCACACAGGGATTCTGGTGGATATTTTAGGAGAGAATTCATTTCAGTTGACCTCAGCCTTCTAAGAGAGAGCTGTCAGGTCTAAGCTAGCCTCAACTCCTTGAGTCAAAGAGGGAGCTGTGCATGCTGGAGAGTTATTCACTCTACTTATTTTAAAGCTATTTTAAAATCAAATCAATATTGGATGCCTTAACAAATTGTGTGACAAGTTATCAAACTTTATCTCAATTTTCTGAGCTGAATTTTTTCCCCCATATTGAAAAATAATTTGAAAATAATTTCAATTCCATCTCAGAATTGCTTTCTTCAGAGGATTTAACATTTTATTAGAGAATTTACGATTTTCTCAAAACATTTATCCTTTCTCTAATCTTAACCAACATACCATTAGGTTCCCATAAAATCCTTCTTCAAATAAAATTAAATCTTGTGGTGGGGGAAACTTAGACCTGCCTGCCAACAACTCTAAGAATCGCTGTTATCAGCCTGTCGATGATTTCTGTTCAGTGTAGAAAGACTTTCGTCTTAAAATGTAGAGTTTCAGAGAAATCGGTGTAGGAGGAAATTTCAGTGTATTGTCTAACTCATTCCCTCGCCCCAAAATAGAATCAACTGCAGTTAAACGATTCCTTTTAGGTGCTCACCTAACTTGTTCTTAAAAACTTGTTAAGCTTCAGCAATTCCTCCAGACAATCTGTTTCAGGCCCTGTTGATGCTGCCGTTAGCACATTTTACCTGAGACCTCTCCTGAATCTCCCTGTCTTTTAAGTCTCTTAGTTCTCCACTCCCCTGAAAATATAGAGAACAGTTCATTTCCCTCCTTTGCAGCAAACCTTTTACATCTTCAAAGACAGTTGCCATGTCTCTGCACAAATTTTTAGTCCATTTTAGACTAAATAAACCCAATGAAAGAGTTCCCCTAAAAGAACAGCACTGCCTGCGCTGGAGAGATTGATAAGGAATGAACAAGCAGAAGCGTGTACAAGGTGCTGCATACCAAAAGAGAAGAGCCATTTAGGACCCCAAACACATACTAGCTGGGGTGACCTTATTGATTTTGAAAACGCAGCAACAGCTTTTGCAGGGAGCTGCTCAGAAAAAGGAGTAAGATCTTGGATACTTTTGATACAGTGTTTGGAAAATGTCCATATCAATACATCGCATTTTCAAATTTTGTACATTCCAGTAGATTTCACATTGAGGCGAGTAGGGGGGGGAACTATAAAAATCTACTACAGGAAAATTGATATATTAGAATGAGGTATAATTAAAATTCTGAAGCTTTAATCTAAACGACGTTTCACAAAATGTGGATCAAGGTTTAAAAGTATAGATGCCAAAAATCAAGCTCCGATTTTAATATTTAGACAATAAATATGAGGCCTGACTTCTGAAAGAGGCAATTTTTTGACAGTTCCATTTAAATGAGGTGGGCATCATTTCTGAAAGCAGTCCATAGGCTAGGGAACCCAAATATGGACTGAAATGCTAGATCCTACTTTTCAGAATCTTGTCTTAGAGCAGTATGCGCTGCCTAGAGGGAAGTGTGTGACCCTCGCCAGCAGCCCCCTTCCAAGGGATTTAGGTACCAGGTTTTATTAAGCGTTAAGCATTTTTTTTTGCTTTCTTAAACCGCATTGAAAAAATGGAGTATAAGTAGGTATATTCAGGAATCTCTTCTTCTTTATATATAATTGTTTTTCATGTTGTACAATGGAAATGGCTGAGTGAAAGCAGATAAAGTCTCACAGGTTTGCGCAGTGACCCATTCCTCCACTACGTTCTTCTATTTTCATGCCAGTGATCCTCTCTTGAACTGAAGTCACATACGTGAGCAGCGTGCTAGATGTCAGTGTGGTAGCTCAGAGCCATTTCACCTGACCATGTAGTGATGCAGCATGTACCATTCGTACAGCGGTTGCATCCGGTTCTGAGAAACTCCAGGAATTTGAAAATAAGGAGCTTCAGCTCTGTAGGATGAGGGAGTAATGAATCTGACCTGAGGTCACCGCGCTGCTGGAACCCAGAATAAGTTCAAACCACAATTGATCAGCATGAACGAAAGCACATCGCGGACCAGGGGAAGAGAGGGGTTCACAAGAGCAACAGGGTTCTGCAGGTGATGACTTTCTCACAGAATTATTTGGAAACTCAAAGCCTGATAAAAATGGCGTATTTGCTAATTCTGTGATCTTTGGGTTGTGGACGAAAATTTGCTAGCTGAACCACTAGCACTAAAATGAGGGATGGGCTATAGCCCTCTTGTCTCCTTTACTTCCATGCCTGGATTTGACTAAGTAGCATTGTTTAAAATCCTTGGGAAAATCCTGATGTCAAAAGCAAATTTTCTGTTGACCTCAGTCTTCTTGGGATTTTTAAAATAGATTCCCCCCCCCCCTTACAGAAAGTATTTACTGTTTGCTGGCCAGCTGTACGGGAGATCAGCATTTAAAATCCTACTTGGTGACAGGATGCTGGGGGTAAGTCAAAGTACCTTTGTCTTTCAGATAATTTCTTCCCCACAAAGGGTTCCTCTGACGTGGGGATATGCAGTTTGTGAGCCTTTCAGTTGCTGCAGAGATGAGGTCCATGTAGAAAGATACAGCTCTCTTGACCAACGCAGATGTTGCTGGAGCAGAAAATATGATCATTCATTTAGCTTTATTGCTGCATGGTGGCTCAGATTTAGTAATGATGCTGTGAAGTGCAAAGATGGGTAGCTAAGGATAATGGGTCATTATATGACCTTGCTGAGATGAGTGATATGAAAATCCATAAGAACCAAAACCCAACATGTTGTCTTCAGCAAATACTCTGTTTTATAGCCATCAAGGAATTGAACCTTTTATAAAATATATTCATCACATGAACCCACGTAAATTGTTTCAAAAAAGGGAGCGAAACCTGGTATGCTGGACCCTTAGACACTAATTAAATATAATTATTAAGTCTGAACGTATTGCCAAAATAAAAAGGTTCAGATGCAATTCTGAAGGAGTTTAAAAGATTTTTATTAATAGTCCCCTCACTGCTTACTCTTTAGGTTTCCAACAGCAACTTCTTTTAATCATTGGACTTAATATACTCCAAGGTGCCGAATTCCATGTCAGCTGTAAACATGCAGCACAACATTTACATGTAGGCTTCCTTCAGCTCCTCGCATTCAATTCAAGGAGTGAACAATGAAGCCGCACTGCTGTGCAAGATCCAAATTGTGCTGCTGGCAAGAAGATTCTCAAATAACCGTGGATCTCCTGGGAGAAGGAATATTATACTATGGAATAGAGTATTTGCCATAGAGTAAGACGGTCTGTAGGCTTTTTTTGCTCTTCTTTCATTCAGTTTTTTTATTTGTTTGTACTGTCACCGATGTCATTTGAAACCAAGGAATGCAATAAGGTTAAATCTATTGCAGGAAATTATTTTGATCTGCCAATTAAATGAACAAGTTCACCTTGCCTATGATATGCCATCAAACATTGGTATGAGCATTTGGTGCAATCAATCTATTACACATCAATTTTATGGCTGTATAATGAGGTTTAATTGCTGCTTTATTAGTCTGACTAATATTAAGTGTCAGTAATTGCTTTGCATTCAACTTGGCTTTCTCATTTAAATTACACATCCAATATTTAACCATAAATGTAGACCTTCTTTTTATCTAATGAATTTTTGCTTTCATCCTTGTGGTACAAGAAAAGCCCTTTTGGGGTGATTTTCCTCTTTTATACAAGTTCCCTGGCCCTGAGGAACAAAGGCTGGAAAAGCTAAATGTTGTTCTTGGTATATGCACGCCGCCTTTGGCATTTGGAAAGTGAACTTCAAATTTCCTTTTGACAGAAATATAATACGGGTTTTGTGTACTAATGAGCGAATCTCCAAGGTGTGTAAACACATTTGTAGTCCCACTGAAGTCTATGGGACTACTCGTACACTTTAAGTTATGCATATCCTTGGGTGAATGGTAGGGCTAATGCTTGGTACCCTGGAGCACACATGAAAAACAGGTCTGGCAGGATGCAGGATGCATTTTGACTGGCAAGTCACAGACCGAATGTTATTGCCAGCCGGGATTTTAGCGCACTGTTAAAGTCATAGGCTCAGATGCTCAGACATGGAGCTTTAGGAGGCAAGGACTGAGGTTCGATAAATTACTTAGTGCAAGCAATGAGGAAACCTTTTGCAGACCCAGTCTTGTTCTGTGGCTTCCTTACATTCACAGGGACTACATTCAGGTGATGAAATGCTGGATTGTTCAAGTTGGTAGCAGTTTTGCCTTTCACTTGGCTTCTTCTGATTTCCTTTTTTTGTTTGAAATAGACTCCATCTGATTTTGCAGGGATGAGCTCAGCTCGCTGAATAGACATGCCAGTTGCCATTAATATCATCTGATCCTCCAGTGACAGCTGGCTAATATCGCCCTGCAAGCACCTCATGAGCTACAATCAAGCTGTATTTTGGGAAAAGAGGCCTAGTGCTGGGGTGTGTCACGTGCCTGGTTCATAGGACATTGGACTGGTGAAATTCTGATCAGGAAAAAGTGGTGACTGAATCAATAATATCTTACTACGTTTTATTGCAATTCTTTTCCTGGATCTGTGAAAGAGTTAATATAGCTAGAGACCCTGTGAGAGTCAAATATCCATCACTGGATATCTACTGGACTGCAAACCAATTACTGAAAAAATGTAAGTCTCTTGCTGTTTATTCTTTGGCGGTGGTGGGAGTTCCCCTTTTATTCTTACTTGTCAAGAACAAATCTTTTGGGGGTAATAAAAAAACTTATCTGCCACAGCATAGGTTTTAAGAGAGATTGCTTTCTGGAAGAGACTTCACCCATGCTGTCTATCCAGTTTTCCTTGAGTAATGTACTCATTTTACAAGTAGCAAGAGGTAAGAACATGTGGACCCAGAGTCTTCTGACGCTGGGACTTAAACCTACCAGGTACCTGACAGAAATCCAGGCCACAGCCTTTCAGCACCATTAATACTAGTATCAGCCTTCAGCTGAACAAATGAGGTCAGAAGTGTTTATTCTGTGAAAAAAGAAGCCAACCAAACCTCTCAGACCTCATCATGACCCACACCCTGAGCACCAACTAGCCTTTATATCAAACAGGGCCCTTACACCATAATGATGGGGCCACCCACATTTGCCATGGTAGCGTAATATTTTACAGTATGCACTGAAGAAGCAAAAGACCTGGGCTTCAGGAAAGCTTTAGCCTGAATGGTTGAAAACTGTCTATTTGCTCACTCCAGAAGGATATTGTAACCAGTGTTACAGCGCATTCTGGGTGAGTGTACAGCCAGGAATGTAAGATCATTGGACCAGGCAGACATCAAGCAAGAGAGAACCTGCCTTGTGTCTTGTCTAGAGCATTTGGTGAGGCAAGGGGACACCTGGTGTTTTCATCCCCAGCCCCGATACTGTTTCTGTTTCTTATCTAAGGATTGATCTAAGGTAAAACACATCCACATTCCAGAGAGCAGGTGGGACCTTGTGTGTGAGGTCCGGTAGCTGAAGCAACTTCACGCTGAGAAGGGACCAGGACTTTGGTATTTTACTGAGGAGAGTCCTCTAACCACTAGGTCTTGGTGTTAAAAGTGATGAACGTTGCCATCACAATCTTTTTTTTTTTTTTAATTTGTTTTAAATAACTGTTTTTTTCTCATTAAACATGTTTCCAAGAAGGCAAGATCTTGAGCAGCCATTGGCACCTCCTCACTTCTACTGGCTTCCTATGCAGTCATCACAGACATGGTTATCTTGAGAAGCCTTGAAGTTTTTTAAGGTTTCAGAGACACTTTTCTCTCCTCAACTGACTTCATAAAAACCATAGACACTTAGCCCTGCATTCCCTTCCTTCCCCTCTCCCTCCCATCCATGAGTGGAAATTGCAATTACTGTACCCTAGATTTCACATTTTGTTCCCCTACACCAGCAGCCTTCATAGCAGTGTCTGAGAAGCCAGGCGGGACTATTTTGCACCATTTTGAGCTCTGCTACCTAAGACTGAAAGGCTTCACCACAACAATGAAGAACTTCAGTGTACTACAGCTCGGTTGACCTGAAAGTTAAAGAATAGTGTTTCAACAGGGCTGACACAAGTAAAATGTTCCTCCTGCATTTTTCTTATTATATTTGAGTGCTAAGGCAGCAGATCAGGCCCAGGGAGCTGATCTGCTGAGTAAGGAAGTGCCATTTTTGCACATCACTGTTCAGAGCCAAACTGCATTTTTAAGTGTGGCTGTCAGTCTTTTCACTGTCAGGTTAAATCCTTACCCATGGTGATTCTTGCTCATCCGCACCGACTGTCAGCGCTGAGGTCCGGAGTGAGCTTCCCCCGTGGCAAGTTGGCAGGGAGTTTATGTGCAAGAGACTGACCCACCTTCCTTGGAAGCAGCAAGCTGAGGTTCTCAGTCAGGAGCAAAAGGCCAGAAAAAAGGACTGAGATTACAGATGGACAAACATTTGCGGCCCTCTGTTGCTTCCTGTTGCTGTTTTAATTTTCTTTGATAGGCATTGCCAGACCATTGCAGTCCAGCCCAGGCCAGCTCTGTTTCTGACAGGCAGAAGAGAAATGGTAAGGATCCCTTGGCAGGCAGGTGGGAACCCGCATCTGCCTTAGATCTCAGCTGCAGCTTGGATCCTGGACCTCAGACCTCAGCTATTTTCTTCAGGGTTAAACTCTGCTCATACAGCCCTCTCTAATTAACCAGGATGATTTTTCTCTTTCCCAAATGCAGATTATCTCTGCAGAAACCCCCAGACATCAGTAAATAAACCCTTAACTAAGAAGAATCCCTCAACTATTGCAAAGACCCCCCCATTACAATCCCCTGTTACGTGCAACACATGAAGTCTAAAGGCTGGAACAAAAAAGCTGTGGCAGGGCTGAGAGGCAGCCTCCTAGATTATGCTGGAGACCATGTCAAAACCTGCATTTGTCAGAGACTAAGGAAAAGATCTTTATATATATATAAAGGTCTTCAATATATAAAGGGGACCTATAAGAAAGATGGAGAAGGACTTTTTACCAAGGCCTGTAGTGACAGGACAAGGAGCAATGGTTTTAAACTGAAGGAGGGTAGATTTAGATTGGACATAATGAAGAATTTTTTTACAATGAAGGTGGTGAGATAAGGGAACAGGTTGCCCAGAGAAGTTGTGGGTGCCCCATCCCTGGAAGTGTTCAAGGTCAGATTGGATGGGGCTTTGAGCAACCTGATCTAGTTGAAGATGTCCCTGCTCGTGGCAGGAAGGTTGGACTAGATGATCTTTAAAGGTCCCTTCCAACCCAAACAATTCTATGATTCTATGATTTAGGGGTGTTAAAGGTCCTAATATGCTTAAATTCAGATACGAAGGACCGATATTGTCAGTATATATCTCTCTCTCACCTTGTTCTAGATGCTTAGACAGTGCCTAAATTAGTGAATTACCCAGAGCCAGGGCACAGAGCTTGGCTTTGGAGCTCATTCTTCCAAATTTCTCCATTCCCAGCCAAGTCTTCAGCCCAGCCCAATTATCACTTTCCCAATCTGTTCCCAGGCATGGTCTGGGAGCTAGTAAGAGCCAGGGACCATTCCCATAAGTGAATTTGGATGTGAACAGCTTGTTTTGGAAGCTAAGAGAACTATGGAAGTGGTCAAACCACATCAGGTGGATTTAGTGCCAGACAACAGGCCCCTGCAGTGATTCTTTTAGCAACAAAGACGTGGTTGTAGGAAAAAGGAACTATTAACTATCTTTGAAATCCAGAGAGGAAAAGCTTCCCAGGGCCAGATTCTCGGCTGGTGTAGATCAGTATCAGAGCTGTGCTGGTTTACAACAGCTGAGCAATTACCTTGCATCCTTAAAAACAAACGACTGGACAAATATGGAGCTGCTTGTTGTTTTCTTCAAGAGTCATTTCACCCCTCCCTTTCTTCCTCCCCTTCCCTCCATGTCTGAAAGTCTTTACCACTGCACAGTGAAAGCAAATAAACAAGGAAGGTTAAAATCTAAAACCACTCATCCAAGTTAATTAAGTTCAGCCAGCCTCAACTACATCATCTGGTAAGATCTGGCAAGTCGTGTGCGTGTATATGTGTGTGTGTGTACATGCATGCCTGTGTATCTCTTCCTCTATTCAGGAAGAATCCTCCAAAAGTGCACCTACTCTAAAATACATTATTTCCATGCCTGGCTGCGAAGTTTTCTTTATTTTTTTCTTTTTCTTTTTTTCCTTGTCTGTTTCTGTTCCTTCAGCTGCTTTCATATTTTTCTCCAACTTCCCATTATTACATTTTCCTCCTTTTATTTATGATGCCTGATTCCCAGTGTACATTATTGCTGCTCTGTTGGTACTTTATTAAATACGATACAGATACTAGAGCGAGAGTGAGGTTTTATGTCCCACACATGGTGTGTCGTAATTGTGGCATTTTTACTTTCCATTAAGAAGTATCTCCAGGAGGGGAGGATGGGGGACTCGGTTCATTACTTCTATAAACCAAGGAAGAAACCCCAGACAAGCTTGATGAGTTGTTAAGTAGTCTTTAAAGAAGTCTTTAAATCAAGATTAGATGTCTTTCCTAAAGAGACTCCTTAGTTCAACCACAAGTTACAGGCCTGATAGAGGGAACACTGGTTAAATACTGTGTCTTGCAGTATGGAAAAAGTCAAACTACATTAAAATAATGGTTCTTCTGTACTTCAAATTTATGAGAGTGTAATTAGAAGATAGTGGTTTTGGCTAGCCAGACAAAGACAGAGTCAAACTATAAACACCTCCATGATGAAAAGATAAATTTCCTTATTGAAATCTTGCTCTAAAAGAAAGGGCAAAGGACTCAGGACAAACTGAGCATAGGCTGAGCATAAGAAATATTTTTCTGGAGCTGTGGCCTTTCTTCCTAGAATCTGAGAGATTTCTAGGGACCCCTCCTTCTATGCCACTTTTGAGCACTTTGAAATTGTAATGTATTTTATGTCCACGTAAGGATTTCTCCTACCCCACCTCTACTGTTCATTTATGGACATTTCTGTGCAGTGTCACTCTGTTCAGCCTGTCAGATTCTAAGCACTGAGCAGGGCTCAGAGACTTTCAGCTACATCAATGCTAGTGTCCTGGCATTACTAGAAAACAGAATGACAATAAAATGGGGTGACTCTTCTCTGGATATTCTTTTTCCCATGATGAGCACCAGACCTGGTCAAAGGCAGATGGGTGCCCAAGAGAGCAGACTGCTTCAGGCCATAAAATGGCTGTCACCTTGATTATTTCATGTATGCTAGAGCCCTGGCAAGGCAGAGCCTCTGCTAGGAAGCAGCTCCTCACTGAATTTTGGCCACTGCCCCGGCTCACCTTCCCTCAGGACCAGTTTGCATCTGAGGACTTTTCGCTGGGTCTCTGTCCCAGCTCTGTATTTTCCTCTGTCTCTCTCCCTTCTGCAACAGAAAGGATCCAGCCTTGGCCTGATCCCAGTTCTTCCTCCTTCCTGCCTAAAATTCTGAGAAGGCTTGAATGCTGATGGCATTCATGGCAGGGATCAATACCTGATCTTCTTGCCATGGTGGGACAGTCCACTCTCTCCCCGCAACCCCCAAACCACAATTCTAGAGACATATGAAATATTAGTGTGAAGCTTGGGATGCACACATAAACCCAAAATGAAATAGTCAATAAAACTACTAACTGAGCAATCAGGATGACCTTTCTGGCTCCAGTGACATGAAAAGTATCTGCAATGAGAAAAGGCCTGGTACCAGTTGAACAATTTGCTTAATTTCTTTACATTTCTTCCACATTTATTGAGCCTTCCCTGTAAGTACTGCTGTCTCTGTGTGTGTAAGCCAAAGAAAGAAGGCACGAAAGGACAGACAATGACAATAACGCATTTATCTGCTGCCCCTTTTGCGCACCTTTTGTTGTGTGACACCTCTTCATTTAGAGAGGGACAGATCCATGGCTAAGGAAGGTAATATTGGAGGAAAAACTAACAAGTACACATGAAAAAAAGATCAGAAATAAGGGCTCAAAACATTGATCTCTGGAGGCCAGCTTAGTCTGTTGCGGAGTATCAACACAATAGCTAAGGCAGGATGATGGGAATTTGCGTGTGTGGGTATAGACTGGATTTGCTTGAAACCACTGAGGTGTTTTGAAGTTCTTAAAGTTGTTATTGTTTAACAAAGTGACTTTGTATCTGTCATGTCATGGATGGAACAACAAGATGGGCTTTTCTACTTTCTTGTAGCAGTTTCCCAAGACAACTCAGAGAGAGAAAGATGTTCACGTTGCACTGAGAAGGGTCAGAAACCAGAAGCCAAGATGCAATCACTAAGTCCCATTGATTTCAACACCCAAATACCTTTGATGATCTCTGCTGGTTCCCAGTTCTATGTGCCAGAATACGATTTCAACTACGCTGTAATTAGCCTATCAAACTCAGTGTTTTCTTTTTGAATCATTTCAGTCATCCTCATGTAACATTCTGCAACTGACTGGAGAACATCTCTTCTTTACTTCCTTTCCTTTTTTTTTCTCCTTTTTCCCCCCCCTCTCTCCATGGATACATTCCCTCCAGGTGCATGTAACATTCTGCAACTGACTGGAGAACGTCTCTTCTTTACTTCCTTTCCTTTTTTTTCTCCTTTTTTCCCCCCTCTCTCCATAGATACATTCCCTCCAAGTAGAATTCAGGCTTTAAACACTTTAAACTCCTTAGAAGGTCTCTTTCTAAAACCTGTACCCAAACAAAGCACCTGTGTGAATCAGCAGGGGTAACTGGAGCAGGGAAGGCCACCACCACCACAATTTCAGTGAAAAAACACCTCCACTGCTTGCCAATTCGTACCTTCTTGCAACTTGTGTGCTTTTAATAGAGAAGCACCTGTGTTTGATGCATTCCCAAAGCTGTGGGTCTGATAACTGACTCCTTTTCTGAAAGTTGTGATCAGGCATTTGCTCAAATAGGACAAAATGAAGTTTTAGATGCAGGGTCAAGAGTTGAGGGTTTGGGTTTAAGCAAAAATCTACCAAGCACCCCAAAGCAGACAGCAATGCAAGCTCCAGAGCCCACTGAAATGACGGAGAATGAGTCCAGTCCCTGTACAAGTCTGCAAACTATTTAGAGGTGGTGGTAATATTTGCTGTGTTGTTGTCAGCCCCTTCGCCGGTTATCAGCAGCAGAACTGCAGCTGTCTGCTGAATAACACATTTGTTTATACAGTAGATTGAGAATATTTGTGTGCACAGCAAACTCCTTGGGGGTATAAACAATGTGTTTCTGAAGAGGCCCAGTGTCATTAGAATAATCAAGACTTGTAGTATGATAAACAGAGTCACAAACAGAAAATACTACATAGACTCTCGAGTGTGGTATCGCATTCGGTGTCAAGTCCTGAGGATGATCTGTTCAAACAGCTTTTCCTGTGGCGCAGACGCAGGTTGCTACATGCTTTACAGAGGAACCAAGGGGGAGACATGGTCATGGTGCATTTTTGATGAGACCTCATCAGCAGCATGCTGGCATGTAGTAGAAATCTCCTTTTCATTTCAAAAGACCCAAATCCTTTCACCTGTGCAAACCATGTGAAATTTATCACAGTGAAAGAATGTCCACGTTCTTTACCAAGGAGACCAGACCAAGGCCAAGTTCCCATTGTGGTATATTTATATTGTCCTCATAGTCTGTATGAAGGATACTGTCCCCTCTTAGCTACTTTATATGAGTTCATTGTGTCTACAGCAGCCAAGACTGTGACCATCTAACGTGGGCCAGCCATACACACTGCAGAACGTTTGGCCTGGGTATTTGCAGCATCCCAAATGCTGTTTCTGTCATCCTGTGACAGTTATTAATTTTATGAGTGTCCTTTTGAGTACAAAGGGTGCAAAACAGCGAGACGGATATGTTGCAGCTCTGTGCAATGGTGCTCTTTCATACCATAGTTTGGTGCCATGAAAAAGCATTGCAGGATACTGAGCTTGTCCTGAGGGCATATGGAAGTGTTTGAGAGTGAAAATCCTCAGCGTACGGTGTTGGGAAAGCTCTCTTGGGTTGCAAAAGCTGTTGCAAGCAACAGCTTCTGGAGTTGACCCTGGAAAGCATTGTCTTGTCAGCTGTGGGTTCACTGTGGTTTGCTTAAGAAAGGGAGCCTAGGAGCGAACAGGCTGTGAATATGCTGAAGACAATCAGGTGGTGAGCCAATGTAACAATGTTGGCAAACTCTTAAAGATTTCCCTTGGAAAATCAAGTCTTATTGACTTCCCTTGGAGTTGGAGTATGGATTATATGATAAAATTAGGCATATCTTCAGAAATGGCTAAATGGGACTTAGCCCTGATTTCCCTGTCTCATGAAAAGTAGAACATACATAGGAATCTTGATGAAAAAATGATCTTCTTCCAAGAAAATGCATGGAATCCTAAGTTGGCTCATGAGCAAAAAGAGGGAAACAATGGGGAAAAGGAGAGTGTTGTGGTTTAACTGTGATGAGAAGGTAGCAAAGTTACAGTAGAAGAGCAGAGACATTACTGAAACTGTGCTTTGGTGACAGCCACAAAGATGAGTAGTGCACCAATTCCAGTCCTATTCTTTCAATACCATAGAGCAACTATTGCCTCCTACTTCACCAACTATATCAAGTGGCATTAACTGTTCATATACTGTCATGAAATAGCTGCTATGAGAACAATGAACTGCAAAGATTCATTATAACAGTGTCATTTTATTATTTTTCAAATAGTAAGACCCCAGGTGTGTGTGGCATAAACCAAACGGCTGCATTTTACACATGCATTTCTTTGGGGCTGATTACCTGGGGAGCTGTTAAGATCAGTGCAGCCATAATGAGTTGGTGAAGAAGGAAGAAAGGAAGAAAAACAGACATAAAATTAGTAAAAACATGCCTAGGGCTTTTGACTTCTTGACTTCAGTCTCCTTCTCACAACACTGTGACGAGTGACAGAAGTCCTCTGAAGCCTGTTCATGTTGTTTTATTCCTTCTGTCCTGTTTTTCCTCTTCACTGAACTCAGGTTCTCCCTCTGAAGGTTAAAGATCTCTCCTTAAGTGTTTTGCATCTGTTCACTTATAGAAACACCATGTTCTCAAAATTCATGTGCAGCTAATTAACTTTTCTCTGTCTCCTGACTCTCTTCCTTTACCCCTCTCCCATTCTTCCCATCACCCATCCAGAAAACAAAAGGCAGCTATCAAAGACTGTAGAAATTCTGGCAGGAAAGAGTTCAGATGTATGCAGTAGTTGGTCTGCTATCTTCAGTAAGAGATATACCCATACAAAATAAAATATAAACTTCATCTAATCCAGAGTTTCTTCTCCAACACTCTCCAAGAGCTGATGCCTGGGTAAAAGACACAGTGAGTAGAGAGCAATTGTTCAATCATACCTCCAAGACTTTAGTGCTCACAAGTCCCACTATCCACCTACCTATATTGCCCAAATTACATTTGATTTTTCCTCCACATTTCTAACACTTGACATACTTCAGACCTATTCATCTTTTTCAGTGCCATGTCTCTTTACTCTGTACCATCTAATCCTTGTGTCTCGATGTCCTCCCACAAGTTTCCTTCTCTAGGACTACCAGCAGCTGCCCTGGTCCTGTTGTAGTGTCAGGTCCCTTCTCAAAAGGCACATCACATCACCTTTGTGGAGCTGATGCCCTTACCTTGTGGAGGCAAGGTGGAGGGGTTACAGAAGAGGCATCTACAATTTGTAGATGTCGTCCCTATTTTTTCTATTAAGTTTCTGTGCAAACCTAGTCAGACTATTTCTGTAACAGCTCTGTTCACCATGCAAGCTTATGAAATGGTAAGGTCTGGTGTGTATCATGGCCAGCAAACATTGGTGCACATTTCAGGAAAGCGTTGCTGCCTTTTTGTTGGTGGCTGAAATAATCTGAGTATATTGTCTCTCCCAATCTCTTTATCACGTGTGTCTGCAAGAGCAGAGGCATGCAGACGAAAATGATCTGGCAAATTTGAGATGTTATCCCACTGACCTGCCTCTTCATCTGTTTGCACTGGGGCATGTGTAAGCTTTGAAACTGCACCAATTGGATGTGGAAGCTGACCAGAAATGAACCAGCTCCTGTCCACAACTTCAACTGCAGATGGATGTCAGCATGACTCTTTAGGATGGTGTGGCTAAACTAAACTAAACAGGTCCAGGGTACGTTTCTGAGTGTTGACCCTCAATCATACACACTGGTAAATTTTTAACACAGTCCCCGCCATGATTTTGACTTCTACTAATTGAGACAATTGAAATTGGTTTCTATTCTTCAAATCTACAGGCACAGGAAATCAAAAGTAACCACCTAATCTGACTTCCCAAAATACGTAGCCTGGGGAATTGCGCCCAGTACTTCCCAAAGGGAATGCATCTTGTTGGAAGATGTTTCATTTGAATGTTTGCTGTGCCTGAATAACAGAGTTGTCCAAAATAATGGATAAAATAAGAGTCAATGTGAAGGCATGAGGGGTTTGGGAGTTTTTTCCGATCCTGTATATCAACTAGCTTTGTTCTGGACAAAAAATATCATCCTGTGCCTTAGATTCCATGTCTCTTAGAAGGATACAATATTCATCTGGTTTAAAGTACTCATATCCTCCCCAGATTGCTGTTATGTATGTACAGAGTAGGAAACACGTGTGAGCAAACTCTTGTAAGAAGTAAACAATAAAACAGAGGAAGAGTTTCAGAGTGGAGAATGGGGAAAAAGGGGAAAGTTTGGGTCCCACTTGTTCACATCAGTCAGTGGTAAAACAGCTGCACAGTCATTTCAATTAGGCAGCTGCTGCATCAGCTCCTGTGCATAAAAGCTGTATAGCCAAATAAGTTTGTGCTGACCTAAATTCCCCTTGTGCTGTCACCAGCTCCCTGTATTATCGACACAAGATGGTTCTTGTGCTTTCCCCAACTTCTGCCTTTCCATCCTTCCGTTACTGGTGGTATGTCATTTGCTGCACAGATGTTTCTCCCAAGTCACTGCAAGGTTATTTTTCAAGTGACTTCTTCCAGCAGATGTTCCCCAGTTCCCAGGTGTATGTGTTGTCCTCTCCACTGAGCCGAAACTCGGCGATGCGCTTGACATATTGCAGTGCCGCTGTCTCTTTGAGCTGGAGGGTCTGCAACATTGCACATCACTGACATCTCTCTGCTCCTGCCAGGCTGCTTGGTGACAATTTCCCTCAGCAACAGGCCTCCCCGCTCCTCTCCTTGCTGGTTCTTCAGGTTACAAACTCACTACCTGGGCTGCACAAAGCAGCTTTCTGTGGTGCCTGAAATGAACTTCTATAATTGCTGTGGAGTGTGTGCCCAAAAGAAGAATTAACTTCACCTATTACTCAGGCAGCCAAGTCCTATTTCCCTGTAGAGTCAGAGAGGAAAGCCAGATGCAACAGCTAAAGGACATCTATAAAGTAGTGTTTTGACTACAAGACCTTCTTCTTCCCTTTACCTGGGGAGTCGAGGTCATGTAACCAGGTACAGCAGGAAAACTGAATAAACCACTGAGCTCTTTCACTCAGAGCCCGTAATCTAAGTCCACCTTAGGTCCTGTGGTAGGTGACTAAGTATAGGTATTTGGCCCTGTCTTCCTCTCCAATCTCTGTTTTCTTTTACAGCTCAGATGCTTTCCTAGCTGTCATCTTTTGGCATTAACTTTTTTTTTAACCATCGCAGGGGTGCAGACTGGCTCGCAATGACAGCCCTGTTTGGTTCAGCTAATATCTGGGCTAGCTTTAGCCTCAGGCTATGGAACAACTCCTTGCAAGCCTTCTGTGAGACAAAATGATTAGCTGAATCTTTAATTATTATTATTTTTAAATGGGTACTTTATATTGAACTCAAAGAAACAGCAACCTGTATTTAATCAGAGAGAGAAGAAAACCTGTGAAGAAATTTCCTCTCCCCACCCCTTCCCCTCATTTCTCCCATCTGAACTCTTTTCCCACAGTCTCTTGCTCAGGTGGCCATGGGCAGAAAAAAGGATGGAGCCAAATCCTCAAAATGTCTCTCTGCAGATAGACAATCTTGGGCCATAATAGGAACAGGACTATAGCTAATGGGTGCTGCTTATTAACACTCAGCTGAAGTAGGTAACAATATCAACGTGGTTTTGCTGCTAATTATATCTATGTCAGGAAAGACAAACTGGCTCCTGCAGATGCGTAACGGCAGAAAGCCTGTGTACTTGGAGCATTTCACCAAAAAGCAAAGGTAGCATCTCCTGTCCCCACCATCCTGCTGGCAGCAGCAGGCACAGTGAGCTGTTTCTTCATGGCTTTTCTTCCAGTTCTCTGTCTCAGATTGGCCCCTTCACTTTATTTCTTCCATTCATGTTGAAGGCATAGCTCTCTCCTCATCCTTGGATCAACAAAATTTTAGCTCCTGAGCCACAGCAGAGGATAAAGGAACTTGTGTGTTTACTGCCAGGCAAGCTTGCAGAAGTGGGACCAAGACAAATCTCCTGCCAGACATTTTGGCTACATCTCTGCTAGTAAGCTAAGCAGCGTCAGGATCAGCTCACTGTCCCTGAGGCCAGCTGGCACAGTCTGGCCATTTCCTTAGTATTAAACAACCTTACCTCCAAAATAAAATAGCCAATTCCAACTTGCCTACTGGGGACAGTGCCTGGTGCATGCTGGCTCCTGAG
This sequence comes from Aptenodytes forsteri, assembly GCF_000699145.1. Taxonomy (NCBI): domain Eukaryota; kingdom Metazoa; phylum Chordata; class Aves; order Sphenisciformes; family Spheniscidae; genus Aptenodytes; species Aptenodytes forsteri. Next base: position 1,803,157 of record NW_008796220.1, on the reverse strand, counting down.
CTGTGCCTGGGAATTGTCTGGGACAGTGCTAGCTGGCCTGGATCAACAACATGCCAGGGACCATCTGACTAGTCACACAGACTGTCAAATTCTAGTGCTTGCTTCTGTGCAATGGTACTGGTTTGTTTCCTGGCACAGACAAAGCCCATGCAGATATGCATATACCCAGATACACACCTACATATGTGCATGCATGTATGTATCAGTGGGTAAGCATATGAAATTTCCTAAGCAAGTACCTCCACAGCCTCATCCCCTTCCCATCAGCTTGTTGAAGTCACGCTGCTTAAACATGGGAGAGCAGTTGCTTTTATAGGCAGGTTTTGCATATTGTTGACTACTTGATTTCACTGTTGCTGATTTTTTCCTTGTAATCCACAACATTGGTGCCTACTGTTTTACACAGATCCATTTTACACCTTTATGAATCGTTATGAGGGCTAGAAGAATGAATGGGTTTTGGAAGTTAAGTCAGCAAGATCTAAGATAGCCTGAATGCCAGCACTCCACCATGAACTACAACTTGATCTCTCTCAAGCAAATGCAGGTGAGGAAAGGTAATTAACGTCTGCTTAGATAGGTGCAAACAGATGCAAGCTTGCATTTTAAGCTGGTTAGACATGAGCCAGCTGCTGCCTACAGTCTGATCTGCTGATGGACACCAACATGATCTGAGATTGCATTTCCACGGCAGCCTAAGCCAGTCTGGCTATATCTATACTAAGAAAACCAAACTGAGCTGAGTACAAGCATGAGTCTGTGCCTGTTATCATCTGTATTGGTACACCTGGCACAGCTGTCATGGTTCTGATCCAAGTCAACCCCCACACTCATTGCCTGGTCATGGTTCAAGAGTAGCACGAAAGAGGGATTTATGCCAGTAAACTATTCTTTTTTGGTGTGGTAAGAAAGTTCTGTTGCACAGGTGCAAGCAGTGTCATGTCATCTGGCTTCAGAATAACTAAGGAATGGTTCTACCTATTCGTTAGTGTAGACTTGTCCTGAAACACAGGCTTGTGTGGTTCTGTTTTGATCTCCCAGTTGCATGTTCCCGTCCACCTTGAGTCAGCTAATCCAACTGTGTGGTTAGGTGGTCTGGCTGAAAACTAGTCCCAGGCAAGAGGGGAGGTTTAGATTGGACATGAGGAAAAATTTCTTTACTGAAAGAGTGGTTAAACATTGGACCAGGCTGCCCAGGGAAGGGCTTGAGTCACCATCCCTGGAGGTATTTAAAAGACGAGTAGATGAGGCGCTTAGGGACATGGTTTAGTTGGCATGGTGGTGTTGGGTTGACGGTTGGACTCGATGATCTTAGAGGTCTTTTCCAACCTTAATGATTCTATGATTCTATGAAATGTATTAACTTTTATCAACCAATGATACTTGTTCACGGCTTTTTTTCAGTGCAAGAGGAGAGAGTAGGTCTGCACACCCAGGACTAGGGGAGAGAAGAGTATAGCATCACTCTGGACTTGGATTAGTTTAATCTTTCCTGGAACTAGCGCTTGGCTGGAAAAACTGAACAGTCACAAAGATGCCCTGGCAAGTTGTGTTCATTGCACCAACCAGTGTTTTTATGAAGGATAAAACTTCCTTTGGACCCTTTCTATCAGGACAAATAAATTCACATCTACGTGTATAGCCAGATAAGCACAGTCCTAGGTCCTAGCTAAACTGCCTTGCCCTTAAACAGGCTTCATTATTGCAAGGGTTACATTGCTTCAATGGTTCAAGATCTGGCTGTATATCTGTCTTCCAACTCTGTTGTACATACAGACAGAGAGATATAAAATATAGTAATTTTAGTAACGTATCCAAGTTCTGCTCTCACATGCCGATACACCCAAACATGCACCAGTTTTAACGTATTTTTAAAGTTGTACTTGTGAATGTAAATATACATCACAAGTATTTAAAAAAGCAGGACTGAAATCTTTCTTTAGGCAAACTGCCTCCCACTGAAAGGACACTAAGGGAATGATGGGAAAATGGGCATCATTTGAAATGGAGGGTTTGAGTCCCCTGGTTTGTCATATTTGAATGGAAATAACATTAAAATACAGCCAAATGAAAAGCTCCAGCTGTTCTAAGAAACCATTGTGCTCACAGGAAAAGAAGAAGGAGAAGGGAAAGGAATAGAACAGATAACTATTAGAAGCAAAAAATATTATTACTATTTTACTATTACTATTACTTACAAATCTTATTACTAATTAATAGCAAAAATATACAAATACAGAATTAAATCAGTCCAGTCAAAATATCAGAGCAGGAAAAACAGTCTTATTTTTAACCCATTACACAAATACATCTTTGGTGTTTCCACTTGTCCCCTTCCCCAGCCCTTTTGGAAATAAATAAATAAATAGGTTCATATATTCATAGATTTTTAAGGCCAGAAGGGACCATTGCAATCACCTTGGTTGAGCCTCTCCTGAAGACAGATTTCATAATTTCATTCTTATGTCTGGCCCATAGCTTTTCTGGGCAACACCGTACCTTTTCAGGCTGCATATAGTTCTGATTTAAGCACTTCAAGCAACGGACAGTCCACTCATATTCCTGGATGAGTTGATTTGATAGTTAATTACTGTCACTGCTAAGTGTTTTGTTGTTGTTTCCAGTCTGCTATCATCTAGATCCCACTCCAGGACATGGGATTTTGGGTAGCCTTTTCCTGCCAAATCACAGAGCTCTCAGCCCTCTATAAATAAGTAGTGTCCATCTGTAAAAGCTTTGGCCTTCTTTTCTAGTTCCTAAAATCACATTAATTTTGCCACCATGTTCATTCAGCCTCTTGATTTTACAACATCCAGCAGTCTTCAAGCAGCAAAGGAGTCAATGTTCTAAACTATCTAGAAATCCACAACTCACCTGTACCGTAGCCCCCAAAGTGCTAAGTGGCCTTCAGTTTGCTCTCTGCCTACAAAGTTTGTTAAGCACTTTGTGAGCTTTGGATGAAAGCCATCTTACAAATGTACATTATTGCACTGTCATTATTATTGTGTTGTCATTCTGTCTTCGGCCTTTTAAAATTGTTTCAGCCTGCTGTAGCTCTTGCAGTTTAATTTCTTTTCTTTAACAGCCCCATTGAACAAAGGAAGTAAGTATGGGGACGTTAAAAATAGACTGAGTTTTCTGTATTATTACTATTATTGCTGCAAGTTCACAGCTTACCCCATTATGACTCCAACTCATTACAATGAGTGCCAAGAATGTGCAGCAATAACAGGAGGCATTTGTGTAAAGTGGGACTTGCAATACCACTTGCTGAGCAAAAATATCCAAGGAAAAGCAGTTGTTAGGCAGTGTCCTGATCCTTCTGGGTGGGCTGTTGTACCTCAGACTTTGATGGGCTTTGCTGCATGTGTGCTTGGGAAAGAGAAAGATCCCATCTTCAGTTCCTGCTGACCCCAGAGCTGTAAGGAATGGGCAGCAGAAGGTAGAGATATACAAGGTGGATCCATAAGTGCTACCCCTGTAAGAACTGGATGCACTGAGGCTGGCACCATTGTGACTGCAAGGGCATGCCACAGGCCTGGGATCACACTGGACAGGGTAAACAGAGTCTAAAGCCTTCGGCTGGTGGCTCCAGCACGACTTCATGAAAGGCAGCAAACTGCAAGGTCTAAGGCATGCCCTGCATTGCGTGGGCTTTTCTCCTCTGGTTGTTGTGAACTCAGATGTTGCACTGTATCTTGCTCTTACAGAAGGGGAAGCCAAGGCAGCAGTTTCCTAATCATGCGTAGTTAGCTGATGTGCAGGCTGCCTGCCCCTGCGCCCCGCCACACATTTCTGATACTTTCTTTGGACCAGCACTACTGCTCGTGCAGCCAAGGTGAAAGATGGATGGAGGAACTGGTTTGGTTTCAAACCCAGCCTTTCTCCAGGCTGACTCTGATCCAAGTTGTCATACGTCAGAACAAGAGGAAAAAAATGAATGTGCATCCATGGCCATAAAGTACAAGACAAACTGTTTCGTCAGCAGTCCATAGTAAGGTCAGACCCGTGAAAACAGAGTTTCAACATGAGGAGAAAAAGTTCTTTTGTCCAAAATGACCCAGCAAGCCGGTGGCAGACATGGGAATAGAGCTTGCATTTGCTGAACTTTTGCTCAGCATACACAGAACACAGATAGAAAATGTTTAGATATTCAAAAAAAGTTTCTCTCTGAAGGCTCATACGGAGGGAGTTCTTTCTCATCCTTCCCCTAAAATAAAGGGAAATGGTATGTAGCCAGCTTGAACCTAAGTTTTGGAGATTTCATGGGAAAACCGGCTAGCTTGTACTTTGCTTGACACCCACTGAGAAGAATTCAGCTTTGGAAGGACCATTCACACTACATGAATTAAAAACCATGTATACATTTTTGCAGAATGACAACTGTTGATCCCAATTTCAACACGTCTGTAAAATCCAGGTACAAGTACAAGTGATGAAAAAATGCTTAGAGCTGCAACCTGGGCCTTGTTTGGATGATCTGATTACTTCTATACTAGTAAACGGTTCCTGAGCATGAACCAAGACACTGAAATATACTCTTTTACACCACTGAATCATAAATATGGCCCCTCACATGCGCTTGCTCCAGGTCACCTAACTAATTCTCAAACATTTCCCAAAGACTGTGAATTAATGTAGTTCAACAACTTCATCTGTTTCAATGAGCTGGTATCAGGGTCAGAGAACAGGCTCTGACACTGTGTAGCTGGTCAGTGTAGATGCTCCTTCTGGCCTTTGTGTGCAAAAAATCACCACCATTGCCACCGCAGAAGGGATTAATCTTCTCTAACGTTAGCAATTAAAATGTTAGATATTTTGCTTAAGTCAGTCTTCTGGAGATGAGGTGAACATCTTCACAGGGTTGTTTGCCCATCCTAAAATAAATTTCTGAAAGGGATAAGGTAAAACAGTCTCTGGAGAAACATTTCTTTTACCTTTTCAATAGTAGGAGCCTAATTAGAGAGTCCAATTTAGCCTAAATGGCTAAACTAACAGAAATGAATCTTATACCTAACTCTGCACATTCAATGATGACTTAAATCTCTGTATTTGACCTCACCAAGGGCTGCAGATCAGGCTGAATTTATTCACTGGATGGTACCAGTAGTATTAATAATCATTAGTATTATTATCTGTTATATAACAGCAACAACAACAACAACAACAACAATAATAATAGTTAATTATTAGGGGGACCGTTGTTTGAAACTAGTGAAAAGAAGCATTAATAACAGAAAAAAATACAAGAGTTATATTACAGAAGGAAAACCCAGTTGAAAAACAACTCAATGCAGCTGAACAAAGAATGCTTACAAGATTCAGGCTGGCCCCAGTGCAAATTATATGATAGCATCTTATGATTACTTTGTCTATGACACAGTTTTAGCCTAGGATACAATCTGTCATGCTGGATTGCAACTGTGTGTTCTACACCAGGGAAAAATATATATCAGTAAAATTTACCATCCGTGTCATTATGTGACTACATAAATTTCAATCTGAGCATATTTGTTAGTTTTAATTCCCAGATATTTTTTTTTTCTCACTAAAGCTGTTATTCATATTAGCTTTTATTGTATAAACCTTACACTGTCTTTAGGGGTCTTCAGATGTTGGAAAAAAATCTGAAACCCATATTATTCACAAACTTCAGGTCAGGGAGTGCAATGCTTTTACCTCAATGCCTTTTTTTTAAGTCCATCCTTACAATTAAAATTGACACCGAAAGGTTAAGGATCACCAGCAGTTATGGTGGCTTAAAGCTTAGCTGCTAATCACTCACTCACTCTCTCCTTCTCATTATGTCACGCTTTCTGTTGGGTTGCCACTCTGTAAACATCATTTGATTAATCTTACCCATGCTCTAACGCCTACCTGTGAAGAGATATGGGCTGCAACATGAGGAATGTGGAAAAGTCAGTGGAGGTTTAATTGGATTAATCTCTGTGTTCTACATATATACTGGCAACTTTCATGACAGCTTAGCTAACACGATAATATGCAACAAAGGGATCTGGTATTCAGCAGAGTCCCACACCTTAGCTAGGGGGGATACACCTGGGGAAGCTTCAGTATGCAACAGAATAACAGGCAGCTGACAACCACCATGCTCTGATATTGTCACAAATCGCTGTATCTGAAGAGCATTTTTTGATGAAAGACATACCCCATTTTTAGTGGTTCAGAGAGATGGCTTTCAGCTACAACCTCCTGCCAGACACAGACTCTGCGCAGCACCTTGTTTCTTTCCCTGGGAAAAGCAAAATCGCACTAAGAGATGGTCTGAAGGTGCCGGCACAGTGTTCCTTCCTTGAGTGTTGCCTCTCAAGGAAGAGGTGACGGAGATAGGGAGCAATGCTGAACAATGCCAGCATCGTTCAGGGAAAAGCACCAGCTCCACTGGTTCCCAGGGAGCAACACAGATCTGGCCACACTGCGTGGAGAAGGGAATCTCACCATGGACTCAAGCTGCTCTTTGTCCCGTATCCTCAGGCAGGAGGAAGAGTGCCTGGCACATATAAATAGTACAGACCAGTGTTATTATAGACATGAGCTTGGTGGATGGGAAGCCTTTGCCACAAGAGCAGCCCTGTCCCATGGTGTGACAAGAAATGCATCTTTTCCTGCTGTGGACCTCTTAATCCCAGCCGTACCCCTCCTTAAAGCCATCCCCTAATGAAGACATATATATGCTGATCTTCTTGACCTTTGCAAAATCTCATGACAGCATACCTACACAGTACAGATTTTCTAAAGTCCTCTCCTTTCCTAAAGGCATGGGACTCAATTCCAGATTAACTCTGCCACTCGACTGTTTTTACTTGTCTGCCTCTGACCCATCTAAATGGATTCTGTCATTTTGCTTCAAAAAGTACTGACTCCATCTGAACAGTGTCCAGTTTTATTCCAGTCCATTGCAGACCTACCTGAAGAGCTTGATAAAAGCTAAGCAGACTAATATAAATGACCTGATCTCCTTGACCCAGATGCATTATAGATTTCAGTTTCCCAGATTCTGCTGAAGTGCATATTTCTCTGCCTTGAAAAGATTCCCTAAATTATTTTGTCTTCTACTGGCACCAATGAATGGTTATAATGTACCCCACGCATCAAAGCCAGAGAGGGTGAGATTCATCTCATTTTTAGAAATGGAAATGTTACATATATGGAGAGTAATTATGGTCTTTCTATATGATCAGTAACTGTTTGGATGCTTTAGAACATCTGCTGGCCACTACAGGATGGGACTATGAGAGACTTCATGCTTCTGGACCAGGAGCTGGAGGCTAGAAGGGGTATCACCTTCTGGAGGTACCTGTCTTCCTCCCTTGGTTATAGTCTAAGATGAAGAGCTTGGACCATTTGCCTAACTTCACTTTCCTTCCTTTACCTTTTCTACCTGAATGAGACAATTATCCCTTGATGTTAGTTCCCACAACCCAGAAACATTCCCATTGGTAACAGTGGTTACTACAGTGAAAGTCAAGTCTCCTATTTTAACTTCCATTAGTTCTGATGTCCAGTGATCCAGGTAGTAGCTACAAAAGGAGTTAAAATACGATTCATATCTAAGCACAGCTGTGTCTTTATGCTATTGCTATTGCGTAAGCACTTTCTAAAAGATGAAAGAGGAAAAAAACAGGCATTGAAATCAGATTTCTCTCCGTTCCTGGATCTCGCTCCATGTTCCTCTCTGAGAGTTAACGAAACTCTTTGGGTACTTGAATGGCAAGTTAACTAATAAGTTAACCAGTGCCAGGACCAGTTCTTTTGCCCTGAATACATATTCTACCTCTTAGCCACATAGACTATTAATTTCTCTTAACCTCCAAAAGAAAATATAAATAGGTAAATATACCTACTGAAAAGAGTCCCTTTCTTGTGTTAATTCCCAAATAGTGCCCAGGAATGGTTTAGAAGAAGGTCAATAGCATGGGCCAAAAGCACAACAGGCACCATACTACCAGTTTAACAATAAGAATGATCAAAATCCTTTTCCCATGTTTATATATTAGCTTTTTTTTACTTCCTAGTGTAGATGTAGCTGTATATTCACTATCACATTAAGACCCATTCATGACTATACAGCATGACTGTGTATAATTGCCAACTCATGTAGGTCCCAACCTTGGCAGAGCAGCTATGCCTATTGTTATAACACTACTTAAGAGAAGGTTGTCATGCTCTATAAGACATAGAATCACAGAATCATAGAATGGTTTGGGTTGGTAGGGACCTTAAAGATCATCTGGTTCCAACCCCCCTGCCATGGGCAAGGGACACCTTCCACTAGACCAGGTTTCTCAAAGCCCCATCTAACCTGGCCTTGAACACTTCCAGGGATGGGGCATCCACAACTTCTCTGGGCAACCTGTTCCAGTGCCCTCAGAGTGAAGAGTTTCTTCCTGATATCTAATCTAAATCTACCCTCTTTCAGTTTAAAGCCGTTACCCCTTGTCCTAGCACTACATGACCTTATAAAAAGCCCCTCTCTGGCTTTCTTGCAGGCCCCCTTCACGTACTGGAAGGCTGCTATAAGGTCTCCCTGAAGCCTTCTCTTCTCCAGGCTGAATGACCCCAACTCTCTCAACCTGTCTTCCTAGGAGAGGTGCTCCAGCCCTCTGATCATCTCCGTGGCCCTCCTCTGGACCCGCTCCAACCGGTCCATGTCCTTCTTATGTTGGGGGCCCCAGAGCTGAATTCAGTACTCCAGGTGGAGTACTTGGGGGCCCCAGAGCTGAATGCAGTACTCCCAGGTGGAGTACTACGAGAGCGGAGTAGAGGGGGAGAATCACCTCCTTTGACCTGCTGGTCATGCTTTTTTTGCTGCAGCCCAGGATACGGTTGGCCTTCTGGGCTGCAAACGCGCATTTTCCTCTAGCCTAGAAGAGACATCAAGCTTCTTTCAACTATGGGCTCCTGCTACTTTCCTAGCTTTAGTGAACCTCTCATGGTCTCTGATCTCACGTCCTTTGGGACTTTCTTAATCTTTTCTCTAGCAGTTCTCCAGTTTCTGCCTCAGAGGTTCCTGTAATAACTTCTTATCTGAGAGTGCTTGTTTTGTTGTTGTTGCTGTTGAACACAAAACAATACCGATTAAAACAGAAAGTTGTGCTATCAGCTTAAAGTAACCCAGGCAGAATATCAATCACAAATTCATATGGTAATTTAGATCAGAAGTGACTTCTGGATATCATATGGTCCAACCAACCATGAAAGCAGGTCCAACCGACCATCAAAGCAAGTCCAACTAGTTCAGATTGTTCTGGGTCATGTCCAGTCTTTGTGTCTCAGCTAGTTCTTTACCCAGACTGGTGGGTATCCTGGTGGGTATCTAGGTTGGAACACAAAGGCATGTGAGGCATTTGCTCCATGATAGGAATTTGTTGAAGAAGTTACTGAATTAGTAACACTGATCGACTTTGAGACAGAAGACAGCACTTGTTGACCAAAGAATCACAATTAGTTTGAGTTTGCCTATTAGTCTTACATATGAATTTGAATGTATGTGAATTTGAAGACTGCTTTACTGCACAGTGAATTGAGGCTGGATCCTCAATAAAAAAAAAGTGGAGGTGGTGGGTAGAAAATGGCTGGCAGCAGGCTTCGGTACACGTGAGACAGCCAGTTTCAGCACCTGCGTTCCCAGGCTTGGATCTCTAATAACCCAAGGGTTTTGATCTTCAGAGCATGACAGGAGGTGTCCATTTTCATTCCTCCCCAGAAGAAAAATGACTCAAGAGGACTGGTTTTATAGGGTTGAACAGGGTTTGTATTTTGCTGGTTTATTTGTTTGATTGACCTTTTAACCGGTACACTAATTGCGGAGGGGCGGGGGGAAAGAGAGAGAGAGAGATATTTCATAGAAACGTTATGAGTTTGGATAGAAATCCTGAACCGAACTATAGCAGTAGTAATAACTCTGAGTTTACAGACATCCAGAAATTATGAGCACATTGCACTTTTGGAAAATATATTACATGTGGGATAGCTTGTGTCCCTAGGGTAAGTGTTCTGCTTCTTTCATGACCCATAACTCAAGAGTGTGGCAGGCATTAGCACTTTACAAAACATCTTCATTCTTCATGGCTGAGACAGAACCCGTAGCATGCAGAGTATCTTACTTATGCAGCAGTGATTTGAGTAATTTTATTTTAAACACTAACTTTATGTGGTCAGTATCCCAGATAGATGAAGTGAAAAAAAGAAAAAGAGAGGCAGTAGTGTATCTAATTTTTTATTAAATATATCACTGTTGCAATCTGACTTGTACTGTAATGGGAAATTACACACCATAAAACAGTAAGAAGAATGGATCTGATGCATAATACAGGAGCCTGCCTGGAGAAGAATGCATATCACACAAAACTGTAAATACATAGATACAAATTCATACACATACACACATTGGGAAAACAGATAGATTTTTGCACCGTGTCTCTTGAATCAAAAAAAAGGGAAATGCATTGATATGGCTTTTTTATTTGCCCTAATCTCTCCTTTGCCAATATCAGAGGGCATCCCCTTGTCTTTTTTATCACAGACACTAAAACATTAAAAAAGAAGAGAAGTGGCTTCTGTTGCTACACAGGAACACCCTGAAACTTCTCCCGTTCCAGGGAAACAAGTAGGTTGGTTTTTAGCATCTAATGCTACTTCCCTGACCTTTCTGTTTTAGGCCAAGATGCCAGAAAAACAACAGCACTTCAAAGAAACCCCAGTATTAGTTTAAGTTCTGAGGGAAGGCAAGTCATTTTAGGTTCAAACATCAAACAGTTTTAGGACGATCTCTGTATAAAACATACATGATACCTTTTCTCAGGATTCTCAGAATTGGATCTGGAGGAAAGATTTTCATCAAAAATTCTTAGAAAAACCTTAACATTCTCAGTGAATAACAAAATATTTCATACTTTTTTTTTGGGGGGGGGTTTGCACACATTGGTAAGACAGAAACTGTAAACTGAAAATATATGACTTTTTTTTTTTTAATTTAGAAGAGCCTTCAATTTAAAATAATGTATAATTTATTTTTTACAAGTTTAAAATTAATATCATTGGTCAGAAGTGAAATTAAAATTTGCTTATTTGAGTCGAACGGTTCAGTTTGTTCAAGTCAACGTAAAGAGCACCTTGCTTTTTTATTGCTCTCCCACTTTTCAATACTTTTCAATTACTGAATTGTTTACGGAATTATTTCAATTATTGAAGTATTGAATTATTTTAAATTCTTTTCTTTTATTGAATTTAATCCTGAACACTTGAAGATCCTGTGACTTCCCTGACAGGACTAGGAAATGTAAAGTGTCCAGTGTTTTGGTACTTAAAACGTCTTTTTGTATAGGTGCATCATAGTTTACTTAGCAGATCAAGGCATCACAGCTTGGTGTCAGCCATTAACACCAAGGTGTCAGCAATTAACAAAAAGCTGCCATTTTTTCCTGGTAAAATTTTTTGTAAAAGATTTTTACCTCTAAATGCACTCTCAAGTGTTGTCTGGTTTTAGATAGAAAACAAAACAAAGCAAAACCAACAAAACATAAACAACAAAACAAGCTTGTTTTGACAGTGGAAAACAACACTTTTTTTTTATTCAATGAGGTGAATATTTTCCATAAACATTCTCACTTTGAGCAAAGAGCCAATTTCCATTCAAAGCTGTTTAAAGGGAAAATGTTCAGAGCAGTCTAAGCAGCCTCTGGTGACTGCATTTCACCGATGGGTGAAGCGAATGCTTAAGAGATGCCATGTTCATAAAGCTTTACAGGATCCTCGAGAAAGGCAGCCGCTTGCTAAATATTAGGTGCTAATATTTAATATTATTTTGTCGTTGCCTTTTTCCTTTCCTTGTTATAAATCAGAGCCATATGTAAGAAACGTGAACATATATGTGAAAACTGCTGGGTTCAATTCATGCTGGGACTGTGCAGAAATAGAGTATCTCAGTTCAGCTATTAAGTGATATACACGAGCTGAATATATCAGTTATGACACTGTCATATCAACAACAATCAAGGGGCAGCAGGAGATAGAGGATCTTTAATTATAAGTGATTAATTTTAACAGCACACAGAGCCCCATTAATCTTCCTTATACCGCCTGTCTTCCCTGGCCTTAATCCCACGAGCACTAAAGTTCATATCTAGCTTTACTCACACGGGCAGAATAGCTGGGACTGGCTGCAGAGAGCAGAGTCTCCTGCTCAGCAAAGTTTAGCACAAGCTCAAACACTCTGCTGAAGAAAAGCCAAACAGCCTTATCCCTTTCAAGAAAATCAACATTTTTTTTTCCTGACACAGTCAGCATCAAGCATTACTGGTTTACATGATCCACACAACAGTAATTTTCTCTCCTGGTAATATAAAATTTGCTGATAGATTTTTTTAGAATAGTTTCCTGGTCACAGTGTCAATGCCTCCTGGATTCTGCATTGATGTCACTAATCATAATGATAATTTTATTACATTGAAATTAACTGTACATTAGCTGTAAATATAATGTAAGAAGTAGGTTATCACACATTCTTCCCACTAATAGCTCCGGCTGAATGCATTATGCTGAATCCTATTAAAAGTCCAGTTTTCAAAACCTGAACTGAGAGAGTAAACCCACATTTTTTTTCTCCTGTACTCTTCTTTAGCACCAGTTTCTGGAACTGGCTTGTTTTACCAATGAACCATTTTGTCTGTCAGCTTAGATTAGGTCAAATTAGTTCTCATTTCAATAACTGACAAAGATCATCTTTGACAACATCAGTGACCTCACATGTCCTGACAAGGGCACGTACTCAAAGTCTATAGAACAGGAAGAAAAGTTTTATAAATTGTGTGCAAGAGGAATGTTAGTATTAAGCTAACACTTAGGTTCTTCTTTGGGTATACAAAGCCCTGCATGAGAGCTTTGTGTTTTCAGCTGTACTTCATAATTGGTTTTGAAGATTAATAGATAGACAGATGGATAGACAGACAGACAGAAAAAGCAGGTAGGCAGGCAAGCAACGAAGTAAACAGGAAAACAAGAAATAAATTCATTAACTGCTGGCTCAAATGTCCTATATGTCAAGGATTGTAACTACTTTAAAATTTGCTCTCACCATTACTAACACAAAATTCAGGTGTATTATTTTCATGAGAAAATCTGTATAAAGCCAGTTGAGGCACCTCCAAACTCAGTCTCATCATATGGTGGGACAAGACACACTCTGGAAGTTACATATGTATCTAGGTATTTTCCTCACTTGGGGAACTGATTATTGATATAATACACATCCTTTAAGTTGAGCACCCGAGTTTCTTTACTGAACCAGAACTGTGGGATGTTTTTGCAAGGTGAAACCCATACTCATGTACATGAGAGATGCCCCGCTGGAGAGCTCCAAAGAAGTTTCTGTCATGTCTGTGGTACAAAAGCCTTTGTACAGGACCCATTCATGAGGGGTAAATGTCATTTCCAATAGAGTAAGTTGTTCAAGGAGGCAAGGGAATGCCTATCATTTCTGTTTCTCCTGACTAGACCTGACATTCATCTGGTGGTGTCAGGGATGGTTTAAGGATAGTGAAATGCATCTTCTGTCCTCCCATCATTCAGACAAACAAAATACCTGGTAATCCTTTAACCAAGAAGATACTTCACAGCAGACATGCTAGAAGCCCATAAAATAGGAAGACTTTAGACAAATGCATTTCTTATCTCTCAATATAAAACCACATTGCTTTGTTTTCACTACTGGAACAACTTGGTCTCCAAAATTTTTAACAACAGTTAACACTGAATTCTTTATCATTTGTGCCCCTCCCCTCACATATCCCATCTCATTGTATAAGGATATATGAAGGGATTGCTACTTCCACCACTAAGACATGGCTATCTCGGGGTGGAATAAACCAGTTGTGTTCAACAGGGGACAAAACTCTTTGACATTTCAAATCTGCTTGAGAACGATGTTATTGTATCTAACAGAAGCTTCAGGGTCACTTATATATCAGTAAATTGTTCAGGAGTTATCTTCTCTTGCTTTTCTCTGAAATATGGAAACCGAACAATTAAAGATTTCAAATATAGCTCAGAATTGTTGTTACATTTATTAAAGGTTAATTATTTTTAGAGGAGAATTAAAGATATGGATCTACTTGCATGAATGTATGTAAGCTTTATAGTAGTTTTGTATTATGCAGTGCATAATATGAAATGCAATGAAAATCCAGCATGGCTGTGGAGAGATTAGTCCACTTTGTGCAGAAGATCAGGTTTGCATGGGTTGATTTAGTAGCGCCTTTCTAATTTAATCATGTCACTTATTCCTGACACCCCAGACTACTAATCTTCTGTGTCTGATTTCTAGTTCACATATAATTCTCATATATCCAAGGAAGCAGCTTGACAATTCTCTGCTCATGAGCTTGGATCTTTAATATTCCAGAACTGAACGTAGAAATACCTTGTATTACCAGTACTTAACATAGCTGAGACTGATAGAGATCCAATTGCTCACGAATTTTGAACAGGCATGCAAGAAAAGGGTAGAAGATGCTTTACCACCTTACACGTGCCATTAATATTACAAGAACAATTCTGTAAAAACCCTGGGGAAGAGGTTGCAGTGCACAGGGCTCCACAGTCTTTTTAATTTTTGTTCATTCCCCACCTCCATGGCATGTGAGCACTGTCTTGCATCTGGAGCACCAAATTGTGACTGTACACCCAGCCTAACTCCTAGTGAACACGTTAGAAGGACTGAGGAAGAGGTTAATAGAAATCCTACTACCGATTTCAGCTACATCACGGCCATGCCAGTGGTGCACGGGCTGGAAAATTTCACCCTATATGCTCTCTGTCTATATGCCAGCTATATGTCTAGTCTAGATTAGTTATATACTCTTCACCTATAGCTAATGGAGAAAGACGGGTAACTCCTGGAGTGATTAGTCCCGCCTGTCTTAGATATTTATCAAAGAATGAGATGACTCACCCTCTGAAAGTGCTGATATTGATAGTAGAAGGATGATCGATCAAGAACAGACACGTAAATGCTGAATGAGTACTACAAGGTCAGGTGAATCCTTTCTTCAAAATCATACTCCACATCCCCAGCCCCAATATGGGTAGGATGGCACCTCTCATTATGAACGTTCACAAGACAGCATCAGCAATTGGTTTAACAACAAATACAATATCATCTTTATGTGGAAAATGAGGTTAAGGACAAACAAACTGTATTATAGTCTTCCAAGCTGCATCATTAAAAGTCACCTGGTGAGGCTTAGCAGATGACGGAGAACTGGAAAGAATGAATAACATTTGAGTTCAGTGTGAGTACCGAAAAAGGGTATTGCACAGTTCGATTTCTGGTGTCACAGCTGTTCGTTGAGTTTCTCAAATTCATATCTAAAATAAAACAAAACAGTTTTGATTAAAAAATCTCTAGTGATAAAGAATCCATCACAACGCTTGCTATGTTATTGCAGTGATTAATTACCTCGTCTCTTAAAAGTGTAAACTTTACATTTACTGTGAATTTGCCTAGGTTTGTTTTTTTATTATTTACACCTTTACCTTCCGAAAGTGCACGTGGCAACTAGAAAAATGTTGTCTTGACATGTAAATTATTAATTAGGCTAAATCACTTATCAGATTTTGAAACATTTGAAAATTCATTTCCTTTCCTCAATTAACCCATTAACCCCTCAACTACCATTTCATTAAGTAAATAGGAGGGCTGTGTAAACCAGTTAATATTTATTAACAGTGTTGTGCCAATTAGTAAGGAATATATTTTTCCTAGGCAAGGGCCAAACAGCCCTCCAGTCTTTTTTGTATACACTTGTTTTCTTTTAATTTGGCTAGTGAAAGTAGCAGGTGTTGAAGGCTAAGTGTTGTATGCAATTTGAGGTTGTTCAAGTCTACTGATTAGGTGATCACTTTAGATGGAAATTCTCACTGGAAGGCAGGATTCCTTCATTTTGGTCAGTCTATAAAATGTCTCTTTGCTAGTAATATACTTGCTGAACTTTGCTGCAGAAATGCACATCAACAACATGTATTTATCCCACACGGGCACATTTTGAAACGATGATCTTCACAATAAAGGCATGTACGCAAAATATTGCATAAAAGGGCTCACTGCCTCTGACAAAGATCAAATAAAACTTGGTTGGTTGATCTGTCCATGCCTATAGGGTATTAGTGATTATAATATTGCGCTTTAATGGACTATGGACCCAATTTACATAACATTTACATGTCATCTACATACTCTTTACGGAATAAAAACCCGGTGATTCAGACACAAAAAATATCTAAGACATACAGATGCACTCTTCAGATTGATTTCTTTTTTGCTCTTCAGCTTGAAGCCTAGAGTTTTGACTTTGCCTGTTCCCACCAGAACCCAAAAGCAGAGCAGAGTGATCACTGCTGCAGCCCTGCCAGTGCTCACAGTGGAACAATGGCCATTAAATGCCCGTTGAACCAAATGAGCATTTCATTTTCAAGGAAATGACTTTTTAAATAAAAATGTAAATGCATTAAAATGTTCCCTTTTTCTGAGGAATTTCTGCTTTTCTGTGTTTCCTACCTGGAGAATCCCTGGCGTGGCCAGAAATGGAGGTTTTAAAACCTCTTCACAGTGCTTCTGCACCTTTGCTCTGCGTTTAAGGAAAATGGAGTGGGGAGGACAGAACAGTGGCTCAACCACAGTGCAAAGTGGCAGGCTTTCTGCATGGTACCTGCCAATCAAAGATAATATTTAGGAGTTTCTCTTCAAGAGAAAAATGTAAGGAAACCCTTTATTAGCTTCCTGGCATGTCTTTGTCATTTAAAGCTTTGGGAAGAAATGTCCAGAGCTCCTAAAATGCTGAGATGCTCAGTAATGTCTCAGTGATGGCTGAGCTGGCTGCCCTGGCCCCTGGAGGCCTGAACCATGAGAGGAATCCACAGAAGCCACACAGAAGCTATGCAAGGTTATTGTGCCTCCTTTGAGCTAAAAATAAAATAGGTACCTCAGGGCAGTGACTGCTTTTTATGTTTTAATCAACCTGTGCATCCATAATAGCTCTGATAATAACTGGAAAGTTAAATTGTCAAGGCCAAAGGGATACCATATTAACCAGAACACATCCTATGCCCACGATGAAGGTTCATTTATTATACAATAAGCACAAAAGCAAAATAATTTTAGAATTCAGACAGGAACTGAGAGATTTGGATTCTAGGCCTTCCTGACCTGTGTTTGTGACCAGTGCATTTTATAAACTACCTGAAGCACTGCATCCCTTCTGTTAGAAAAGGAACAAGAAGAAAGAAGAAAAGAGAAGGAGAAAGAAGAAAGAAAAAAAAAGGGGAAAAAAAGAAGAAAAAGGAAAAAAAGGAAAAGGAAAAAAAAAAAAAAAAAAGAAGAGAAAAAAAAAAAGAAAAAAGAAAAAGGAAAAAAAGATGTTAGGACCAGTGGCTTGGACCTTCTGCTAGCCATGGACAGGAAGTTAAGGAACAGAGTCAAAAGAACAACATATAAAGACTTCTTCCAAAACACCCATGAGGCACTTAAGTACAAGACAGCAGTTTCAGGCTCCAGCACAGACGTGCAACCCTGAAATTTGACTCAGACACATTTGACTGGCTTAAACCTGAATGCCAGAAGTCACTCTAAGGTCTTTTTTTTTCCATAATAACTAACTTCTTGCCCAACTCACCTTTGTGACTTCCTATCCCAAGTCTGGGAGAGAAGTAGTTTAATGCAGAGCTGAAATCTGCTTTTGTGCAATAAACCTTAGCAGAATCAAGACTAGGAAGTGATTGGGGCAAGCATGTTATGGGCCCTGAGTACGTAAAGGAGGTAGTACTGGCTGATCACCCTGTTCTTCTACTATCTGTCACAGAAAAGACAGAAAAAGGGGTTACATGGGTTTTTCTTCTGACCACGTACAGCAGGTTTTTGTTCTGATATTCTCATGATAAATTAAAGGAAGGAAGTCAAGGCAACACCTTGGATGTGAAGCCAAATCCAACATTTGCATGACAGTTTTGGCCAGACATAGTCCTCCCATATTTTATAGCATTAGTTGTCACAGGATGTCTGTCCAATTCTACCCTCAAAGATTTGGTTTGTATTCTTATTTTTACCATCTCACACACTGAAAACTAAAGGCAAACCTGGCACATTCTGCTGACTCAAGGTCACTAAAAGAGACTACTCCAATTCATCTGAAACATCGGTGACACTGCAGCAAACCTGGCTGCAAGTCAAGGCTCCCTGGTGAGCTGTGATGAAACCCCAATTTCTATTGAAAAGTGCTTTGACGAGAGAGGATGATATATGAAAAGTAATCCCAGTGATGTATTATACAGGTAAGACTGCACTACTATAGTCCATCCATCTATTTTGGAACAAACCCTTTCTCCTCCATATATCTTTCCTGGTGGTACCTGTAATGGTATATGTCAGGGCAATAAAACACAGGGCCAAGCCTGAGAGTATGCAGCTGGGAGAAAGACCTGTTTACCAAACCAAGCACACAGGAACATCTTTGAGGAGAGGAGGCCCCCATGAGAGGAGCAGGGATATGTGAGGAGGTGGTAGTAGCCACAGGTAGCATAGCTTCTTGCAAAAAGGACAGCGGTGGCTTGAGAACATGCTGGGAAAGGGTTGTAACAGAGGGGTCAGAAACTAGCTGTGGCTCTAGGAGCCAGGATCAGCCAAAGCGGCCCGGATCACCTCCAGCACAGCTGTAGAGAAGAGGTGAAAATGGAGGAAGAAAAAGATAAGCACCGCTCGTGTAAGCAAACAGGGAAATGATTTCATTCCTTGTTATTAAGGCTTCATCTTGCAGTCTTCCAGAAGTGAAACGTGAGCATTTTATCTGTGTGATGGGACCAGCAGAGCAGAGGACCCTGCTAGGCCACCACCAGGATAGCACCCAACATGTACACCTTGTGGAGCTGCCGTGGGCATGGCTCATGGTGGGACAAGAGTGGGAAGATCCCAGTGGCTCCTGGGAGTTTGGAGTTGGTATTTTATCTGGGAAGCCATGCTGTCAAGGAGAAGAGCATACACAACGCTCTCTGCAAGCTAAAGCTTGGAAATGTAGGTATATTGTCTGTAGAAAGATGACAAAAGGATGGAGTTGCGCAAATCAACCCGGAAGACCCATGTGGCCTGCTTCTCTACGATGCGTATCCTTGTATTGCAGGGATGTGTTTTTATCTCCTGCTCAGCTGAACACATTCATTAGGCTGTCAGATGACATGGATAGATAATTAGCATCACATCTACACCTTCCACAAACACATGGGTAGCAAGATAGGGCATCTATACAGGCAGAATAGGGTTGGTGGTGTAAGTGTCAGTAGGACCTACAGATCTGTGCATTATCATAGCATGCATACCTCTGCATGAACACAAATCCTTTCAAGTGAAGCCCGCTGCAAAGGTCTGTATTATTTGTATTCTGTGTTATACATGGTGGAAGTTTATCTGCAGGCACAATGACAAAAAAAAAAAATCTTAAATCTTAAATGCTGGAATCTGGTGCATGAGAATTATGACGTTGCACACTAAACATCCTGTGGGAGGGACAAACGACCTGGGAGCTGCCATGTGGTAGAAACTGTTTGAGCACAGCTAAGAGACAGTCCTAACAGAGGAATAGGCTGACTTGGACCAAAGATACAAGGAGCAAGCAGCTTTTGACTAGAGGAGTTCATAAGCTGAGGATCACCACCAGGGGAAAAAGGAGGGTCCCACGGAAAACTGAAAGAAATTTGAGGAAGATGGTCACTTCACACCTTACAGTTAGGACAAGGAAGATAAATTGGTGACAACTAGTGATTCAACCCTGACCCAAACTAACACACAGTGTGTCAGTGACAAGAGAGACCTAGAAGCAGAAGCTGTAGGATATGTTGTCTCCCTTCAAGCATATTGACACAAGGTTTTAAGGTAGGGAGTATTTTGTCCATAGAGTTCATAGCTGAGAAGGTCTGGGCATAAAGATGCTACTGGATACACAGATGAGTTGAGACAGGGCATGGTGGAAGAAACAAAAAGATAAGTGGTAATGCAGGATGTTTTGATAACCACTAAACAAGAAGAGTGCAAGAGGCTGGGCAGATGCCTGTAAAACTATGAAAACAAGGCAAAAGAAGAGTTCCTTTGTTGGAAGAGTGAGTTGAAAAACAAGTTTTCTGAACAAGAGAACTGTGGAAAGAAATGGGCAGAAAAACAGGTGGAAAAGAAAAAGAAGAGAGAACAATTCTGTCTTACAAAAAGAGATTAAGAGACACTGGAGAAAATCCTAAGAAGAAACGAAGCCGGTGTGCAGCTGGTTGTGGGAGAACAGAAAATGGAAAGTTCTGCGGACAGAAGGAGGAACAGAAGAGAGAGATTGTTGTTCACAGAGTTCATGGCAGCTCCACGAAGATGTGTGTTGCTGCAGACTTTTGTTGGGGAGAACTGTAAGACCCACTGCAAGAGTGGGTAGAGAGAACAAAAGACTGTGTCTTCTGCCAGGAGAATGCACACAAGGGGCAAAAAATGAACTTTGTGAGAAGAATACACCAGTTATCTCTTCCCCGGTAAGGTCCTGGGCACTCTGCTTTTTCCTGCTGGCAAAAATGAGACACACAGATTAATTAATGTGTGGCTGGTCTTGCAGTAGACTAGAGACAGAAGTATGAGTAAAACAGCCTCTGTCTAACTTTGGGCCAATAACTCTATTCAGTGACACTTGAATAGACCATGCTTTCTCCAGTGACAAATGTTTGAGTTCTGTCATATTTTGAACACCGTGGCCCATACTTTATTATTGCTATTCATGTACGGTGGGGTTATTTTGACAACACAGTCACAAGTTGTTGACTCTGAAAATCTGATTAACATATTAATTTATATCATTTACACACCAATAAACCTTTGCACTTTTTCAGAAGAAGAACATAAATTGTCCCCTGTACTGTGAGCAGCAGCTCTGCAACAATGTTCACCGTCACCAACACGCTTGTTTCCCTTTGCAAACCAGACCCCTTGATGTAGGTTTCAAAGAGCTTTTTTGTAAAATCCTGCTTGACCTTGTTGCATTGTCAACAGCAAACAACTTTTATGTACAATCTCTGGTGACTTTCTTTTCATTTTATTTTTTTTTTAAAACATCAATATGTAATGATACAAAAGGATTTCTGATAACATAATTTTTTGACTGGCAGCAAAATAGCTGCCACTTCACTCCACTGCCTATATTATTATGGGTTTATTTTCTTGTCATATTTTTCTTTTTTTCCTCTTTACAGAAAGGGTTGTTTTTCATCTCCTTTTAACTGGAAAATATACTCAAGCCCTTTTTGCATTTGCTTAGCCTCCACTTATTAATTCTTCTGTTAGTAGGCAAGGAAGAGAGGAATAAAAATACTGCTACGGTTGTTCCTATAAAGAAAGAATGTGTGTTTTGTAGTCAGAGCAGGAATTGAAACGAGTGGGCTCTGGGGCTCCAATCCATTCTACTGTGAGTTAAGGGACTTCTTTTCATTCACTTTGGTTATGATTAAGGCTGTGTGTTTGTATTTCTGTGATGACTGCAACAACACCAGCCCATTCAGGTCGGTGTCTTTCAAGTGAAATGAAATGCATGAATCAAATCCCTTGCTCCATCAGTGCTTAATGTATGGGTCTGTCGGGTACAGAAGTGCCGTGCAGAGTATTTGAGCTGAACTAAGATCGGTGAAATTGCAATAGTGTGGGTCTCTGCCTAGGTGATTTTCCCCACCACGTCTGATGCACATCTGTTCCTCTATCTTGCGCTACCATTGCAAATACCTGACTAAACCACCTCTCTCTTCTTTCCCCCTTCAAACTGGGGGACAGTCTCCTCTGTTCATTTCGTTATTGTGCTGCCTAGCCGTAGCTGCTCATTCACCTTCACCCAGCACTTCACTCTGGTGGTGCAAGTTTGGTAAATAACCCCACTGCATCTGAAGATGTCTGCTACCTCCCTCAGAAGAGACACAAAAAAGTCAGACAAATGGGTGTTAAGTGCATCAAATTCCTCATATAAGAATTGTTCTTTATAACATAATGGCTGTGTTAGATCAGCTGAAGGTCCAGCCAACCCATCATCTTGTCTCTGAGAGTAGCCAAAAATATATGCCTGTAGAGGAATAATGAGAATAAGCATATCCGATAATTCCTTCTCATATTTCCCCAGTTTCCAGCATTTCCAAGTCAGGCACTTCAAGAGTCAGTTGTAGTTTCCATATATTTAGTAATCTTCAATGCACTTGCTCTCCATAGGCATTTCTGATCTCCCTTTGTAGTTCCAGTGAGTTCAGATAAGCCCCGTCACTCGTTCCTCAAATGAAAAATTCTGGCACAATTCAGGTCCCAGGGGTCTGTGAAGAGCTCTTCTAGGAAATTTGCAGTCTTGGTTTGACCTGTTGTCCTTCTCTAGAAGGTGCTGCACCCAGGAGTGAAATAAATAGATGCAGAATCAATACTTGCAGCATTCTTCTCTCATGAATTTGTTGATTTCCATTCCCTTCTTAACTGCCTTCTTGCCCAAGCCCTTCTTTCCAATCAAGTGCCTTAACTTGTGGGGTAATTTATTACCCTTTTTTGGTGGTGACGGCTTATTTCCTATAGCGCAGAGCAGTACTAACACTCGACCTTCAAGCCTGTCCATACCAGTGGCTTCTGTATTCCCCTGAAAAAGTGGAGAACAATGGTTCAAAATTCCTCAGGCTTTAAACAGCCAAAAGATTGAACACAGATCTTGGTATATCAGTTCCAAGGATTAAATTCCTCTGGTCATCCATTGAGTAGAATAACTAGACCCTCAACTGTAGCCCTCACAGGGATGTAGAGAGTGGGCAGTGATTTCAACCAAAAAATCATGATTTGGCTTAGTGGAGAATGTCAGTGCAACTACTTTCAGCTCTTTCTTGTTTTTTCCACAGGGGGAAGAAATACTGCCCAGACCAAGATCCACCACTATAAGAATGTGCTAAAGGTCTGCAGCCTTTTCTTTTGTGCCATAAACGCTATTAAATGTTTCTTTTTACATATTCCACACCTCCTAAAGCAACCCACCATTAAAACAATAAAATTTGGAGAGGAGGGGGCAACCGACCCAAATGACGAATCATTCTGTGTAGAAAGGGCCACAGTCCCGTTAATTCAAATGACATTTTGACAGTAGCATGCTGTCAGCCCAATGGTTTGACCTATACAACAACCTCTAATTATTACTAATTAAAGAATTAATTATTCATGGCAGCACGTGCTATTAGCATAGCAGAGATGTGTTGGAATATGAGTTATGCACGGTTTATGAATCTTCAGAAAATAGATTCTTTAATAAATTAATAAAGGGGCTCTGGGGTTTCATTAAAAGGTGGCTGGAGGGGTTGCAAGCCAGTTTCCAAGGAGACCACAGGTGGTTTGCTTGGATTTTTTTTTTAGTTAAACTTGTTTGGGCCAGATGATTTCCCTTCCCCCCTCCCCCTCTCGCCCTGTCCTCACTGCTCTTTCCTCAGGCAGAGAGGAGAACATTTTAATGAAACCCCTGTTGTCCTCATATCGCTTTGATCCCCGTGTGGTCTCCAACCTCCACGTTGGCCAGTTGGAGGATGGTGCAGTTGGGTTTTTTCTGTTCTTTTTTTTTTTTTTCCCTTCTTTTTTGATTGAAAGCTGCAACCAGCTCTGCCATGAATAAACAACAGAAATGATAAAAGCACATGGGTAAAGGAAAATAGAACAAACAAAGGATAAAATAAAGGAAATTACATAAATTCAAATGAGACCATCAGGATGGGAGCAGAGTTAATTACTCTGTTTTCTGTCTTAAGAGCAGATTTGGTGGTTGTTCTTATTACTATTTTTATATCCATATTTTTTTCTAACATGATATTTTTTATTCCTTGGACTATTTTATAGATTTTATTGTTATTAAAAAAAATAGGAGGAAGAAAATTCTTTATTTTTTTATTCTTTTTTCATTCTGTCATGACCAATGTTTCCCAACATTTATTTCACTCCAATAATGCAGAGGGTGATATTAATACCTTCCAGTACTGCTGACTAAATAGGGATATAAATAGCAATAACAATGTTTCCAAGCTTTTGCTCCAACTTCCAGATCACATTAAAATTCCATCCTTGCTTAAGGAAAGCCTCAACAAAACAACAGCTACATCAAAAAAAACAAAATTAAATGTCCCTGCCTCATTTTCTGAGGGCTCATCTTCCAGCCAGTCTCACCAGTGAAGGGCATAACCACCAAGTGGAGTGATCCTTCCTGCTACAGAAATCCCACCAAAATTAATGGTACTGATGTCAGGGGCCAAGCTTGTCCACCATCTTGAAGGGATTGCGGCTCCGTAAGGATGATCGTGAGGGAGGAGTAATTTCCTCTGCTGCTGCTCACCTCAAGGTTAGGAGGAGGACACGCTGCTGGGAGGTGATCCATCCCACCTATCTGAGACACTGATGTTAGGACAAGAGGAATTACCTCCACAGGCTATGGAAGGAGCTTGGTCTTAGGTGTACAACTTTTCAACAAGATGCAAGATGAGTCTCACACCTTGCACCTTCAGGTTCTTGCATGAAGCCCATCACTTCTCATTCAGTTACAACACAAGGTTCAGAAAGACGTGGATATATTTGAATTTCAGATCTCACTTGACAATGAGTTTATTTGAATTCTTGTCACGTTGTTCCAATGACCAGCTACTGTGGGTGCTATGTACTCCTGTATTAATTTCTGTTGATGTATCTTTTGGGGCAGTGACCACGTTACTACATCTATATACAATGCCTAAAGCAATAAGGTTTTAATCTCAGGTGAAGTTGTGGCTGCTCTGATAATACCAGTTATACATCTCTGTTGTATTTGTGATCACTTTTACTTATTTTGTCATAGCACTTAGAGACTCTAATAAGGAATTGAGGCTCTACTTTGCTACGTGTGGTATGCACATATAAATGGGCTCACATTACAATGTTGCAGCAGTTGTATAAACTCAGTCTCCTCTGAGTCTGCTTTGCAAATTCACAAACAGAGCCCATTCCAGTTGAAGACAGATCTTTCAAAGAGTGTGGATGATCCCAACCTAGTAGGTCAGAAAATGCAAGCTTCAAGAGCCTAAAAGTCTAGATAAAACTTTGTGCTTGGAAATGGCCAGTTATCAAAGCTAAATATCCCACAGAACTGTGTCATGTGTCATACTGCATATTTTGAGACAACGCCTCAAGTCTCACAGTGAGTTCTGTGGTCAAATTAAACAGTCAGAGCGTATTCAGGTTATGATATCAATATCCCAGTAATAATTCCAATACCAATAATACCGATATCTCAGGAGTACTACCAATAACCCAAGCCAGCTGGGACATCCTGGTTTAGTTGAATAAGAGCAAAAGCCTGCATCTGGTTCCCACTTCCCAGATGAGCATATGAAGCATTAGAGAAAAGAAACACCTCTTATTTTCCCCTGAGAAAAAAGTAAAAAACTTCTGGTTTCAAATGAAAACACATGCTGAAATTTCCATTTTAAAATATGCAGGATAATTCTTGTTTTCCTATATGGATTAAGTCCCTGTCCTAAACAAGATCTGTCTGGGATGCTTTATAATAATTTTGCTCTTGGCAAGTCTAGAAATAAGCTCAGGACATAATTCAGAATTGAGTTCCTAATCCAAATTGGGATTTAAAATATAAAAAGAAAAAGTCTCGGTTTAACCCAGACATGGAAGATGCTGCTACACTGATCACCTAAAGTTTTAATGAAGTCTAAAGAATATTGACTCAGAAGATTCCCAGTTTCTCAGAAAACCTAACCGATTTTATTTAAATACCTGAAAAATAATTTATATGCTTAACTTCAGGCACAAAGGTTTGAAAACCTAATTGGCTTAGCCAATATTACACAGAAAATTAGCATTAAACTTTTCTGTCTATAGCAGTTAACTAAAGCCAGAGCACAGGCTGAGAGATTTTTCCAAAATCTGCTATACATTTTAATTGTTGGCTTGCTCTCTGCCAAGATCTTGGACAGATCTGCCTAGTAGTCACCAAACAAATGACCAGGCACAGTCTGCTGAGAGCTCGACCAGGCCACGGCCATTCTGAGCAGGTGGGACGGACTCTGCCCTGGGGAAGAAGCCAGCTCTGCCACTTCAGGGCAGAGAACCAGCCTTGCACCCCTCTAGTTCATTGACTTACCTCTAAACACAAAGACAAGGATGCTTCATGCTGATAAGAGATTCCTGCAACACTTTTACACAATGTCAGTTTTTATCTCCATGTAAACTGAAACAAATTAATTGAAACAAAAATTTCTGACTGGAGGAGATGGTTTGAAAACATTCCCTGCTCTTTTTTTTTTCGGGTTGGTCTCTTCTCCCAAGTAACTGGTGATAGGACGAGAGGAAACGGCCTCAAGTTGCACCAGGGGAGGTTTAGATGAGGAAAAATGTCTTTACTGAAAGAGTGGTGAAACATTGGACCAGGCTGCCCAGGGAAGTGGTTGAGTCCCCATCCCTGGAGGTATTTAAAAGACGTGTAGATGCGGCGCTTAGGGACATGGTTTAGTGGGCCTGGTGGTGTTGGGTTGACGGTTGGACCCGATGATCTTAGAGGTCTTTTCCAACCTCAATGATTCTATGATTCTATGATTCTATCCTAACTTTTTTTACATTAACAAGATAGTTAAAAAGTTTCACAAATTTGCAAATATTTTCACAAAATAACTTATTTATAGGAAATACTTCTTTTACACCAAGCCTGAGAATAAATTTGGTTCAATTACATTGAAGCAATACACACACACTTCTGCACTTCTGAGTAAATATACACACCCACAAATCTATAGACAGATAGGGGATATAGTCATATGCATATGTATATGTATGCTCATATTTTGATACTTTAAGGAACAGTATCAACATTTTTATCTTTGTCCTGAGTCACAGGACCATTGAAGCATTTCAGTTGTTTCTGAACCACTGAATAATATTCCTTTCCTTCATTCAATTCTTCACCTGCCTTTGAGATACCTTTACCACCTGCCAGTGAAACTTTTACAAACTCTCAGGGATTAATTCCACGTTGTGTGATGCTTGTTCTACTTCGGACATTTCTTAACATTTTCAACCTCTGTGGCTGAAAAAGATCTCTGGGATTTTCAGGCCAATATTTGGAAATCTCACAGTGATCCTTACTCCCTCAATATATTTCTCTTTTTCCTCCAGATTTGTGCCCTAGGAGTATTTATTTCTGTTTTCATCACATATTTTTGATCAAGCTTCTTGAATGGGGAAAGGCATTTCACTTGCTTCCTCATGCCTCTTGTGCTGTGCTGATCAGTTTGCAGCTAGAGGTTTGTAAAAATATTTCAACCAAGAATATTAGGAGCCTTTGTCTCTGCATTTTGAGCATCTTTTCCCTGAACTGGCTTTTTATTGGAAATGGAACAGGGTTTGTATTCTGGAATTTGGGCTCACTAGCCTCAAAATCTCAAAATTTTTTATAGAATTTTTCTCTGTCCAGTTCATTTGTCCCAAAAACAAAGGTCTCAGGTGATCTGCAAGCTCAGCTGTGGGGCAGATAGAGATTTCCTCTTGCCCCAGAGGAAAGATGCTGACTTCCAGAGCAGCTATGTCTCAGTTTTAACTGAAAAACAATTGTCCAAACAGTTCTATCAGTGCTATTACGGTGCTGCTCATTTAACAATGATCTGGACTGGAACATGCAATCAGGAGAAATAAACGGATATCCAAACACTGAAGTTAATTACTAACACAAATGGATGTTTACTAATATATATTGTAGGAGTAGTTTGCACTCTAGGAAAATATTATCAGACCCTATGGGCATCAATTCCCCCTTTTTTTTTTTTTTTTTTTTTTTTTTTTTTTTTTTTTTTTTTTTTTTTTTTTTTTTTTTTTTTTTTTTTTTTTTTTTTTTTTTTTTTTTTTTTTTTTTTTTTTTTTTTTTTTTTTTTTTTTTTTTTTTTTTTTTTTTTTTTTTTTTTTTTTTTTTTTTTTTTTTTTTTTTTTTTTTTTTTTTTTTTTTTTTTTTTTTTTTTTTTTTTTTTTTTTTTTTTTTTTTTTTTTTTTTTTTTTTTTTTTTTTTTTTTTTTTTTTTTTTTTTTTTTTTTTTTTTTTTTTTTTTTTTTTTTTTTTTTTTTTTTTTTTTTTTTTTTTTTTTTTTTTTTTTTTTTTTTTTTTTTTTTTTTTTTTTTTTTTTTTTTTTTTTTTTTTTTTTTTT
Organism: Aptenodytes forsteri; assembly: GCF_000699145.1. Taxonomy (NCBI): domain Eukaryota; kingdom Metazoa; phylum Chordata; class Aves; order Sphenisciformes; family Spheniscidae; genus Aptenodytes; species Aptenodytes forsteri. Next base: position 1,774,907 of record NW_008796220.1, on the reverse strand, counting down.
TTTTTTTTTTTTTTTTTTTTTTTTTTTTTTTTTTTTTTTTTTTTTTTTTTTTTTTTTTTTTTTTTTTTTTTTTTTTTTTTTTTTTTTTTTTTTTTTTTTTTTTTTTTTTTTTTTTTTTTTTTTTTTTTTTTTTTTTTTTTTTTTTTTTTTTTTTTTTTTTTTTTTTTTTTTTTTTTTTTTTTTTTTTTTTTTTTTTTTTTTTTTTTTTTTTTTTTTTTTTTTTTTTTTTTTTTTTTAATGAGCTCAGGAAAGATTAAATCCCTAATTAAACACATATTTTATTTTTGTATTTAGGGTTTTGTTTTGTTTTTTAAACTGCATCCTTTTAATGTAAAACCGACATTCTGGCATTGCTCATATGCCCAGAAGAATTAGATAATCAACAACAGTTTATAATAAGAGTGTGCTAGAACAGAGTATAAAGTTCAATAAAGAGGGTGTGTTTTCCTTCACACAGTTAGGAGAGATCAGATTTTGTTCTTGGTTTTAAGCTTTATTCTGCAAGTCAGGCTCAGGACTGTAAACGTGCTACAGTTCGCATCCATTTATTTGAACTGCAGCCAAAGTTGAGAGCTGTTGTGCCAGAAGCTGAGATGCAAATTTAAAAAAAAAAACATAAATAAATAAAAATGAAACATCTCTAATCTGGCCAGGACAGTGACACCAAATATAGACAACTATATTCAAACTAATCATTGAGCTGGGACTCAACTCTCCTAACTCCAGACATCTATGATATCGGTGCCCACATGTGAGTATTTTAGATTTTATTTCAGTCTAAGACTGAATTAATTCAGTCAATAGGGTGTGAAGAGTGATGCGATGAATCCTGAAGGAAGAATGTACATCTGAACAACTGAACTGCGCTCCAAAATCTGCCAAACCTGTTGCCTCAGACTCCACTGACAGGAGTGGGGCACCCAGCACACATGGAAACACCTGCAGGTCATTAAAATTATGGTTCTAGAAATGAACACCTTCAGTGCAGAACTGCTGCTTGAAATAAGTTAAAAGGAGACCGTGGTAAATAGCTGAGATATAAAAGTATTTCTGTGGCTGATGGAGTTAGTTAAAGTTCATCTCATTCTTCCTGTCCCAAATACCATCATATCCTATTCTCAAGGAGGTGGAATAGACAACATCATAAATTCATGGCATACTTATACCAGTAAAATGATGGAGAAATGTATTTGGACTATATATAAGGAATAGAAATGTTGCCTATAAATAAGCAATGGAGACGGATAAGAACTTCTTAAGTGAAATAATCATATTGCCACTAAAACAGTACTGTTTACCTTGACGATGTATAAGGAAAGTTTCTAAAATTTGGTGGGGTGAGGTTCTGGAACAGCCTGACCTTACACAGAAAACCAGTGGACCACGTTCATGGCAGTGCTGCCCAACAGTAGCAGTGGATAAAACGTGCTGATCAGCATGGCCTCTTCTGATTGTGCGAGCCTAAATAAGAACTGGTGCTAATAATGTGCCCTGGGGTGAACTACTACTGTTTATTACGCATATTATTCCTAGTGTTGTGGTGACTAATCAAGAAGGGCTCCTGTTTGCTCCTTGCTATGTGTAAAAGCAACAAAATAACCATAACTTCCCCAGAGACTTTACAACCCACAAAGTTTTTACTCTCATTATCCTATTTCACAGTGGATGACCTGTTTTCATTAAAAAAACCCAACAAAGTCTTTCTATAAATGAAGGCAGAGCACAGTAAATATTTGGAAAACATCAATGGGTGGAAATTAACTACCTTGCACTTCAAATGTGGTAGCTGCTAGGAAGGTCTCAGAATTTCTGTAAGGGATTTCCAGATAGGTGGTAAGACCACACCTTTCCACAACCACAGAATTATTATTAAAGAACACTAAATTTGTCCCTGTATAAAAATATACAGGAGAGATCCATGATATTATCAAATAATTCTTTGATGTACTCCTACTTACTAGTACATTGTGCATGCAATGTCACAGTCAAGAGATCTAAAACAAGAAAAGTACTTTTACTAAAATTAAAAGTTTTACTGAAGGATCCAAAGATGAAAAGTTGTCAGAAATATTTTCCCTATCTCTGCAAATAGTTTAAACTGCTGTTAGTGGAAGCACCTCTGTCACTGAATCACCAGACCCACTATCACACAGTAACAACCCAGGCACAAAACTTATCTGTAAAGCACTAAAACCACTGGAGAAGCAGATCGCCAGGTATAAATTAGGATAGCTCAGTTGACTCCAGTTGCTGTGCATAGGTGACTCACACCAGCTGAGCATCCAGAGCCTTATACCTGATAATAAGGATCCGGTCTGCTCTTGCTGACTTGACTGCAAATCCAGCCTAATTCAGCAGGTTTAAATCTAGATTAGCTCTGTGTAAAATGAGATCCAAATTAGCTACAGCTGAGGGATTTACTTCATGTTCCAGTTGAGTTTGACTTGCCCACAATTCCCGTGTTTCCTAAGACATTAATGGAAATGAAAAGAACAGATTCTTGCTGTTCTTAACTGCAACCGCTATTGATAACTGCTGTGTAGAGATGTGCCAGGACTGAGGGATAAAGCTTCTGTGATGTAACATGACAGTTATTTTTAATCTACTTAATATTTGTGGTTTATTTCTGTTGCTACAGGCCAGGGTCTAGGATGCTTAAGTTTCGCTTTGTACTGTATTTCCTTAGTGAGAATATCCTTCTCCAGGATACAAGTTAATTAGTTAACCTGGATCACACTGATTGTCCTCAATAGGTGCAACGTGGAATGGAAACTCACCTGAAAGTTGACATTGTGACTATCATTGCATTGAGGATGATACTATTTTTACATGAGGATTATCTGTCCATACATTTGTCTTTCCATCCATATGCTGGCTTTTTCCTAGCCAGAGAAATTATCCTCAGAGCAACTCAAGCACGTGCTGCCCAGTGGTGGTCAGAAGTCTAAAAGGTCTTAACTTTCTATAGTAAGGTTGAAAGGTACTGGTGATTTTTCCTTAAAGTTGAACCTGTAGTCCGTTAGCTATCGGCTTCCCTATTAGATCCTACAAAGGAGGTTCAGAGAGTTTGAAACAACCAAGGGTTTGTTTAGTTTGTCTCTCTGTGGCTACCTTTCACCTGAGCCCAGTGAACTCTGTGGATAGACTTAGCATAGGAGCATGAGTGCTTGGCTGAGCATACGTGAAAGAAACGGAAAAGGCAGAAGGACAAGGTCAAAGAGAAGAACAACACAGTGAGAAGGACAGAAGAATGTAAACACAAAAGCAAAGAGGTGGAATTTGCTTTGGTGGTGCCCACAAATGAACAAAACGTTTGTCTGAAAAGCCTAGACTGTTGTTGCCTTTGCTGTTAGCTACCTGGAGGACCCCATGCGAATTGTGGCTCAGTTTCCTCAGCTGGTAACTGAAGGTAATAATAACTGTTTTTTAAATAAAGTGACTTTTAAGGCTACAGATGTAAATCATTATTACTGCTCCCATTAGTCAACCGTGAGAAGATTCTATTAAAGCCTCAGACATGGAGCATGTCCCTAGGCACAAAGCGAGGTGACCCAGAGACACTTGCCCTGTTCTTAGAGAGCGTCCTTGGGTCCTGGAACTGGATGAGCTGCATTTTGCCCATGCTATTTATTTCAGCTGAAAAGCAGGAAATATTTTTCTAGACAGAATATAATGCTAACAGTGTGATGCTGTTGGTAGTACCTGAATATGCTCCAGCAGATCCGCAGGCTTTGTACTGTATGCACAGACTCCCGTGGGAGTCAGATCAGAATTGATCTGAGTGTGGCATTTTTCTCTATTCCCTTCTTTGCCTTCACTCACTCTGCAGTTCTCTTCTGTTTAGACTTAAAGGCCTTGGCAGCAAATGTTTCTCACTTGAGCTAGTGAAATCATAGAATCATTTAGGCTGGAAAAGACCCTTAAGATCGTTGAGTCCAAATACTTAGATTTGGCTCAGAATTTTAGTTGCAAATACTGGTTACTCATAGCAATAATTATTACGATTTTCATTTACCCATCTCTGTGTTATTGTTATCACTAAGTTTTGGGTGATTTCTTTTATCTCCTGAGATGCTTTTTCATGACCACCATTCATTTAACCAAGAGTTCTTGCAAGAAAGGGAAGGTGCCGATAAATGAAGAGGTATTTTATAAGTAGAGTTGTTGTAATTCTTTAATAATTTAATGGGAAACTTCCCATTCCCACTGAGGGAGTTGGATCAGATTCTTAAACCTGACCTTTCTCTGCATTTAATTTTGCCTTCCTTCCATCGCCTCCGCACTAATCCTGGTGGCTGATCCCTCCTTTTGTCATGCTGCCATAGGTTTATGGAATCATCAGACATGCTCAAAATGCTTCTCTCTCCCACCTTCCAATAATCTTAAACATTGATAGGATTTCACACAAGCTTTTCCAAGAGATGTCTTCAAATGGTGCTAGATTTCAGGCATGCTGTGAAGGCTTTTTCCTGCCTTTCAGGGTGGAACGCACTCAATCCGTCCTATTTTTATGATGCGCTGTTGCCCCTTTCAAATCCTGCTGAAGGATCTCAATGCGTGGCACAGCTCCCCTGAATGAGCCTGTTGTCTGAGGGGAGAGACAATGGGCCTTATTTAATGAGATTAGTTACAATGGGAAAAACAGCTAAAAGAAAAAAAAAAGGAAAAAAAAAAAAGAGGCAGTTATAGCAATTGGACTGACTGTTAAACCATTCTTTTATGCAAGTTTGGCACCAACCATACCTTTTCCTGGACATTTGCCAACATCCTTCACAGTTTAGACTCAGTCGTTGGATTTTTTGTTACAATTTCCGCTCGACTTTACAGTTGCATGGCCTATGGTGTAATTCATTTCCGCTGTGAAAATGCTCCAGTATATTAACACTTCTGCCTGCTTGTAACTTGATCAAAGACAACGTACCTGCTTTAATTTAAGCTTAAGGGTGATTTTTTTTTTTTTTTTTTTTAATAATATAGATTTATTTCAAGCTGTGTCCCCATTGAAAAAGGAGACCTTGTTTTCAGCAGAGAACCAACAGCAATTCCACTTACAGGATATATTCAGATATGGGAGAACAACCCCCAGTACAGCTGTCGCACATCACAAAAATATCCTGGTTCTCTCTTCAAGGACACAAGCACCTTTCAGAAGGTGACTTCTGTACTACTGCATCTAAGCAGCTGTCTCTGTGTTACTGCTTGGATGGGTAAAGCAATATTTATACATAACAGGGTCTGGGGATTGGCATTGGGAGTGGTTGCAGCTAACCTGTTTCCTTTTCCTCAGTTTTCTTAGAGAGGACAGGTTGCAGCTTTTAGGGCTCTGTGAGAAGCCCAGTAGTCAAGTGCCTCCTCTTTGAAACTGGACATGGGCAGACTCAGAACCACGAGCAATAATTGCTGGGCTCACTGGGTGTCTGAGGGTGGCAGATACTAAATTCAGATAAAAAAAATAAATGAAACAAAGAATCTTCAAAGAATGTTAGATATGAAAATTCTGCATTTTAACAGTGTCAAGATGAAGGTTGTTTACATGTATTTTCTCATTAAGATAGAGTTTTTGATGATGTGACTGCATGCTGTAGTTTGGTTTCCACAGGACACAACCTGAATTGTTTCTCAGGCCATGTAATCACCTAAGGTTTAAAATCTAGAAACAGCAACAAAATCTGAGTCATTGCTCCACTACCTCATTTGTTAATGGACTTTGTAATTTCTTCTTCCTTCCTCCTATCTGCACTCTGCCAGCATAAATCTATCAACAGGATTCAAACCTCAGCTCACATTGACAGAGGTAGCTAATAGCAAGAGTTGGCTGTTATTCTCTACTACCACATCAAAAGCACCCTACTAAGCTGCTCATGAGGTTTTCCCCTGTCTCCACGCACTTTACAGACTGCCAGGCCTAGGCTGCCCAGCCCTGAGACCAAGAAGCTATGAAAGGTAGACAAGGATCTACAGTCTTCTAGGAGACGTGAGGGGCTGAATCATGCTGAGTTCAGACTAAACCACTGGATAATTGCCCTGTCTTATTACTGAGCAGTTTCCAAAAGCTCATAGAATGGCCAAATCTGGGAAGGTTTTCACAGGAACAACATCCCTGACCTTGTTTTAGGTGATTCCTCAAGCAGGACTAATGGTGTCTTGACAATTCTTTCAGTTTGTTCTTTGAAATAGTAAGATCTTTTAGTAGAAACATTTCAAAAGAGCAACAAGAAAAAAAAAATTAAACACCCCCCCAAACAAACAAAAAAACAAATGGCTGGATATAAACTCTGGACAAAGAATTTTTCTAGCTAAATGGCTCAGCTTTGGCAAAATTATAAACAAATAATAGTAGATAAGTATACTAGGAGGCAATCTGATATGATTCCCAGCTATGCCTATCCAAAAATTTAAAAACTGATCCTTATTCACCCACATTAAGCACTTTCAAGTAACGGTACGATTTGAGTGGAGGGGACAGTCAGAATTAGGTCTTACTCTACATAGGTGGGGAATCTGCCCCTAAACATATAGGTTATCTCAAGCTAAATCCTTTGGTCAATTAAGTTGTTACGGACCTCGGTGTGTTGTTTTGTTCTTGCTTTTATGGGTGGCATCAAATTGTATGATCTCTCTGTAACTTGACAACAGCACAGTTTAAACCCATGTATAAAGGCAAAATTCAGACATAACTGTGAGAATTAATTCATTCTATAAAGAAAATGGCAATGTGAAGAATAATTCACAAAACAGAAAACCCTGAAAGTGTCTGTAATCCAGCTATGATAACTATCTGTGTTAAATAGGCTACAGCTGATCCTCCAAGCCGTATTGCTTTTACAGTGTTTGATAGTAACTCTTAATGGATGTATTAAAACATGGTATTTTCATTGACATTAATCAGTATTATAGTATCTAAGTTCAAAAGAGAGGCGAACAGTCAAGACTATTAGCTTGATACTAAACAAGTAGAAAGAGTCACAGTGCCTATTAGGCATCCACAGTACACACCACAACTACCTCTGTTCATTGACTTTATACAAAATTGATTTCTGGCAGTCCCTGGTGGCCCACGGGCCAAATCCTAAACCCTCTCTCGAATGCAGGTGCAGTAATAATGCCTGAACAATTGTCAGGTGCCATGGTAGACAGTTTAAATACAATATTATGTTCCTAACTCGCTGAGACTTCTCTAAAACCTCCAAATTCTAAAACATATTCCTGGCCAATATTATTGGCAGATCTCCTCACTTCAGTGGCTGAGTGAAATTCACCTACAATGTAGACATAGAAGTTAGCCAGAAGCCTGGGATGGCAGCAAATTTGTGGATTGAACTTAAATCACAGTAAGCCATATTTGCACACCTCAAACTACAGGCTGAAATGTGCTGCAGCAGATAAAAGCGTCCTGTTACCACAACTAGATCTGGTCTGATGGTGGATAGTAATAGTGTGTAGTGACTGAGGGGAAAAAGCAGGATGAGTGGGATCTAAATATTAAAGAAGGAATTGAGGCTTAGGTCAAGGAAACAAAACCTACATTGCTTAAGATTTGTGTTAAGGGCTGAAATGACTTCAAGAAATAATCAAGGGGACTTCTAAGGAGAAACAATTCACAAGGGCTGGTTGTGAAGTATATATAATCAAACTCAGGACTGAGAAGGAGAAACATTTCGCTTATATTGTGTGTGAAATACTATAATATATTTTGGCAGGTTTGGATATAAGGTTTCTAAAACCAAAAAATCTTAAAACTTCTTTGTTCAAAAAGCATGCTCCTGAAATAACCTTCAGGATCAGACTCCCCAGGCTTTTGCATTAAAGATCAGTCATGGTGGCATCAACAGTTGAGATGCCTCTTAATGCAATTTGGCTAGTGTACATGAATAAGTAGTCCATATTATTGTTATTCATCAAAGCAGAGATGGTGAATCCAAATTTCCTATTGGAAATGGTTCTTGGCCCTCGTTAAGCCAAAATGCACATGGAAATCTTTGGAAGAGTGCTAGGTGATCCATGACAGACCCAAACCAGACATGGCTTAGTTCCTATAGACAATTGAATTCCATAGCGTAGGGACTTACCCTGATATTGTCTAGTGTATTAGTAAAGTTGTAGTCTTGGGGAACTAGTAGGTGTCATCCACAAACTGCTCATCTGCAAGACAACCGTATGGCTGCAAAGCAGGTGGGACACTGGGTGTACATAAAACTTGTCTGTGTTTCTCTGCAGTCACCATGTAAATATAAAAAAGGGGAGTTAATACGATAGTGCCATAAGGACATTAATTGTGCATAGTAAACTTGTTCCATTACGTTGTTATTTTTATTTTATATCTCCCTTTATTGTTTTATTGCATTTTTTGTTGGCAGCTTTAGAAAGCACCCATCAAAGAAGAGTTTGCATTACAGAAAGAGCCACTCTTGTCTTTGATGCAAATAAAGAACTTGCACACACAAAGTGGAAGGTTTAATCAGCGCGTCATCATGAGAAATGTACATTTCTCAGCTTGCCCCTGAAATCTCACTTAGCTCCAGGAGTAGCAATTTTGGTTTGCTTCAGGGAGATGGGGAGACAGTTATTTTTCCCCACTGCTGTTAACCATCTGCCTGCGGTCAGGCAAAAGGGAAGAGCATGAATTTACGCTTCCGGTTCATTTCAACAGAAATAATCAAACTGTCAACAAGTAATGAGAATGGAGGAATTCTGAGCAGGGCTATTTGTTCTCATCAAACCTTGTCTCTTTATTCAATCAGTAAAGGAGGAACTGATAGAAAAAGAAGAGCATACTTTGAGAGTATATGAAGGTATATGAGTGAATACCAATATAAACTGCATTTAGAAGTCAAACCTGTGACTACATCAAAAAAGTACACCAAGTTTGACTTGGTGCCTGTTCTCCTCTATCTTATATTTGCCAATTACCTTAATACATTTTCACTTACTTTCTGTTAATAATCATCACTTAAATAATTCTTTCCATAATTTTGAGGCCCTAGCACAGTTCTCCTGATCTTCCATTTATCATTTTTATATATTAACACAGCAAGCTATTTCTTCAGTCATTTGCTAATTGTGTCTAAAATTGATTGTGACCCTCTGTGAATTTTTTGCTGACCTCTTTTTTTTAATTTCTTTAGTACTTTTGGGTATGAGGTAACCCAGCTTTCAGTTTGGTTATTGGCCCCACCTTTCCTTCCTAATATATTAAACCCGGGTTTTCAACTGTCCTTAACTTCACTCAGTTCCTTAAGTCATTTACTGTCTTTTTCTAGTTGCCAGTCTGTAGTTATTTTCCATTTTCCATTTATTAAATACTTGTTTTAACACCTCAGCACATATTTTACTGCATGCTCATTTGCTGACCCTGGGTTTAGCAGAAGCAATGGAAGACCCAAAAGCTACGCACCTGCATAAACGCACGCAAGACTGCTCTCTACACAAGATTTTTTAAACCACAATAATTATCTGAATTAGATGATGAGCTTTCCATCTGTGATTTTTTTCCGCTGGACCTTGTTAATAGGTTTTTAGTGAGTTCTGAACACATTCCTTCTCATTTCATATCTAGATTTTAAGAGAAGTCTGAGAGGGTTTTTTCCTGTAATGCTGAGTCACGGGAGGGAAAGTTGAGAACTACTGGAAAAGTATGCACCTTTCTGAACAACACCCAGTTTTGATATAAAGACTTTTCAGGGACTAAAGTCAATAAGAACGAGAGTCTTTTCAATGGGATCTGCATGAAACCCTGAGTGTTTCCTTTTTCCCCCAGGGCTAAAACCTCACAGTCTAATTCCAAAGCCCTACTCCTCAGCTTTACTTATACCATTAATCGCTTCTCAGATTCTTTTCCTTTAGAAGGTCTCATGTTTTCTGGGTCCCTTGAAAAGAACACATTTTCAAATTTATTTGTTCAGAGGCTGCAAAACAAAACAAGAGAAGGTACTGTAAAAACCAAAACCAAAACCAAACCAGAATCTGTACATTGCGGAGTTAAACTTTGCAAGGCTGTGTGCTATTTTCCAGTATAACTGTCTGAGTTTTAAAGAGCTAAAATGCTGAATCTTTCATTTTTGTGAAGAATGAAAAACATTTAAAGCTAAGGCAGGACTGTGGCAGTCACGTGAGCTGCCAGTGCCATGAGTCTGTGCCTGAAAACCCATTATGGAAATCAGTCCCAATAAATTATTTGCTTTGACTTTTCCCATCTCATACAAAGTAACTGTTCATTGTCCAACTAATAAAAGAGAGAGAGATTTAGAAAGCCCTTAATAACCAGTAATTAGCTTTCTATTTCCTGTTATAAAAATTGAGCACACTAAAGAACTGAGTCACTTGTATCATTTTCAAGGAAGGAATTGTCATTTCTGTCATGGATCCTCCCACAAAGTTGTGCTTAATTTTAGCATCCAGATTCTAACTGATGGCCAGGACTGTCATCATCATGGAAAAGAAGAGGATGTAGGAAATGGGAGAAGGAAACAAAAATGCTTCCAGTTTTGTTTGGAGTTTTCAGTTCCACACAGACAGAAAAAGAAAAAGAAAAAGAAAAAGAAAGAAAAAGAAAAAGAAAAAGAAAGAAAAGGCTAAGTAAAATGTGGCAGCAAGATAATTCCTCCAAGAGGCAGCTATCCACCCTCAATATTGGCAGGCAAGGAAATCATTAATAACAACAACAAGGGAGCATTCATTGTTGTACAGCAATGTAGCTTAGTGGCTCTGTGCTGTGTGGAGAGAGAGACTAATGTTGAAAAAAGCACAAAACACTTCTAATATTTCCTTCCTCCATAGTAGAAACCATCTGAAATTAATGAGTCTTATTAATGTAAATTGCACCACACTGTCAGACATAAATATCCCAATACCAAAGGGGCCCATTACCATTAACATCAGAAATGATCAACAAATAAAACTGTTAATGCCACAATATTTACTGGACAAATTGACTACACTCCAAGATAGGCTTATGATCGTGTCTTGCTGTTCGATTTCATTTCCCTGCAAGATGCACTAATGCATGTTGTTATGTGCAGCTGTGGCCGCTTTCCATAAAAAAAATCTATTTTCTACTGGGAGGTGTAAAGCTCAACCTAATCACTATTATTTTCTGCCCCTTGTGAAAATTGAGCATTTTGGTCTCTTTGAAACTGATATAGGAAAATCTTAGATTTTTATTAGAAAGGATAGAAACAAGCTTGAAGATTTGTTCTCAAAAGAAAAAAAAAAAAACCAAACAAAACGAAACGCCAGACTAATGATTTAAGTCAATCACAAACAGATGTTCTCCTAGAGAGGTAATAAATTTTTTTCTCTTTTTTTTTTTTCCATCAGAAATGGAAAACACAGCAGCCTTTGAGTAAAATATCAGATTTTTCTGTTGACATTTTCTCAAACTTTGAATTTTTAAAAGATACCAGATCAGCAACAAGAAAGCTCCAGTTTATCACCAGTAAAAAACACAGAAATATTTTTTTTCAACTATAACACAAATGGATGAAGATGAAAAAGCTCATACAAATGTGTTCCAATGTCTATGAAAATAATAAAAACACCAACTTTAAATTCTAAAGGTTTTAAATTTTAAAGGTTTTTTTTAACTTTTTATCTGTTCTTCAAACAGCTGAATTTGAGTATTTAGAATTTACTTCAAAAGTTGAAGATATAGTTCTATCTAACAAGAATTTAATGTAAGAGTAGGGCCTGTTTCTCTCTTCAATATGTGTACACCACTTTGTTATGTGGAGTCCTGGTTTATGCCTGAAGACTTTAAGCTCTCCTACTGTCAATATGTTAATGGAGTTCTCAGAAGTAACACTGTAATCTGTGTGAGCTATTATAGAGGTGAAATGATAGAAATTAAAGAATGAAGAGAAAAAAAAATAATTTGTGCATTCTAGTTAATTCTTTCCAGTGGGTTTATTTTGAAGGATGATTCCTATTCAAACAGTACTGCCCACTGATGCTTCCTAAAATGGGGACACTGAGTATAAAACAAGGCAAATGGTGCTTGTTCCGCTTTACTGGTAAATTTAAGCAGTTTTCCATGCGAGGTCCTGACTGACATGCATCAAAGTTTACTGCTTAACTATTACCCGGCACCGGACAGGGAAACCAAGACTGTGGATTCACCTACAAGGCAGAGCTTAGTGCACCTAAGCAATTTGGTAAGGAGTACTGATCTACCCAAGCTTTGGCTTTAGACACCTAATTCCCATTGACTTTCACAGGCTTTGGATGTTCTAACCTCTTTTTGCAAACCCCAAGTCTGTGGATGCGAGTCATGTCTTAATTCGATCATTGGAACGCCAGGCATACATTCTAAGCAAGTCATCTGGGCTCCCTTAATAGTTGGTAGAGGAGGGTGTGCATCTCCAGAAGGCAATTTGTCCCATCTGAAGAAAGACATTTAAGAGATATGAGGTAAATTTTCCTCTGAAGATATCTGCCTCTCTCCTTTCACTGTAGAAGCTGTTAAATTAATACTACGTGCCTAAATTTTAGATTAAGTGAAATTAGTCCTAAATATAATATCGGTATTGCAACATCACTATGGGCCCCAAATCTTTGACCTCCTAAATATTTTTAAGAAAAACATCTGGCCAAAAAAACCCCAAGATCCACTCCTGTACAGCAGCCAAGCAGAAAGCCCGCGATTTTCTGACCTTCATGTCAGCGCATACTTTTTGTGTTCATTATAAATTTAAGAACCTTAATTTTCAACAAGAGATATCTGAGTAAAGGGTAAATAGATACCATGGAGGTACACTGGACTTTCTTCAACCTCACTACATGTTTAAACTGAGCCAGGGACAAATCTGGGACTCACGCTACCTGGCACAGCAGTGCTTATATCCATACAGCCATTCCCTACCACCCTCAAATCCAAACTACCAGCTGGGGAGTGCTCCAATGCTGTTGCCCAAATCATTCATGTGAGTTTTCTGCGAAAACATAGCTAGGCACAATCCAGTGGCTATGCTAACAGTTGAATGGTGGGAACTACATCGTGCCACTGACCTGCTGTTCCAGGTTTGCTAGTTCAAAGACAGCCGCAGAGTCTAAAGCAGCATCAGACGACTCATCTGTAGCAGCAGAATCAAGGAAACCTTGACACAGTTATTAACACAGTGATCCACAGCCAGAGGTGAAAGGATTGCTTGACAGAGCCTTGCCAGCACAACAGAGTGTTCCCAGGCATCATCCTACCCATGTTTGATTGCACCCTACAAATATTGCCTTTTCCAGCCTATGGGCCTGGAAATAATACTCTAACTACTAAGAATAATCATTGTATTTTCCTGGTGTCTTATCCACCTCATTTTAAACAACTTAGTCACTCCACTTGTGTGCCGGCTGTATGGTGTAATTACTGAAGGTCACAGCAAAAGCCTGAAGCAGAAGAAGCGGCAAACTCAACTGGTGGGGCCCCCAATTGACATCAGTTGACCTACTTTTCTTGAAGTCAATGAAGCCAGCAACAGTTGAGGGTTTAGCTCATTTTTCCTAATTATTTCTGCTTTAATCACAACTCCATCCTTCTTTAAGGACCACCACAGCTGGGAGCCGCACAAGAAATAATATCCTCCCCAAACAATGATTGTAATAAAGTAGTTGGTACCTGCTCTGCTGGTTTATAAGAAGACTTTATGTTAACACTGCGTTAACTCAATTTGACAGGGCTGGGTAGGCATGAAATGCTGCATGCTGTCCCAAATTTAACCAGCATAGTAAAAGTACTGGCTTTCTCCAGATCATTCAGCCAGTCAATCCTGATAGCATGAAAGAGTATCAGTACACAAGGCAGATAACTCAGGTATGGAATTTCATGACAACAGATGCCATTGAGGCCAAAACCATAAATGTTTTCAAAAAGCAGCTAGAAAAACTGATGAAAGAAAAGTTAATTCAGCCTTATGAAAAATAAAGACACAGGTTGAACTTCTGGCTTGTAAAGTCTTTAAGACTTACATTCCTGGAAGATGGGAGGATATACTCAGGAAATAAATAGAGTTTAAGCTTTTTCCTGTTTTGTAATCTTCACCTGAGGATCCATTGCAGGTCACTCCCGAAACGAGTGCGCTGTCAATGGACATTTAGCTCTAATTCAATTATGATCATTCTTAGTAAAGCACTCTTTACCTTTAACACTAAGAGTACTGTCTCTGCTTTCTGGCTGGCTTCCATATCTTCAGTTGAACAAGCTCTTTCTGTGTTTTTGTTTTGGTTTTTTGCTTTTTTCCCCCAGAAATACCCATATCTCCCTCATCTTTACTTTTGTTAGATTCTGTTTTCTAGTAAGAAACTAGATATGGAATGCCATGTATATGCACATATATATGTGTGTGTTGTGCATACTTACATACTTACATATACTGTGCTTAATTCTTTGCAATTAAGCTTGGTGATAATTGTTTTTGTGCATTAGTCATAATCACTTTTTAAGCAGCAAAGCCTATTATTGCTGTAGTGTGCGTTTCTGATGCCCTGCAGATTTGAGTAATTTTGAGTAATGCAGCTGTGTGTGGTAAAAAGATTTTACAACACCTATAAAATTTTGCCTCATGACATGTTCAGCAAGTGAATCTGTGGCACAATGTAGCAGTTTCAGTACTTTTATTAAATACTGGATGCCATCACATTATGCAGTTTTTAAACAAGACCCATCCTTAGAGACAGAGGTTAGAAGGTCTGGAGTCTGGGGTGAGAGCTTATGAGGAGCAAATGGTTTCTGCCCGGCTAATCCAGTCTGTTCGCTTTACCTTTTTCCTAGGTTTTGGATGTGTGAAGTTGGCTCATCTTCCCTCAAACGCCTTGTATGTTGCTGAATATGAAATGTTAATGTTGCACAAATACCACAGTGTTGCACAATGAGCCACTAGAAAGGATATTTGCAAAAATGTTTAAATTATCATACAAATATACATCACTGCAAAATTAAAGGAGAGAGACCCCTTCCACTGGAGCCTAGGGTCTCACTTTCTGTCATGAGGCAGGGTTAAAGCATTCAAATGTCTTTCCTCTCATCCCATTTAGGTGTCTAAATGTTATTTGCCTGGGTCTCAGCTAGGCACTCAAGGGTGCTTTCACAGTCAATAAAAAGAGATCCTTTGAGATAGTGACTTGTCTCTTCCTAACATGGGTCTCTACAGTGAGACAGGTAAAGAGCTCTCAGGAGGTACTAGTTTCTACCTGCTGGTACAAAAAATGTCAAACCTGAAAACACTAGATCTAGGCATCCCATATTTAGCTGTCTAACATGAAAAGGAGACGAATTCCATCATTTTCAATCCTAATCTGAGTCAGCTGGACCTAGTAATAAAGACAGTTATACCACAGCTGTTCTTATCTGTCACACTTCTATTTCCCCCAAAGAGGTCTTTTAAGTAGGTTGGAAAACTGGTCAATACTCAGTTTCTTCACATGCTATTCCTGCAGAAGCCTAGGGGGCTAGAGGGCACCAGCAACTGCTTTTGTAGCAGTATTCAGAGCCATCGTTTAATACACTTTTAGCATGTGGGGTTTTTTTTTTTTCAGTTTTCATCCAGGGCTTCAGTAACAGGGTTATACAGCTCCTAGATCAATGCTGAGTAACATCGCACCAGCTCAAGGACTGAACTGAGAGATTTTGCTTTTGTCTGCAAAAAAGCAATATAAGCCTTCCCTCATTCAGCTAATCACAAGAAAAACACTATTCACATCCTGGTCTTTTGTGCAAAAACCCTGGAGGCAAATGCTGTTGTTTTTGTTGCTAAAGTACCTGTTGGCTAAAACAACAAATGAAAATCACGGTCTACCCATGCAATGTCTCTAAGGAAAAGGAGAAGCTAAATTACCTGGGTGCATTGCTTGGTGTGATTTTCTCCACCACTTTGGATTGCCATGATGCAGAACACCATGTTGCAGCTGTGAGGGTGCATCACTTTTATATTACCGGAGTAACTTTCCTTCTGTTCCCTCCCTATTTGCAACTCACAGCCAAGAAAAGTGCATGATTTAAAGGCAGGCTTTGCAATAGCACGAGTTTGAAGTGATTAAGGTGGGATGAGCTCATGGTTCTTATTACATCTCTTATCCCTTGGTGAAGACAAGAGATGGCTAACACAAGCACGCTGTCATCATATCAGATGTCACGAGGACTGCGCCTTTAGGGATCATTCAACATTATGTCCTAAATAAACCCGCAGGCATAATTATTGAAAAGAAATGTGTTGCAATCAGACTCAATTAGTTTCAGTTAAGGCAGTATAGAAACATCTTCTGCAACAAACTTTAACCTTCACAAGCCACTTCCACTTTCTTCTTCACATCACATTCCCTTTGAATATCCCTCTCCACACCTCACCCCCAACCAGAAGGACTTTCTTTTCTGAAAAGCCACTCTTCCATTGTATGTCTGCAAGCACTTGGGAGGACATAGCTCACAGTATCAGAAAAACTCTTAATTTCCTTCTTTCCTGAGAGTTCATAATGTCTTGCTGGCTGCTGCAAAAGAGTGAAAACTGATCCAACACCTCCCCCTCTCAAGTTAAGACCAATTTTCCCTAAAAGAAATAGCCAATATTCAAGAGAGACACATCTTGAAATTAGTTTTCATGAAACATTTGATAAAAAGCAGGCACGTTTCCACTGGAAAACTCCTTGGTTTCTTGCCAGTGGACTTGGCTATCCTCGGTCTTTTTCTCCTCAATAACATACATGGCAGGTGTAGAGGAATCTTCCTAAACAGTCTAGCTCCATGTGTGGCATCCTGCATGGAAAATTAATAAGCCCAAGAAGAAGAAATCCTGGGAAGAAGTCCATCTGTTTTTGGTTTTTTTTTTCCTCCCAAAATCTCTCTCTTTTTTTCTTTCTTTTCTATCTTCATAAAGATTCATTACTTTTTTAAATTGACTTGCTTGTAGAACAGATAGACTAATTTCCAGCCAGCTCCAATAACTTTTATTTCAAGAACAAGCATGTCAAAATTAATCTCATTTCTAGTTTTTAAGTATTTTATTTTAAAATTTTCAAAATTATTCATTTTCATTTTGACTATTTCAGGATTGTGTTGTACAGATAGATAGATAGTACATGCACACACTGTGGTTCACAAATTGATTTAAATCAGGACACTAGACTTTTTCATCCTGGGAAATGACAAGACCAGATTCTTGAATAATTTCAAAATGTTTTTCAGAATTTTCACAGGTGAAAAAAGTGTTAAAAATAATCTTTTCCTTGTGGCAGGTTTAGCTTTTATGAATCTACACTCTCCAATGAAACAAATTACATTAAAAAATTCCCATCCACCACCCATTTCTACTTTACCTTAATTTAGATCCCCTGGAGTTTTACGGAAGTATAAAAATCACTGACTACAAGCTCTGATTCTTCTTGCTCTCAACATATCCTTTCCCTTGTCTGGGTCAATGCTGTTCCTGATGCTAAGATCTCTGAAAAGAAAACAGGATTAATTGTAAGCCTAATATCCAGGTCTCATGGACCCATCCTCTCTCCATCCCATTGAATGACCCCACGGCTCCTTCCTGCCACCCTTGAAGACGGATGACAGAAAATGAGGAAAATTCTCATGCCTGACCTCAGTGCTAGGACACCAACGCTTGTTTTAAGGCTCCGCCAGTAGCCAGCCAGCAGTGCCGTTCAGCAAAGTTCGCAGACCACTGCTTTGCTGAGGAATTAAAAGAAACAACACCATGTGCTGTGCTGTCAACACCTTGGCAATATCAGCCTTTCCTCAATTACTTTTGCTTACAAATTACTCCTAATTTTGTTCTTTAAAGCTAGTTAAGAACAAGTGCTGGTAGGATTGATGGGGAACTAACTGCATGATTAAGTAATTACATTTTTAAAGCTTGCCTTACACTACGACTAATGATTTGTCACACAGTAGCAGAAACCCAAGATAATGAATGAGAAATGTTTACATGCAGTTAGTTTCTTCCAAGTCTTTTATCATACTGTGGCTGGTGCTGTATATGCATATGATTCTCAAAGAAAGAAAATCTATCATATAATCCCAACATTTCTGAGTCATTTGTTAGACCTTTGACCACAGGTACCATTTATTATGTGATTTGTCCTATGATCAAAATTCATTTGTGTTAAAAAAGACTGAATTGGTTTTGGATAAAATAGTTTTCTATCAGAAAATGGTGGTTTCCTTAAATTCTAACATGTTATTGATACACAATGACTCAACAAAATTCAGCACACCAAGAATAATTTGAAATATTCTGTTTCAATAGTTTCAAAGTCATAATTTTGGTTTTATTACTTCAGTATGTCATTCACCTGAAAGAAGGCTTTTCAGGCTGTGTATATCTGAATTTTAATACGGTTGTTTTATTTTTTCTGAAAGGAAATGCTTCAGTAATTCCATCTTCTAAGACATTTCTGAAATTTTGGCTTTTTTTCTCTCAATTGAAACAAAATTAAAGAATGTTTAGAAACAAATGTTCCAGGTTTTGATCAGCTCTAACCATGATCTGATTTGATAGCCAGCTGAATTAATTTGATGAGATGTTTACTGTTATTTACAATGTGGGAGCATTGGGAGGCTTCAGATGAAATTGTGCCACAGCTGAACGAGGCACTGCACAATTGCTGGTGGGCTGACCCAGTGCCCTGACAGATCGATGGAAATACTCCTACAGACTTCTGTAGACTTTGAATCTGACTCACAAGGAGAGTGGATCTCTGCATCAAGCAGTTGATATACAGAGAGAGCAGGCAGATGGTGGAGGAAGAAAAAGGGACTTGCCCAGGGTCAGGGAAAACAACTTCTGGTTACTATTCCAATTCTGTCCTCGTTAGAAAATATTACTTCTAATAGTCTCTGCTCTTTTATTATATGAACCAGACCTAATTCAAGTTGTTTGAGTTGTTTGGGTTTTTTTTTTTTGTTTGTTTGTTTGTTTTGTTTTGTTTTTAAACCACATCAAATCAGATACTATAACTAAGCCAACAGAATAAACAACTTACCATTTAGGGCTCTCGCCGGTCTATACTTTCACTCATCAACCATAATTTCTCCTAGGGGTTGCCTGTTTGCTCAGAAAAGCAACAATAAATAGCTATTCTTTAACTGAAAGAAGAATATGGGATTGGAACTACTTCAGGGCACTCCTGTCACAGAGAAAGGAAAGATTTCAGAATCCACTTTGCTTTAGAGCTTAGAGAAACATATTTGGTGCTCCAGTTAAAGCCAGAAGTATGGGAGAAGTGGGAGCCCTGTTTCCTGCCTCAAGGACTGCCCATCATGTCCCTCACATCTTACTACCTTCATGTCAGTCGTGTCATTCAACCTGGCATGGGCAGAGTCAGTAGTAAGATTGTGATTAGTCTGCTCTCTCAGCATCTATCCAACATCACCACTCCTGGTGGTGCTCCCTGCTGAATAATTCATGACAAAGTAAAGAGTTTTATATAATTATTGTAATCTCAACATGGTAAAACCATTTCTACTCTAGGCTTAGGCTTTTTTCATAAAACACAGACTGAAGGTGCCTGTTTTAGATGAGATTTGATTGCACTTGGAAAAGTGCAAAGAAGAGAGATTGCTACTGACCCTGAGAGTTGGTGAGCTACACAAAAGCATGTCAGGAGGAGTAACAGATATGAAGTGATTGTCCAATGCAGAAAGTCTGTAACACGATGCGACACGAATCTCAGATGTTTTTGTACATAGTTTTATTTTTTATCCTCAGACAATTATGCCTTGAAAATACTCACTCCTTGCTGTGGAAAGGTAACCGACTGTTCATCCTTGTAGAAGTAGGAGTAATTAGCTGATAGCAGCAGTCGTAGCAGGTCTTCTTTGGTGTTGTCAGTAGACTAAATAAAATCTCAGTCTTAAAAGAGTTTATGCAAAACTACCATTCTAGCCAGAAGAAAGCGTGCAAAAAACCCCCAACAAATAGAGTTGCCTATACTAATAATGTTGCAAGAAGACATGAAAACTGTTTTGGATGTTGAGCTGAAATGGATGTGCATGTGGGTTTTTCATTGTTTTTTTTTCCTGTGTGCTTTTAAAATTTTCCCCTTCCTAGCAGTTACTCTTCCAAACACAAAGGACAACTAAACTGACATCAAGTAAAGTTAGTATTCTCCTGTCATTTCTCTGGACATCATCTGTGACAGTTGCGCTTGCGGTGGTTCAGTCCCTCACATGTCACTGTTTTCATGTCAGCTCTCCGTTTCACGTTGCAGAAATCCCTTCTGTCAGCTCCCATTCAGTTTGATAGGTCATGCTTACACCTGCAAGCTGGGGCAGTGCCTCTCTGACAGGATCTGTCACAGCACAGCAGTCACCACGCTCAGCCAAACAGCAACTTCACTCAGCAGCAAGTTTGTTATGATGACTTTTAGGATTTGAGGTTTTCTTTTTTTTTCCTTTTTGTTTTTTCTTCCCCCTTTTCCCTCTGCCTCCTCTCTGCCAGTGACACACACTGGGAACTACGAGGGAAATGACAGTTTTCGTCAGTAGGGAGAAACCAGAGACTTTTCTGGCAAAGTCAGGCCAAGATGATGGCTTGTTTTTCCTGCCTTGGTCTGTGCCAAGCCTATTACGGGATGTCATGACAGCTAAAGCATTCCTTGGGTGTGCGAAGCTCATGAATCATTTAAATACATGTATTTCTAAGCCATGCAGCTCAAGGAATCATTAAAATTAGATTTGGCAAAAGCCTCTGAGGTCATCTGCTCCGGCCACTCCTGACAACTCGGGATCGCTCTCTCTAGGCACTGAACGGGTATGTCCTCCGGTCCTCTGTCCACTCATATTTAGCTGCATGTAGGATGCCACTGGGTTTTCAATTACTCCCACAGATCTCACCCTTGGAAAGTCTCTGTCATTATTCAACTTCCATTTTTTATTTTATCCCGCAACAGGTCTTGGTAAGTTCTTGGACCAGCAGAAGCTACACAAATTAGAGGAGATGGAAGAGGCCTGAGATCCAGGACTTGTGTACTCTTATGTTCTGTTGCATGACCTCCCGTAACCCACTTGGCCTTTTCACTTTTGTCTGCGTAGAGCCATTTTATTAAAGCAAAGAATTTGTGTCTTGGTGTGTTGTGCACTGCGACTAGCACATAGTTATCAATTACTGCCCATTTATGGAGTTATATCTTGTTTATTTTACCACAAATAAATATACATTTCAGCTTTTCCCTGTCCAATGGCAAACGTCAGTGTGATCATAGATGACCCAATAAACCTTGGTTGCTGGACATTGCTCATGCAGGTTATGATCTTAGTTTATGGGGTGGAAGAGTCTCTGCTTTTTGTGCTCAATGTACTGGCAGGTATCTTCAGAAAATTGAATCCCTAGAAACAAAGATGGAAAGTCTACAGCTTTATTCCCATCACACTAGAAAAAGTGGCTCAGTATAAAGGAGTCACATGAGATCATGAGGACAATATCACAATTGCGATATCCAGTTGTTGTATCACAATTTCATATATAGTGTGAAGGCAACCATGGAATATGTGGGTATGCAAGATGTCATAGAATCATAGAATCATAGAATCATTGAGGTTGGAAAAGACCTCTAAGATCATCGAGTCCAACCGTCCACCCAACACCACCAGGCCCACTAAACCATGTCCCTAAGCGCCTCATCTACACGTCTTTTAAATACCTCCAGGGATGGGGACTCCACCACTTCCCTGGGCAGCCTGGTCCAATGTTTAACCACTCTTTCAGGAAAGACATTTTTCCAATCGAAACCTCCCCTGGCGCAACTTGAGGCCATTTCCTCTCGTCCTATCTCTAGTGACCCGGGAGAAGAGACCGACCCCCACCTCGCTACAACCTCCTTTCAGGTAGTTGTAGAGAGCGATGAGGTCTCCCCTCAGCCTCCTTTTCTCCAGGCTAAACAACCCCAGTTCCCTCAGCTGCTCCTATGTCAGAAGAATTCAACCTCATTCTTCCCCTTCTATCTTCAGAAATCTTACAGACACTTGGACTGTATCTGCAAAGTACATCATTAAAATTGAAGGGACATATCACTCCTGCTGTACCACAGACATCCAAGGTGAATACATGGTACAAAACCCCACACACCATGAATTTGCGCAGAATTACAGTATTTGCTGTCTGTGCTCTCAGGTGAGATAAAGGACTCAAAAAAAGGAACATATCTATGACTGTTTTCGCTATACGCCTAGCATTAATATTTAACATCTGCCCAACTTAAATGAAGGAACAGTGTTTAAATTCCACGAATGAATTTGAAGCTCTGAGATGGGTTTTCCTGGAATAAAGCAGAATTTCTTCTTATGTTCTCCGGCTGGACAAATTCAGATGATCTAAATTTTGGCAAAACAGGTGTTGAGACTAAAAAGGAGATGGAGATATGTTGAAGATTTAGAGTTGCAGTTAATCAGTGAGAAAGACATGCGTTGTCTCTAGAAGTTTAAAGACAGCAGTGTTTTTGCAGTAAAGGGTTGTGCTCTATGGTCTAGTAGTCTATTAAAAGTGGGACGTATTTGGTGGCCAGATAAAAAAGACTGTCAAGGCACAATAGGCTATATGAGGCAGAGAAAACTAGTTTTGTGCTGAGGATACTTGTCTGATAATTTGAGGTGAACTTTCATTGCCAGTACTGTAATAAGCTCTTTCATTAAGGTCAAGCAAATCACTAGAAATATGGTCACACCACATGTGGTAGAACATTCAGATGAATATGAGAAGACACCAGAGTAGTCCGTTTCTGGAATCAGTAACAGTATGGTCTTGGTATCATTGAGCTGCACCCAGAATAATTGGCTGTGGGAGACACACACTCGTGAGTGGCTGTTGTATTTCTAGAGTCAAGGTTAATAATTCTGCATGACCATCACTGTGCTCTTATTCAAAGCAAGTGTGAGTCTGTCTTCATTCCATACATACCTGTATCACAGGACCTTGATCCAGTCAAGTATATTTAAATATAAAAGGATTTAAATGTTTTATGCCTTGGAATTTTTTTTTCTTTTAGTATCTGTCATGGGCAGATATCTGTTCCTGCCCTGGCATGGGTCGCCCATGGGCCACAGTCCTCTCAGAGTTGCACCTCCCCTTGCATGGAGCACCTTCCTCCAAGAGCGCCTCTCCAGTTGTGTCCCCAGTAACGTCTTCTTCCACATGTCTCCTCCATTTCTCCCCACGTTTCTCCAAACACATTTTCTCACCTATATCCTCACATCTCCTCTGCACCTCCTCTGCATATTCATTTTGTTCCCTCTTCCTGTTCAGTTCTGGACTGTGAATTATTTGGGGCAAAGGTTTTCCCTTTCCTTATAACTTCACTGCAGAGGTAACTGGGAGAGGTGGCCTGAAGTCTGAACACCCCTGTACCCTGCCTGCCTATAAACAGCCAAAGCTTGTCATTGCATCCTCCTACCCCACTTGCAAAGACTTCTGGATCAAATCCCTGTTTTCTTTGTATGCGTGTGTTTGTAATTCTGCCGTTAACATATCTTTTTGCAGGGATAAATTGGGGAATTGGTCTCTTTTGTGAACACTCTTCAGTCTACCACAGCATCCTCAGCGCAAAGATTGGCAATACCAACCTGAATGAAAGTATCTCTTAAATTTTATTCTAGTGTCTTTGCTTAAAATCGACAAAAAAAATCAGGGAAAATAAATTACATGTGGGAGATAAGGTAATGTCAAAAACCTGAGTTGAGTTTATCGTGTTAACTCTGCACAACGAAGACATAGCTTTTCTGTGCGTCTCAACACTGCTTGGCAGACTGTGAAGCCACACTTGATAGGGGAATCCTAGCACTGAAGTATTATAAAAATACAGACACACATACCAGCTAAACACCTCAAGAAGCAATGCACAATGAGGGGGAAATAGCATTTGCCTTTCACTGGGAATGTCAGCTTCCAGAAAAGAAATAATTCTTTGGGCTTTTACCAAGTGAATTTTCCATTTCAGTGTATAATTTCTTTATTTAGCATTACACCGATTATCCATACTTAGACTAATGATCAAATAGCTCTCAAGTCCAAGATATTTGGCTAAGGCAGCCCGCAGGATTTTTCTTTTCCTTTTCATTCCTTTTTTCCCCCTTTTATTCCAAATTTTTAGGGTGATTATAGGGTGTGTAAGATCGTTAAAGGATTGGCAGCATGCACAAAACTCAAATCCTTTATCCAGAGGCTAGAGGAAATGTGAGTTGCCAACATGCAATTCCTTCATTGTCCCACCAATGTCCTGAATTAATGGAGGAACCACGCTCTCACTCCACCGAGGGAAGAAAATAGGCTTCTCTGCTTCCCAAGGACCCGGCTGAACAAAATGCTTAAGCAGACATCTCCCGCTCTTAGGATGAGAACAATTAAACATACATTGAACTCAAAATATTTGTTCAATATTTATCAACCTTAAGGTCAGAAAAGCAAAAAGCTACTGTAAGAAAAGACATTGGTGTTTTTTGGAATAGGTGTAGTCCTTATATTCAGGCTAAACAGGGAAGAAGGCTGCCACTTCATCTGAGAAGCTGCTCAACTTCAAGTCGAAGAACAAACCAGGGTCCTGTTTTCTAACGAGAGTTAATGTTGGGACAGAGCAGAAGAATCACCTAGAAATTTAGAATTTCTTATTCCTTTCCTGTTAAGACCATGTTCACATTCATGGTTCATGAGCAAAAGGAGTCAGGATGACAGACATTAAATTCACTAGTGGACCTTAAATAAATACAGCTTAAGCAGCTGAAGAACAATCTTCCTAGAGCCACCAAGGGAATGTATCCCACCATCCATTGTCTGGAGACAGGGAGCGATTTAGTCTCCAGACTCCTCAACCTTTTGTCTGCTGGCCACCAAGACAGCTGATTAACAATAGGTTATATTTTTAACATGGTCACCAACCTTACAAGGTTACAGGCCATTTTTGTTTTCATTTTTTAACGTAAATTTAAATGAAAATGAAAAATAAGGAGAAAGCCCCAAGTTAACTGAATAAAGACCACAGATACACCTTTGGTGTAACAGCAGAATTATTGCTCTGTACTCACCACTTTTTGAGGTCTTCCTTCTCTCATTAATACAGGCAGAAACGACTCTAAAAGCCTGAAAAAACCCTTAAATTGGGGAACTTCTGGGTTTAGGTCTTTACTCTTCTGTGGACTTTCCCTGGCCCTTATAATCTCATTCCTGCTGCTCAGAAGACATTTACAGCCAGTTCAGCACTCCAGCCACCTAGGCAGATCCTTAATTGCTCTTCTGCAAGACTTTTAGTCATATACCCAAAAAAGGAAGCCTGGATGGGTCTGTAAGTAGCTCCAGATTGCTTCTCACAAAGCGTAAAGTTTTGTATTTATGACTGAAGAGTCTGAAAATTCAAACTCATGAATAGTGGAGACAGAAAGTAAAGCAATTATCTTTAGTATCAGTGGGAAAATATTTGCGCTGTTGCCCTAGCCAAGATATGAGCCATGCTGCCTCGTAGGAGATAATTTACATTTGAGAGCTGACTGTGGCCCAGTTCTGCACCTTTCCCTGGCAAAGGTCCATGTAGGTGTCAAAGGAAATTCTAGCTGTACAGAGAGCACAAGGCATACCTGTCATCCAGCTAGAGGAATCGGGCAAGAGTTTCCAAAGGCATTTTTTTCTGCTTATCTTTTTTTTTTCTAAAAAAAAAAGGCAACTTCCTTCTCTCCCATCTTTGAGTTTTTCTGTTGTTTTGCTCAAATAGGAGTATGATTCATTTTTTCTCAGGGGCATTCCACTTTTTTTTTCTTCTGGTTTTTTTTTTTTCCCTTACTGTATACTTGTTTTCCAGGATTATGAAGAAAGGGTCATACTGTGGGTATTTCTAGTTTATCCATTTTCTTTTCCTATCACCTTCTATGTTTTCCCTATTTTCAGTTTGAGTGATAACTGAAAAAGAACTATGGGCAAAAAAAAGTGAAAAATCAGACAAAAATGAAAATTTTTAGCTAACAGATAAAGAAAGACATTGAACTTCTCTAGGGAAACCTAAAAATCATATCAGGATCAATGTTAAGAATTTCCACCAGCAGGCAACTGTCCTGTGCTCTGTCCCCATAAAGCAATCTGAGCAGGTGGACAAAATTTTAAGTCACTGCTTATTGATGTTTTCAGACCGCATACCTTTTCTGAAGTTCATCTGAACTTATACTCATGCAGATGCAAGGTACTAAAAGTTAGAAAATGTTAGAATATGTTTCTGCTGGAGCTCATTTTGGAGAGGAAAGACTTTTACAAAGAAATGGGAAAAAATACTTTTTTTTTTTAATGAAAACAAATACTCCGGGGTCATCATTACGCTTCAGACTCCTCCAGCATCACCAAGCTCAGCAGCTGTTGGTGTCTATGTCTAAAGTGACTAAGGATGACTCATGGGCTACTTACTGTGAGCCACCTGGAAACAGCACTTACTCCAATGCAACCCTAAGCAATTTGTCTCAGATGTCTATTCAAAAGCAGAGAAATTAGTTCCTCTTATCTAAGCTAATGCTCTAAACTGCCCAGGAATTGGTGTCTTTTGCGCTGTCCCACACGAGGGTTATTTTCCTTTTCAGTCATTAGATATATATATTTTTTAAAGCATCCCATGCTCTTTCGAGGGCACCGTTGCAACACCAGCAGTTTTCCTGGCAGCCCCCAAACCCTGTGCCTTCCTCCACTAACCTGCTTGGCCCTGCTGGCCTTTGGTGCAATGGTGTCAACTGGTGTGTTGATGTGGAAGGAGGCAGGTGGTGCCAGCGCTGACACAGGGGAGCACCTTCCTGTAGGGCTCCTGCTGCTCTGCTTAAAAACCCGTCGTTGCCTGAAACCTACCCCCCTCCAGCGAGGGTCTGATTCCACTTGCGAGCAGGAACTGTGCCATTCTAACAGATGGGCTCCAGCACAAACAGCCAAGAAAACATGTATATTCATAAAAAAAAAAAAAAAATTAAAAAAAATGGGTACTGAGGGCATGAATACTAGCCAAAAACATCAACATCTCTCCGTGTCTTCTTTTGAGCGTACAAATCCATGGTTAAGAGGATGTGTGGGCGCTGAGCTGAATTCATTAAAAAAAATTAAAACAAAATGCCTGGCCACATAGAAAGAGATTTCAGGGCATCAGGAAATGGGCAAGGTGCCCTGAGAGAGAGGAAAAGTGAAAGAGAAAAGCAATATTCTGGAATAGCTGAGCCAGAAAAACTCATAGGGTCTGTTTGGTAATTCCCACAGCCTGTGACTTGTCTGGGTGCTCAGTTCATGTGTTAGGTTTGGGGGCTGGGAAGATGGGTGCCTTGTCTCCTGGACTTTTTTTTTCCAATTCAAGCCATTTCTCTTTAAATAGGCCAAAATTAAAACAAACAAATAAAACACTCAAACCCAAGGATTTTAGGCTGATCTAACATTCAGGAGTCACTGAGGTATGTCATGTAGCACAGCACAGTTGTATCCTTCAGGTCCTAGGGACATGAGCTCTGGTGGCTTTTAGGCAGAGAACTGCAAGAGGTCACCAGTCAGAAGATTAAGGAGAACAGACGGGGTTGAACTGAGAACATTAAAAAAGGGACTGTGAATGCAGGTAAGGAACCCACCTGACCTGGAAGACCTGCTGGGAAGCTCTTCCTAGCACCAAGTAGTCACAAGGGGCCAGCCAAGGCCAAGGCCAGGCATGAGAAAAACAGGAAGGTGACGAGGCTACTGACATGGAAAACAACCAGAGGAATACTTTGCTTAAGGCACAAACCTTGAAAACCAGGTTGATTGCTGCTGAGATGGAGGAATGGTCTGCTTAGGTGAAAACTAATGAATTTCTCTTGCACATCCCATCCTTGCTGGCAGCAGAAGCAGCAAATGAGCCTACTCTTCTCCTTCCCTTGCCAGTAACACATCAAGAATAGGAAACTTTAAACTGGGTTTTAGTCAGCCCTTTATCCCCCCGAGGGGGTAAAACCTCTCAGAAGGGTGGTACACCCCTCATAACCAGCAGACAGAGGTCTCACCTCTGCCTGTTTTGGAGCTTGGAACTGCACCCAGATTTTCTACTTCCTTGAAGACTTCACTGTTCCTGGAACAATGGGATGGTGCGAGTTGGGCCTCTGCTTTTGAAGCTGTTCCAGTTCATACAAAACAGCTAACAAAGGAAGGCCTGCATGCCAGATCTCTCACAGGACTGTGCTAACGTAAGAGCTATGGACTTATATTCCTCAGATTAATTCATATTTCATTGCCTTATGAAAAGCTGAACAGCCTCACCCTGAAATAAGAGGGAAGTCTTCATTACAAGACACTATGGACCGATTCAGGGCATGGTAAGATCTAAACCTTCATCCTTTACCTCTATCACCATGTGGTTTTCAAAGGAAACTAGGAGTCAACAAGAAAGTTAGAGGAACATGAGGTAGTGTACTGAGCTCATGAGGGCACTAAAGACAAAAATATTTGCTCAGTAAGGTTTCAAGTTCCTATGAGCTTAAATCAAAGAGCATTAGAACCGATGTTCTCTTGAAAACGCTACTAGGTACTAACACATATCTAGAAACATATCAATACCTCTAAAAATCGCACTCTAAGCAACTTGCATGAGGCCATATTTGAAATCTCTGTGAAATTACAATGTAGTATTATGAGTGTAGGCTAATGTCCTAGCCACTTTGGTTTTAAAATCAACTCATAGCATACCTAGAGCATTTAGCATAGCATACCTTTTCTGTAGTGTTTGGGAACCATTACAAAAATTGGTATGGAAGGCTATGTAAGGCCATGGTACCCCACCATTTAGCACGGATGATTATTTGTCACAACCAAGTGACAGTGCTGATACGGCTTTGTGTACCTGTCAAAGCATCAGAGAACCTGATCCAAAATATATTAAGGTGATAGTCTGTCAGAATGAATTTGATCAGACCTTAAGCGTTCAGTGGTAATGAATATCAAACAAACCCACGTGGGTATCAACCAAAAATGCCCAGCCTACTGTGAAACCTCTGACTTTTTTATAGTCAGGATTATCTTCCCATGATGTTATATGTTATGCTAAATCTATCCAGCAGTTTTGGCACATGTCCTGCTGTTGGGTGAATCACACTTCCAAAACTTGGTGTCAGAGAGTAAGAACCTGTGCACCCACACCTAATCAGCCAGGAGATGCTTTGATGCAGAGAGCAGTAACAGATGAGGCAGGTGGTGGAAAAGAGGTAGAAAAGGGACTGTTGGTACTGGGATCTTCTCAGTGCTCTGTGGAGGTTCTGAGCTGTCAAAGCTCCTCTGTATTCAGCAAAAATCTGTTAATTTCTTCAAGTCTTTTATCTTTAACCTGTGTGCAGCCACATCAGCGCAAATCTTTGTTCTTTTCTCTCAATGAGCCCAAAATCTACTATCATTCATGGTGATAATTCAAGTTAATGCTTTCTCCCTGCTGTGCAGCAGCTATTATTATTATTATTATTATTATTATTATTATTAATTA
>NW_008796220.1:1736994-1745193 GCF_000699145.1 Aptenodytes forsteri | reverse complement strand
ACTTAAATAATGATGATGATGATGATAATAATAATAATAATAATAACAATAAAAAATAAAAATTTGGATTCTGCCCTTTCTAATTACAAATCACCACCTGTGGTAAAATTATTGAAAAACAGATGAGCGTTTCATTCCAGCAATAGCCTTAAAACAAGCAGCAGTTCCAACTGCCAGTGTGATGTATAGACACAGCGCAGGGCAGATGAGGGATTAATTAGGTCTGTCCCTGCACATTGCCAGGGGAGCACTTCTGTAGAGGTGATTGAAAACTAGAAAGAGTGGCATTAGTCTTCATTGTTGGTTAAAGGCAACAAAAATAAAGATGCAGTTGAGTTGACAAAGCTTCCAGGTATGTGGCTGAGTCATTTGGAGGTGTCAAAATGATCAAACCATAATTAATTATCTAAAGTGCTATATTTAATTCCTCAACTTTAATGAAGATTTCTGCAGCTGAAAAGAAACGGCGACACCGTTTGTTTCTGAAAGGAAGGGGTGGAGTGCACTAAGGGGACGACACCAAAGTTTAATGGTGCCTTTATAATCAAGCCCATGTTCTTAATCGTAGTCATTTTCTGTACAGACGTAGAAACCCAGTGCTGGTGTATGCATTCATATTAGGACTGCAATTATGAGCCCAGAAGTGACTGGGAAACCAAACACTTATTATTTTCAAGGAATAAAACAACATACAGCCAAGAAACCTTTAATATTTCCTAATATCAGTCTCCAGGGTTGACACTGTATAGACACAGAAGACCTCAGTGGCAGGTAGTCTAAATCTATATCTCAGGAATTTAATACAGCTCGTTCCAAAGGAAAGAAATTTGAGATTTGTGAGTAAAGAATTGGAAGAGTAAAATGTGAGTTTTGCTCCCAGTTCTGCCACAATCTGTGAGACTGTGGACAATCCCAACCTTGGGATTTAGAAGATCTGCCTGGAACACCCAGGCAGCTCTTCCTGAGTACCTACCTATCCTGGACTGCGAGAGGTTTTTTTTCTCTTTAGCTTTATCACCTTCCATCACAATCTATAACGCACCTTAATCCTACCATGTAATTGGACCTGCAGAGACTCATCCCCAAATGTTCCATGACGTACGTCCCACATCACCACATCAAAGTGGACACCGGGAGCTCTGGAATAGACATTCTCCCATCCCATGCACATTCAGACACATACCCACACACATGCTGATGCACCTATGCACTTCTCAGACTGAAAGACACTTTTTCTAAGATACTGTATTCTTCACATGCAGGTTTTATGCAGGAATGGCTGTTCTCAGATGACTTTACATTGAAACACACCTTCTGTTTGCCCCTTTTGTAAAACAGGGGTATGTCCTTGGTAATCTTGTGCATGTAGATGGCAAGTTTTTCCAAATGGTGACTGCCTACGTAACAGGCATTCACACAGCACCTTGCATGAATGGTTACCAGCAGCTTCTGTAACAGCATCGATAAAACCAGAAATAAGAGCTGAAGAAGCCCTGTGCTTGGTGCATATATGATAATAGTACAAATTGCTTTAATCAGTAAAAAGCATCACCTAATGATACATATTACGCACAAGGGCAAAATATGTGTTCATATGTGCACGCATGCTAGTGTGTGCATGTAAAATCTCTGCTTTCTGCAAGCTGATGGTCATGTTCAGTAATGTTTTACACTTCATTCACACTGGTGCTGATAGCTACACAAGATGTGTCACACATGGGAAGCAGGACCTAGATACTCTCATCAATGTCTTAGGCATTAGATGGTATTTTAAAATGTCTCCTCTCCAACAGTCTGTGTCAGGGATAAACTGTATCACACAGTCTGCGCAACATCACAGTGTTCAACAACTCATTTCTGCTGCTGGCATCCCCAACCTTGTGTAAACCAGAAGGGTGAAAAGATGTTTTCTCCCACAGAGGAATTTACTGGATTAGCTGACAGTCGAGGTCTTAGCAGGCAGGCCGGTTAATGCATTGTTTCAGCTACAATGTAAAATGTAAGCAATGTTTTGCTCTTACTCGACAGCTGTTACCTCTACCATAAGCTGTTAAAACTCCCTCGTTATTCCATGCAGCCAGGCCAGGCCTATTTCCTGCGCAGTTGTCATCTCCTTAATATATTACAACATTACAAACTTTATTAGTATATTTGCAGTGCCTTTTTATTTTTTATTAGCTAATGGGCTGCTTTCGTGCATCGTATTTTCTTAGTCTTTCAGAGCTCAGCCTATAAAAGGGCCAAACGTGATCCCATCTGGAAGCCATTAAAGATCAATAGAGACGGAATCTGAAGAAGAAAGAATGTAAAAAAAAGGAAAAATCTACTATCAAAACAATTGTGAACAAAAACCTGTCAGCTTCTGTTTTCAAATCCGCATATGCTAAAGCACATCACACTTCCGACGTGACAAAAAGCACCATGGTCTTGTTAACAACAGGAACAACTAATCTAGTTTAAAAGAATCATAAATATGATTAAAGCCCACAGTTTCCTTGATTCTTTGGGAAAATGGAAACCCTTCTAACCCACGTTGTATTCTTCTGAAGTGCTGGGCTCTTTGGGGGGAAGCAGCTCAGAGGACAACTGCTCTGTGCCAGAAATATGAGTTATCGTGACATGTCCCACTGCGGCTTTCATGGCTATGTCAAAACATCTGCAGACATTAACATGGCAGGATTGTGCCCATAATGAGGAACCTTCATTGTAAAATGCAGATTATGGCAGCCAGACTTGTAAAGCCCTATACGGCCCCAAAGAATATCAGTTCTGTATCTTCAGTACTTAAATATTTTGGCAAATATGCAGGTCTGCAAAGGTTTAGGAGCGCTCCTGCACCAGATGAGGTGCTTGGCTCCGCAGGCACCACCGAGGCAGTCGTCATACAGAAAGGGAGAGAGGTTTTGAGGTTTTGCAGGAGCAAAAGGGATTGTGAACGCGAGTCCACCACGTCCTCATCCCTGACTCAGTGCAAAAATCAGCTTTGAGCATGGCACCCAGTCAGAAAGACATGCTCAGGGCTGGCATTTACCTGTGGCATTGGCACCGAGTGTTTCACCCATCGTGATGAAGGCTGCATTTGTTCCGGGCATGTCTCAATAGCTGGTGCCTGGGGACTTTAAACAATGAAAACGGAGGCAACCGCACTTACCTGGGCTGTGCTTGTTCCCCTCTGACTTCAGATGCCTACAGCATAGACACCTATGTCTGCTTTAATCACTTTACAGTCACAGAGAGAAGCAGACATTTCCAGGGCTTGACCCATCTGACCTGCTTTAGAAACGTGCCTCAGGATGAGATGAACTGCATCCTAGAAGGACCTTTTTCCCTCCTCTGTTTCTGGAGGCAATTCAGATGGTTAGGTCAGATGCAAACACCTGCTCTGGTGACAGGTGACACCCACCCAGGATCCCTGTGGTCAGTGGTTACAGCTATACTAGTAAACTAAACGCTGCTAGATCCTGAGCCAGTGGTCACCATCTATCTCTGATCACAGGGTTAAACTCTCTTAACCTCTAAAGGAGTGTGGTTTCTTCCAAACTACCTGCTAGGAGTGGTCTTTGGGCAGAGACCAGATGCCTAAATCTGTCCCTAGCTAGTAGATCTTTGAGTCTATATGGGAGCTAAGAAATTTCCCAGAGTTTAGCACTCACCCTCTTGCAGAAATGCTTGTTCAAGGGAGTTTTCTCTGAGTGAGGACTGCAGGGAGACTTAGAGTAATTCATTTCAGCCTTGAGAAGAGGAAGCTCTGGGGGATCTTATCTGTGTGTATAGCTACACAATACGGGGGAATAAATCAGACAGAGCCAGACTCTTCTCAGGAGTATCTAGTGAACGGACATGAGGCAATGGACACAAACTGAAACACAGAAAATTCTGCTTAAACATTAGAAACCCCCTTTTTACTGTCAGGGTGACCAAGCACTGGAACATGTTGCCCAGAGAGATTATGGAGCCTCCATCCTTGGAGATATTCAAAACCCAGCTGAACATGGTCCTGGGAAACCTGTTTCTAGCTGACCCTGCTCTGAGCAGGGCAGTTGTCCTAGATGATCTCCGGAGGTCCCTTCCCACCTCAAACTCTAATTTTGTGATTTTCTTTTGGAGTGACAAAAGAGATCTGACTTCCTAAAGCTATGCTTGAGCTATTGTGCTGAAAGGCTGTCTGAGGCAGCTTTCCCTCTGCTGTCACGGCTGGAGCAGTTCAGCTTCACAGGAGATATCGTTTTGGCCAAGCAGAGTGTGCAAATAACCCTATAGCTCAGCGTTTGAGGGATGTACCTGAAAGACAGCTCCAGTCCCAGCACTCAGGAGTACTTAAGTACTTCTTATGAAACAAAGTAGATTTGATGAAAGCTGTAGTCCAAGCATCTCCATGATGTATTCATGTTAAATCCATGATTTAACAAGGGCACCTTGTTAAAGCTGAGAGATTTTGTTTACATCTCTGTTCTGACTTCATGAGAGAAGAGATCTGGACCTAGGACCACAGCATCCTAAATGTATGATGTACAAAACAGAACAACATCCAGATCATCTCTCATTTTTTAATAGAAGCTCTTAAGTTTTATTGAAAAATATTTAAAAAGAAATGCAAACAATTATTTTTAATTAGATATTTGGAGGAAAAAAAAGAAAAAAAGCAAATTTTACTTTAGATTGACTTGATACAAGTATTTTTCTTTTTCTTTTTTTCCCTTGGTTAGATGGCAAAGCTGAAATATCAGATTTAAAAAGCCCTACTCCTGAGTCCTAACCTTGTGCCTTGTCTATTGTGATATAGTATGGAGGAATTTTGTGCTACTGCTGCTGCTATTCATATTGTTCCCCTTTTGACTGACAGCTCTGGGGACAGCTTTCAGCGGTGTTAGATCTACTTTTGGGAAAAAAAATAAAACTAATAGAATGCAGCTCATCTTTTCCTCAGGCTTTTGATGCACCCGCAAGTTTTAAAGAAAATTTCGCTCTCACGAACTGAAAATCTCCCCTCTGAACATTATGCAAAATACTACTACTAATAATAATAATGATAACAACAACAATAATAACAATACTAATAATAAGAACAATAGAAAGAAACCTAAAATGTTGTACCTGCAATTTGGTATTTACAGGAAAAGGTGGTTTTGTGTTAGGCTATTGCTAGTAAAAGGAATGTGAAAAGACATCTAAATAACCACCCTGAACAACTTTTCAAGATTTTAGCTAGAGCTAAAGAAAACCCTTCTCTGCACTGGCCACAGAAGCTAACTTAGAGCTAAGACGTTTTGAAGTGAATAGGAGAGACAGTGTAGTGTGCATTAAAAATCATAATATCTGCCCAGGAAGACGAAGGATTCAAAGGAGCATGATGAGGCAGAGTTATATTCAGCAATGGGAAAGAAAAGGAGGAGATTCACACAATAGTGCTTTGGTACCAAAGCAATGGACACTTTAGGCAGAAAAAGCAGGTAGCCATCAGATTTTGCAGCAAACTCCTTGATAGCTGAGGTTACCAAACTGTCCAGGTGAAAGGAAACGTTTGAGAGCATTTGTGATTTGCCAGCATCAGGAGAAGCAATGCACGATTTAAAAATACTGCCCCTCAATGGGAGAAAATGTATTTCTATTAAGGGACCAGAACTGCGCTACGCCTGTTGGAATTTTTGCTTGTGCACAGGAATTTAGCTCCAGGTTCATGTCTGTCACTAAAATTGACAACTGCCTATGGCTCTCTACAATTGAAACGTAGATCTTAAATTTCACATCATTATCCAAATAAAATATATCTGCCAAGGGGGACTGGTATTACACAGTTAGAGAACTGTGATACCAGTTGTCTGATTAACATATTGAGAGGAATATAAGAATTTCTCACCTATTTTCCAGAGGGAGACTAACTGGGGAGCTTGTGGTAAAGAGACTAATTGAACATCCTCCCTCTGCTAACTACATAGATGCCCAGAAATATGTCTGCTCTATGCAAGCAGGTTTTCCCACTGCATATTACATTTGCTTTTTAGGACAGTCAGGAGGAAAATCATTAAATCTTTTTTTTGCACTTCCTTTACTAAAAAAAGTTAACCAAATTTTCATGTTGAAAAGTGTATGAATTTCCATCGAAAGCTTTCTTATGGCTGCATAAAGTAACAAATGCAAAGAGACTGTGTCTTAAACAGAGAAGCTGCTTTTGGAGGCAAGAAGCTCTTTTTCAGCAGATATCAGTGAAGGAGAGATCAGAGAAAATCTGGCCAAGCGTCATTCAGACCCTGAAATATTAATAGCTGAGACAGATGTGAATTTACACATTACAGGCAGAGTCCAGTTCAGAACTGGATCCACATTTCATATGTGACTGAAGTCAGGATTTTGTATCAGTTCATCAAAGCAGCTGGCCACCGAGGATGCTCAGAACCAAATCGGCATCTGAAGTTCTTTCAGGGTTTGTGTCTGAAATGTTCGTGACATATCAGAGAGATCCTCTTTCATCTCTTTTGTTTTGCCAGGGCTTAAGAAATACAAAACTGGGACTGAGGACTCAGACACAGAAGTGTCTTACTTACAACTTACAGTGTTGCTGTAAGTCAGCTGAGCCACAGTAGGAGTTTCTGTGCACATTCTTAGCCCATGACATATGTGAGCTAATGAGAATCACATTACCTTCCAGTGAAATAAGTTTAAGCTGGCACAAATTACCTGCACAATTGCCACGGATGAAGATCATGCCCACAGACAG
This sequence comes from Aptenodytes forsteri, assembly GCF_000699145.1. Taxonomy (NCBI): domain Eukaryota; kingdom Metazoa; phylum Chordata; class Aves; order Sphenisciformes; family Spheniscidae; genus Aptenodytes; species Aptenodytes forsteri. Next base: position 1,738,478 of record NW_008796220.1, on the reverse strand, counting down.
TTGACACCGATAAGTTGATGTGCCATCCCCTGTATCTCACCCTGCAGACAAATGGACCCATTCCAAGTTTATTCTCTCTACGACAGTAAATAGAATTTGACCCATACCCAGGTCTGTGCAGGTATAGCTCACCTACTCGCAGCCATCTAAAAAGTAGAGGTTGCCACAAAGAGATTGCAGCCAGTAGGTCAAAAGAAGGGATTATTTCCCACTACTTGGCTCCCATGAGCTGCATCTGCCCAATTTTGGGCTTCTTTGTAGAAGAGAGAGATTGAAAACTGGAGAAAGTCCAAGAAAGGCTGCTAACACAGTTACAGAGCTGGAACATGCAAAGATCTATGAAGAGATGTTGAGGGAATTGTGTTTAGCTTGGAGAACAGAAAGCTAAACGGCAATCTAATTGTTGATTTCAACTACCTAAGGTGGAGTTTTTGAGAAATAAAGACTTATTTTTTTTCCTTGGAGGTGCATAGGATCCTCTGTCTTGCCTTTTTTGAAGATAGGAGTGACATTTACTTTCTAACAATCCTCAGGAACTTTCCCCAATCACTGTCACCTTTCAAAGATAAATGAGCGAGTCCTTGCAATGACCTTGTCCAGCTACCTCAGCCCTCATGGGTATATCCCATCAAGTCTTATGGACGTGTGTATGTCCAGTTTGTTTAAATGTTCCCTAATCTGATCCTCCTCCACCAAAAGTGAGTCTTCCTTGCTCTGGAATTTCCCTCTGGTCTTGGGGACCTGGGTTTCATGAAGACCAGTCTTACTAGTAAAGACAGATGAAGGAGGCATTGAGTACCTCATCTTTTTCTGTGTTCTTTGTCACCAGGTCCCCTGTCCCATTCAGCAGCAAACTGACATTCTCCCTGGTCTTCCTTTTGCTGCTTATGTGCTTGTAGAAGTTTTTCTTGTTGCACTTCACATCACCTGTGAAATTCAACTCCAGATGGGTTTTTGCTTTACTAGCCCTCTCCCTGCACTTGGACAGTGTCTCTATACTTCTCCTGGGTCACCTGACCCTGCTTCCATCTCTTGCGTGCTTCCTTTTTGTGCCTGAGTTTTGTTAGGAGCTCCTTGTTCATCCATGCAGGCCTCCTGCCACCTTTAGAATAGATAGACTATTTCACTTGGAAGGGACCTACAATGATCATCTAGTCCAACTGCCTGACCAATTCAGGGCTGACCAAAAGTTAAAGCATGTTGTTGAGGGCATTGTCCAAATGCCTCTTAAGCACTGACAGGCTTGGGGCATCAACCACCTCTCTGGGAAGGCTGTTCCAGTGTTTGACCACCCTCTCAGTAAAGAAATACTTCCTCATGTCCAGTCTAAACCTCCCCTTGTGCAGCTTTGAACCATTCCCACGCATCCTATCACTGGATACCAGGGAGAAGAGACCAGCACCTCCCTCTCCACTTCCCCTCCTCAGGAAGCTGTAGAGAGCAATGAGGTCACCCCTCAGCCTCCTTTTCTCCAAACTAGACAA
>NW_008796220.1:1733946-1736848 GCF_000699145.1 Aptenodytes forsteri | reverse complement strand
TTTGACTGGCTGGTTATACTGTGTTTGATGCACCCCAGGATGCGGTTTGCCCTCTTGCTGCCAGGGCACACTGCTGACCCATGTTGAGCCTGCTATTGACCAGCACCCCCAGATCCCTTTCTGCAGGACTACCCTCCAGCCACTCCTCTCCCAATTTATACTTGTGCCCAGTGTTACTCCATCCTAGGTGCAGGATCTGGCATTTGGACTTGTTAAATTTCATCCCATTAATCATTGCCCAGTGCTCCAATCCATCTAGATCCCTCTGCAAGGCCTCCTGTCCCTCAAAAGAGTCAACAGCACCTCCCAGTTTGGTATCATCAGCAAACTTGCTAATGGTGCATTCAACTCCTGCATCCAGATCGTTGATAAATGTATTGAACAGAACTGGCCCTAGGATTGAGCCCTGAGGAACACTGATAGTGACCGGTCGCCAGCCAGATGTAGCCCCATTCACTACAACCCTTTGAGCTCTACCCTTCAGCCAGTTCTTCACCCAACGCACCATGAACCCACTCATCCCACAGCTGGAGAACTTGTCCAGAAGGATACTGTGAGGGACAGTATCAAAAGCCTTACTAAAATCCAGAAAAACTACATCCACCTCTTTCCCTTCATCCACTAGGCAGGTGCTTGACTTCCTTTATGTTGGATGGACCATTCCTGAGGTTGGAGGACGTGATCTGTGAAAACCAATCATTTCTCCTGGACCCATTTTTTTTTCTCCAGAATGGTCTCCCATAGGGTACTTTCAAGCAGGTCCATGAAAAGGCCAAAGTCTGCTCTCCTGGAGTCTAGTGCCATGATAGTGCTTTTTGCCTGTCTCTCTCTTTTCAGGATCCTGAACTCCACCATTGCATGTCTGCTGCAGCCAAGGCTGCCCCATCCTTCCCATCCCCTTACTTGCTTGTAAGTGTGAGGTCCAGTATGAGAAGAGTACCTCTCCTCATCAGCTCTTCAATCACCTGAGTCAGGAAACTATCCTCAATGCACTCCAGAAACCTCCTGCGCTGCTTATGCCCTGCTGTGTTGCGCTTCCAGAAGATATTTGAGTGGTTAAAGTCCCCTATTCATCCCACCCCAAGACAGTTTTCAATGAAAATGAAGGTGCCTGACACTTTTTGAGGTGTTTGCTTCTTCGTAGACCATAAAGAAAGCCTAAATGACTGGTTTTTGCTGGTCAGTTAACACGTAGACAACTAAAACTGGGTGAAGTAATACCACTCCGAAAGTGTATGTATCAGTGCACACGGGCCTTCCAAGTCCCTACTCTTCACATTACTAGTAAACCCTCATTTCAGCTTGTTTTGATAAGGACAAACTGAGTAAATATGGCATGAGGAGAGACAGGCACTATATGTCAAGGATTCCCTGACTTGTTTGAACAACACTGCTCAAAACAGAAAGGCTAAAAAATAGTTAGGGATCACAAAAGAAAAAGCAGCTTGATGATAATGCCTAATATTGTGCTGTGTCAAGTAGGCTGAGTAACCACAGGAACAAAGTGGACAATCAAGGAACTAGTCTTGCCTTTGTGTACTGCATTGGTAGGACTAATATCAGTCCACCAGTTACAATGTCTGCCTCTTCGAGGGATGTTACAAATTGGATATGGTTCAGAGAAAAGTCTTACACTGAGATAATTAAGAGGCTCATTTTGGCTAATTGTCTTCAAAAAAGATTGCAAGGACTTTCATTGAGTTTCTGTGTTTCTTAAATAAAGTATCAGGTATTAAGTAAACCTTTTATTTAACAGAGGAAAATGCTAGAGTGATCTGGTAGTAAGAAGCTGAAGTTAGACAAGTGAAAAACAAAAAGATAGGACCAATGCTTAGCACAGCCAAGACATGACAGCAAACATCAAAAAGGTGGCATGAATGTCTTCATTTTTGATATTTTCATATAAAGAAAGAATGGCTTACCAAGGGATGTGGTTTAGCCAGAAATGGATAATTAGCTCAAAACAGATGTTAATAGGTAAAACTTTATCACCTGTTTTACACAGAAAATTAGATTCAACAATCAAATGTTTTTTTTTTTCTGGCCATAAAAATATGTGATTACTTCCAGAGTCAGAGCATTGCTTATATAAGAAGGATTTCATGTTGTTTGCAGAGGAAAGACATTAGAAAACAAGCAGCCACAGGAAAATCCGCCATTAGAGAATCTCCAATAAAGAGCTTCTCGTGTCCTGCAGGAGGCTGTAATTTCTCTGGGAAAGGGAATGTCTCTTAATATTTATCTACGCAGCACCTATCACCGTGTTTCCTGAGACCTTGCAAAGGTTGAAACTAAACAAAATTCCTAATTTCTAGTGGTGCCAGAAGCCCTAGACAGTCCCTCTTGTTGCTCTAACTTAGTTACCTTCCACAGACAGATTGGATTTCAGGCACACCATCCACACTCACAAGAAGATGTGAACATTGTGCAGGTTTGTGGAAAAAAGAGTTTAATAGTGTGGTGCATTCTGTACATTAATGCTAGAAACTGCTGCTTTGTGATTTCTCTTGGTCATTTGGGTCTCGCTTATTTTTTTAAGCCCTTGTTAGAAAAAGAAAAGGAGAAATGGGAGAAGAAAAAGAAAAAAAAGGCAAAGAATGAAGAGAGAAAATGTTCTGTTATGCTGAGCCCCTTTTCATGATAATTTAGTCTCAGAGTCATTTCCAGTCACAGGCACAGCAAATACTGAGTTAATATCAGATCTTGATTCACTGCCATTTACCTTCTGCACCAGAAGGAGACGACTTTGGTTGGACATAGAGTCATAGAATCATAGAATCATTGAGGTTGGAAAAGACCTCTAAGATCATCGAGTCCAACCATCGACCCAACACCACCATGCCCACTAAACCATGTCCCTAAGCGCCTCATCTACTCGTCTTTTAAATACTTCCAGGGATGG
>NW_008796220.1:1669070-1733797 GCF_000699145.1 Aptenodytes forsteri | reverse complement strand
AGAATCATAGAATCATCCCTCAGCCGCTCCTCATCAGACTTGTGCTCCAGACACACGCACAGTGTCAAAATGTTTAGCAAATTATTCTGATCTTTTTTATCTCTTCAACAGTTTTTTGGTCTTTCAGCAGCTCATTCAGTAGAGAAGAATCAGGAATTTTTCTCATCTGTTGTAAATGTGAGATGATTTTCAACCTGCAAATTATTTCAGGCTTGGTAGAGGCACAGAGACTGTGATACGCTGTTAATGTGCCAATATTTGACATCTCCCCCCATTCTTAAGGTACTTTACAGTAGACTTTTTTCTTTTTTTTTTTTTTTAACTACAGAATGGAGTCATTGAATATGGGCTTGCAAATAGCAATAAAATTATATAGTTTATAGATCGGAGATTCATAGTGTATAGCATGTAACAAAAATGTGTAGCGGCATACAAACATCCATAGCTTATAAAGGAGAAAAATGACACCCTGAAAAATGTGACTTCTGTGCCACAGCACAGGCCAACAGCATGCCAAGACCAGAAAGTAAAGGTCAGACTGATTTCATCTATTTTCTTCATCTTCTACATATGAGTGAAACACCACAGATTCCCACTGTAGTTAAAGGAGAAAAACAGACTGCAACTATACCTCGTGTGAAAATAAATATCTGAAATAGATTTGGGGTTTTTGTCGACTATCTTGCAACCTTGTGTGACAGTATCTTCCAGAGCACGTGCAGAAACGCAGCACAGCAGGATGCGAAGACTAAAATTTGTATCTCCCAATGAATGAAAGAGCCTCCCCAGTATTCTGGTCTGTGGCTAAAATGGAAACTCAGAAACGCCAGAATCAACATTTACATTCACCAGGATAAAAAAAAAGAAGCCCCGAGATGCTGCTGTTATGGCCCATTCCCCTCCACATCTGCCCTGTCTCTGAGGCATTGCCATGACGTTTCAGCACAGCGCAGTGCATTTCAGGCGTTGAACTTTCCCAGGAAAACTGGCAGCACCTCATTGCCCTTCACGGGGTCCCATTAGGGGTTATTTGCAAATTACATGGCATTATGGCATATATAGGTGAAAATTATTTCATACTTTAAAGTCCCACCATTTGTAGCCCCAGCGATTATTTTTCTGAGGGTTTTTAGAATCATAGAATAGAATCATAGAATCATTGAGGTTGGAAAAGACCTCTAAGATCATCGAGTCCAACCGTCAACCCAACACCACCATGTCCACTAAACCATGTCCCTAAGTGCCTCATCTACTCGTCTTTTAAATACTTCCAGGGATGGGGACTCAACCACTGCCCTGGGCAGCCTGGTCCAATGTTTCACCACTCTCATTATTAGATCTGGTCTTGAAAAGATCAGTGAGCCAGTGTGGAGAAAAACTCCGTATGGATGACATGAGAACTTACGCCCGTCAGAGCAAGCAGGCTACAAATGATTCACAGGAAGAAAAGCATTTATTCCTTCTGGTTGGCAAATATTGAATGTTTTATTTTTATCTTTTTTTGAGAAACCAGGATCAGTGTGTGAATGATGCGTGAGCAGCAATAAACCCACAGTATTTGTTGCTTTTGTCCTATTTCCCTTGTGTAATCCAGTCTTCTGGAAGTTGGCTCCCGTTGAAATGCCAGGGGAAAAGTATCCTGCAACTCGGGATACTGCATTGTATCACCTCTTACTTTAAAAAGAAAATGAATTTGCTGTTAGAGGCCAAACTGCTTATCCCAGCTAGAGGACACTTTTTCTTAGAGGTTTTTCCTCTAAACCAGGTCCTCAGCTGGTATAAATCTGAGCAGCTCTGTTTAAATTAATAGAGTTACACAGATTTACATGATCCAGCTGCTTGATTTCAGCTAAACGGCTCCTGTCAGAAGGCGATTTTTGGTATAAGGGTATAAATCCTTGACCCACACTGAGTCAAGTAGAGAAAAATCAATAACGATCATTTTTCCTTTTTTTTTTTTTTTTTCATTTCATGTACCAGGAAGGGGAAAAAAAAGAACAAAATGAGATCTGCAATTAAATATATGTAGTCCACGAGGAGGTTTACAAAAAGAAATGAGTGAGATGGATAGAAAGAGAAACAGAGCACATATTGAAACAGTGTGCCCTATTTGCTGAATGCAGCCTTTGTGAAGACTGATGGATCAGAAAAAAACCTGGAAGCTGCAGTGCTCTGTTTATCCAAAAATAAAATATTGCATAGGTCAAGCAAGCACAATGCAATCCTCCCTCCCTTTCACTGTATCTCAGCCTTGACCTGAAAAGACAACTCTCTAATGTGCTGAAAGCCTTTCAGGTTCCCATTCCAGGCAGGGACTGACAGCTTTCCTGAGCTATGCCAGAAATAAGATAGATTTACAAAAATTAATCAAGATCCAATTTAGCAAGAGCTTGAGCACACGTGTAACTCCTTTTAACCTTAAAGCTAGGCACTCACTTATATAGCTTACTAAATTAGCGTGAATTTAAAAAAAAAGAAAAAAGAAAAAAAGAATCCCAAACTGAGAGAAATCCTGTGGGAGAAACTTTCCGGTTACATTACGCAGAAATGTACCCAAAATTAATTTGAATCAGTTTTACCCTCTCCCGTCCCTTTTATTCTTCTATAAAAATGGTAAAATTGCTCCGTCGGTAGTGGGGAAAAAAATCAAACTGAAGTTTAAAGCCACTGTGAATCAGCACAGTCCTCGCTTTCATTAAGAAAGATGTATGTGTTTATGTGTATTTAGTGAAAGATAGCAAATGTTGGAGCCAAACCAGGCCATTTTTAACTCATAACAAATTTCCGAGTAATTTATAACCTTCTGATGGCAAAAATCACATTGCTCAGGAAAGCTTGCTGAGACCCTCATACTCATTTCTCTTAGATATGTTTACAGTTATCTTGCCAGAACATATGGTTATTCATCCATTCTTGTCTGATCAAACTCAGTTTCAATCTGACCTTCGAAATAACAGGCTAATATCCCTTTCATTCAGAACTGTAAACCCCCTGATCTGTCTGAAAACTGGCAAGCAAGGAGAATACTACCAACAGGTGAATCTCAAAAGTTTCGGGACTTCTTTTGGGTAAACGTTCAAAAATACATGATTCATATAAAAATTAGGTACCAACCCACCGGTGAGTTCAACAGTGCCAATATATCTGCCAGTGTAGGGACTAACTGTGGGAAGAGGGACATGGCTGAAATTATCCCAACTATCCAAGCTGTTGTCTTGGATTTGAAAATTGGTCCATTGGGTCATAAAAGGGCCCGAGGTCCTTACTAGTTTGTTGTACTTGTTCATCTTCTGTTCCGATTTTGACAAGAAACAAGCATGAAAACATAAAGTGCATGAAAATAGCAAAAATAAATTAGTTTTATTTGCCTTGCACTGGATTTTATTGAAGAATATCGGCAAAAAGGCGGTGCTGTTGAAGCAATTTCTGTAATTTATTTAGTTGTCTTTGGACCAACTTTAAAAAGACCGTATGTTTGTCTCAGTTCTTCTTCCACTAGGCAAAACTTGAATATCCTCACACAGACTGGAAAAAAAACCCCTAAAACTAAAACTTTGACTAAGAAAAAAACCCCAACTATTTCTTGGTATTTCTGGTTTAATTGCATGTGGGTGCCTCATCCAATGCATGCTATGGCTCCGGGGCACATTTGCACATTTTTAATCTGTCGGTGTTTTACAAGAGACTATTGCGATATGGTCAACGCTGCTGCTGGAGTAAAGCTGGAGAGAAGCTGAGACACAACACAACAACTAGGAGAGTGTGTGCTGTGCCTCGTTCCCCCACGTTAGTGTTATGGAGTGTGACTTAGGAGGGTCAGCACCCATTCATAGTGGTCCTCCACCCTTCTCTCCCCTCCATTTCTTACCTGTCATTTGTTCTCTAACAGGGCACGGCGACAGCAGCACTGGTCAATAAGAGAAGACCTGCAGAAGCCGTAAACCATTGAGGAAACTGAGGAATATCAGTTACAAAATCCAATGCTAGTGTTTTGCTGGGCAAAAATTTATACCACCTTGATTTTTCTTGTTGTTCTATTACAGCAAAGGTAATCTGTACACATAAAAAAAAAAAAAAAGGAAAAAAAAAAAAAAAAAAGTGTTTCAAAAAAAAAAAAAAAAAAGGCAAAGAAAATAAAGAAATAGTGTTAAAAGCAAATCATTACCAGGCATAAGTGCTTATGCTGTCACTGAAATCATACCTGTATCTACACTTAAATAATGATACCTGGATCCAGAGGCAATCACTGAGACACAAAGCTCTTCCACTGGAAAGCAAATAGGGACAGAGAAATAACAGAGGGCGATGGATGCAGTGTCAGAGGGGGCAGATGTTTCCCAAGCCTGCCACTGCTTTTTCCTGAGAAAGCTCCAGGTTTGGGGCTGCAGTTAAAAAACTTACTCAGTGATTGGAAAGAGGGAAAGACTTGGGGGGTATTGGTGTTGAGCATGGGAAAAGCTGGGCTCAGAGTGCACAAACTGCCTTGCTCTATAAATTTCCAAAGCCTGCGTTGAATAGTGGACACCCAAACACGCACCAGTGTTCAAGCACCTTCCTAAGACACACTTCTGTAATAAATGCAAGAGAGAAAACAAAGAAAGAACGAGGGAAACCTAAAAACCTAAAGAACATGAACCCTCAGTTTATTGTCTCTCCAGAGCGTCCCAGCTTCCTTCAGGTCCAAATTTTCTTTTTCTTTGGACAGGAGCTGCCTTTTTCTGCTGGCTCATGCCCTGCATTGTTGGCTTTTAAAAACCATTAACAAATCCACTGGCCAAACCACTATTTAAATGCTCAAATTAATTACCATAAAATATCAGATTAACATCTCTATGGGTGCCTGATCTCCAGCAGAAAGGATTTTTCCTCCTTGAGCTTGTGAATATGAAACTTGCATCCCGCAGCCGTGGAGAGTGGCCCAGAGACAGCTCTGCAACGGGGCAAATGCACCATCCTTTGTTCCACAAACATTTTAAAAGAGAATAATGTATCTAGGGTTTGTTTTTCTTTTTCTAAGGCGGGTGGACAGAAATTACAAAGCAAACAAAACTCAGTACAGGAATAAAAAGAACATTTATATATTTTAAAAAAATGGTTAAAACTTCATGGGCACAAAATGATGAATTCTAAGATCTCTCTAACGCCTCCAATCACCCCAGAAAATGAAACGCAGAGATGTGCACCCATGCACAAAGGCTGGAAACTCTTTGGATCTGGTCCTGCTCCTAATGACGGGAGTTTCTCTCCTTTAACCGCACAGGATGGGGCCCCTTCATTATCTTTCAACCAGCCGATAATTAGCAACTTTCGTAACAATCATGTCAGATGAGCAGCCTGGGGAAGGGAAAGGAATCTATTATGTGGCCGGGGCCTTCTGTCTGCCCGATCTCTTAAGCAGCTTGAAGTGGGGCGGCCGGCGCGCACCACCGCCCCAGGTAAGCCGGCGCGGGGCTCCTGGGGGTTATCAAACCGGCCAGGGCTTTTCAGGCAGAGCAAAGCCTTCCACTGGGGAAGGTCCTCCCAAGTGCTGGCACCGCATCTCCAGGATTATCCCCACTGCACTAACATATCATCTGGCTTTAAACTTCACCCCCTCTGGCAAAGTATATACTCAAAATGCCGCTCTCCCCCCTCTTCTCCCCAGCCCTCCTTATCCTTTAGTCACGTCTTACCCCTGTTCCCAAGCAGCCATGGGCTGCGGCCGGCACCGCTGCCAAGCACTGGGCTGGATTAGCTGCAAGCCAATAGCTGGGGGTCAGGATTAAGAGGCCAGCATGCACTTTAATACAAGCTGCCTATAATTAATGGCATTATTAATAGCTTGACTGAAAAATTCATTAAAAAATCCATTAAAAATAAATACCCTTTTACAAAAGGCATTGCCTTGGGTAAGAAAAACAGAAAAAAAGATAAAGGAAAATTGATTGGTGGTTTTCAGTTCACAGAAAGACAGACCATAGTTCAAGCTGATTAAAATTGAACATTTTAGATTAAGCACCCTTGCCAAAATATTCTCTGTAGTTACCCAATATGAAAATATTATGAGATGTCACATTTTACATTTTTTATATATGAAGGTTTCAGCGTAAGACACATCCACCACGCGCACACGCACTCAGATGCGCACACGTATATGTGCCCACGCTCATACTTGTAGGTAACTTCCTTCCTGAGATATTTTTTTCTCCCTCAGGAGCAGCAGGACTCCTCCTGCATGAGGTTAAGTGTAAGCGATAAACTCTGAGACTTTACTGCAGAGAGTGTTTTCAAATGCTGCAAAGCTCCCCGCCAGCGAATATCTTCACCTCTCCCTTTCCACGCCTAATTGTTGCATCTAAGGAAAAAAAAAGGAAAAAAAAAAACAAATCAAACATAGAATGGGTGTCCTTCCGATGCAGGTGTGGGCTTCTCTTCCAATTTCACTTCCCAGTGCTCATCAGCATTTTGAGTGTACAGACCAGGGAAGGAAAGAAGCAGATAAAATGATTCTCATTTATACTAAGGCCTCTTGACACCTCTCTGGTCGTGCAAAAAGCCATTAGAGTGAGAAAAAGCATAATTTATCCCATTTCTAAACTCCCCTTTATACTGGCTGAGTGCTGTAGAACAGACTTGGACTAAATGAAGGACGGACCCAGAAGAGGCCTTGAACTTTACTTTCAAATCCTCCTTCTCCAAAATGAATCTCATGAAGTTATGGGTGAGACTACAAAATAGCAGTAATCCTGCGTTATTTTTCTTACCACCAGCACTGAAACCTGAAATCCCATGTATAGTCTCAAGGCAGACACTGATTTATAACTCAATACGTGAAGAACGTGCTTGGATACCAACATGGGCCATTTCTAAAACACCAGCTTCTCTGTCCTTTTATAACTGCCAAGTTATTTACTCCGTTTAAACCAGCAGGATAATGTGCAAAGGATTATACCTGACTTAGGGTCCAAATAGTGATGACAGTCAGCAAAACTAGATGCTGGAGTGAAAAAGCAGCTCTGAAGGAATAACCTCCTAATCCCCAAGAACCATAGCTTTGTTTAAAATGGCCAAATCATCACAAGTTTCAGCAGGATCCCCTTTCCCTCTCCCTAAACGGGAGCTGGTTAAGGATGTAAAACCCAATTATTCCTTCTTCTGCCAACCTTGCTGATGCTCTCAGCATCACTGCTCTGCGGTCGACATAACTTCTGCCAGCTGATAACGCAAAAAGTTCATTTTTCATCACTGTTACACTGAAGGCACAGAGGGTGACTCATGTGTTAGTGTCTCGGTTGCTGTTGCTATCTGTTGGACATCCAGGGTGGAGTATCAGTGAACTCTCTCACACTTCATCCCAGGAAGGCAGAAATATTACTACTTGGCTCCACATTCCTTCTTGGCTCCTTGTGTTGCCAGCTGCTACGTTTAATGGCCATCAAACTGTTTGTGCCTCCGAATTAAAAGTCTCCTGGAGGCTATGTTAGATCCCGCCTTTCCTCTTGAGAAACACAGTGATTCCTTGCTTAGATCGCCCTTGCGCTGTCTAATGAATATGGCTAAGTTGTTTTCGAGGCTGCAGCAGTGGTTTTTGCCCTTAACTACATGTAACAAGCAGAAAAAAATTCACTCCAGGACTAAACTTTCCCAGAAGATATTGTAACAGGTAAATATTGTAAGATCCCATAACTGGTCTACTGTTTGTTGTCAAGTCACTCTGGTTCTTTGATCATTACTCTTATTTTACACTATTAGAGAAATGTGAGATCAGCATGGAGTGGGGACTGGCAAAACCCATGCCTTCCCCCCCCCCTTAATTATATTTTTAACATTATTAGATGCATTAGGTGGAACCTCTCAGAACTGGGTGCACAGGACCTATGGACACAGTCCTCACCCCCAAGCAAAAAAAAGCACAAAATGGAATACTTTCCATGTTTTCACATCTGTATGTTTTACATGTAACTTTGCAGATTTGCAATCACAAGACTGTTTCATAAACTGTTCATTAAAAAAAAAAAAACAGGTGAGGAAACCTACTGAAACCTAAATGTTTGATAAGAATGAATCTATTTATTTGAAAAATCCTGGTTTTCAAAATAAAAAATCATCAACTCAACTTTAAAGTGATCAACATTAAAGCTTTTCACTTTCAATTTTCAATTTGCACTTCATAATTTCCAGTGAATTAAATAGATTGTCTATTGGGATTTTTTCATCTAAATATTGGAAACTAACCTATATTTTAGAATTTTCATCCCTTGTTTTTAAACACAAAATGTTTCAACAACCTACCTGTCGGCCATCTGCTGTCATATTTGTTTTTCTTTAACATGTTGGTCTCTCAGGTCTTTTAGAAAGTGAATTTAACCTGAGGACGAAATTTTCCTCTCTGCAATAGACCAGCACAAGTCCTCTTCATTCCCAGTAGAAGTTGATCAAGCTGATTTTGTTTTGGTAGTACAATCTAAACAAATCACTTCTCGGTGAGGTACAACCACCTCTAGTGGTAGAAATCAGCCACCTGCTAAAAGGCCATGGCCACACCATGCAGTTTTAGGGAAGAAAGAGAATATGGCACTCGGCAAAAGGACAGTGCTAATGTAAAGCTGGTTCTGTATACTGACATCTGGCAATGATTATTTTATCCTTCTAAAAAGGGGTACTGGACATTTTCGAAACCAAAAGGCTGCAGAGGTGATAGTCTGCCTAAAAACCACCCTGCAAAAATCATAAGCTCCTAGTTCATTACCAGCATATGAAGAAGAGTGTTTCCACCGAGACATGTCTATACTGATCTATGCTCCTCTGTCATCCCAGTACCTCTGTGCTTCCAGGATCCAGCCACATTTAAAATTAGCTCTGGTACCTCTGCATGATGTTGCAGATCTTCTGGATTTCCCCCATAATATTCCATTCATTCTGGCAACCTTATTTTATCGGACGTTAGGAGTGAGATTCATTTGACTGAAGTTAGATCTTTTCAATTTAAATTTCTGTACCAAGATTAGTCACAGAAAGCCCTCTCCACAGTCAAAAGGGGAAAAAAATACTCCAGGACTGTGAACTTTCTCATCCTGAAGTAGACATCTAAAATTACAAGATTAATTACCTTTTGAAGGTGGCTATTCCTATCCATTAAATACAGCAAGATTTCAGAGTGATTAGCTCTGATCAGCTATATGTAATGTTACATCTCAAAGTTAAATGAAATTATTCCAACTCTACCTAAAAAAAAAAAAAAATCCGTATTATGAAAATTAATCTGCAGTGTGCTTTATGGTAGATTGCATGGAGGAAAATATATAGTTACATATATAACTTTAGATGGATATTTTTATAAAGTATAACAGATCATTGATGGAAATTAAATGTCATTGGAAGGTTTACCTTGTATTTGCATTGAGTTTTGTGTTGTGTGATTTGAGATTAGGGGGGTAACACAGGTGCCTAAGTCTAGGCCACTAGTTCTGTTAGCGGTCCAGTAGAGTATCTGCAACATCCACACAAGAACAGAAGATGGGATGTAGGATATACTAGAGACGTGAGCCTGGAAGCCAGGTGGAACAGCCTGGCACCAAAGTGCTGAAGCATCTACGTACAGGCCTACACATCATAATTCAGTTAGGATTCATATCAAAAAATTACTTTAACTCTCTGAAAGAAGTGAGATTCAGACAATGAAAATGAATGGGCAGAATTCCAGGTTTGGGTAACTATCATATCCAGCATACCCCAGGCCGTGGGTGTCTTAAGAGTGATCACCTCACTGAAGGTACCACTAAAAATTAGCCTTATTGGGAAAGGGATATATCATATCCCTTTGGAAAAGGAGGCTGAGGGGAGACCTTATCACTCTCTACAACTACCTGAAAGGAGGTTGTAGCGAGGTGGGGGTCGGTCTCTTCTCCCAAGGAACAAGCGATAGGACGAGAGGAAATGGCCTCAAGTTGTGCCAGGGGAGGTTTAGATTGGATGTGAGGAAAAATGTCTTTCCTGAAAGAGTGGTGAAACATTGGACCAGGCTGCCCAGGGAAGTGGTGGAGTCCCCATCCCTGGAGGTATTTAAAAGACGAGTAGATGAGGCGCTTAGGGACATGGTTTAGTGGGCATGGTGGTGTTGGGTTGACGGTTGGACTCGATGATCTTAGAGGTCTTTTCCAACCTCAATGATTCTATGATTCTATGATTCTATATACGCAACCTACAGTGAAGCATTTGCTTCGCTGCTGTTAGGGCCTGAGGGCACAATACAATAAAAAGTGTGTAACCATGAAAAGAGTTAGGTACTGGAAGTGATTACTACTGATAGTATGGAAAGCAAATAAAATCTAAGTTTTAAGACAGGTTTTGAAAAGTATTCAGGAGGGGTCATCTGACATGGCTATTCTCTACTGCAGCAGTCTGTACATGACGGCCAGGAAACTTCTCAGGTCTATGTCCATAATCTGAGGTCTTGAAATTATGTCTTGAAGAGGCAGAAACTTGATCCCCTTTGTTTACCACAAAGAAATTGTCTGATAAGGATCTGTGAGCTCATACAAAGCAAAATGGGCCGTGTTTCACCTGCAACGAGGGAGAAGAGCAAAATAAAATTATACCTAAGGGACATTGTTGCCTACAAAGATGACATAAGGTGGATCTTGGCAAAATGAAGCCAATGGATGGATGGAGCACCTGCTAGACCGAGTTTTGGCTAAAGTTTCACAGCTTTACTTTTCTTTAGCAGCCTGTTTCTGGCTAAGCCCCTCTCCGAAGTAGATACGAGAAAGGTCCCTCCAAACAAACTGGTGCTCATTTCTCTCTCTGATGCTCCAGAGGAGAAGTACAACTGGCAGAAAGAAGCTGGAGAAAAGGGACCTACTCTTCGGGTCCATGTCAGAGGAGGAAGTCAAGCTGCGGAGCTCAGCTCCTGTTTCTAGCCCTATATTACCCCTTGACTGCTTCACAAGGTGCTAGCTTCATCCCATGCCTCTACAGAGAGCATGACCCAGACAAAAGAATGTTCCTGATGTGGAGTCATACCTACTTTACGACAGCAGAAATCGCTGAAAGAAATTCTGCAGCCTGTATAATGGACAGGATGGTGAAGAACTTGACATGATGTCTTGTCTCTTTTGACTTTGACATTTCCTAAAATCTGTTATTTCACTTCTTGTTCTCTCTGATCAAGGTCTACTGTCTATGAACTAAATCACCCCCATCCACAAAATGTCAGAATAGATTCCAGTCTGGCTGCTTTTCAGGTGATTTTTTTCAAGACTCAATATTATGTCCCAAATTAAATTTTTCATTTTTTTAGAAGAAACAAGAAACACACTGACTGCTGTTAATGTTCATTTTGGCCCAGACAAGGGCATTTAATTCTTTTTCTGGTTAGTATATGTTTGTGTACTAAATATGTGTGTGTATATAGACATGTATATGTTTTAAATCTAGAAATCAAATTGCCTCTACAAAGCTACATTTTTTTGTTGCTTTGAAAGTATCAAAATAAAATATACTCCCACTAAAAGCATTTACTGACTTACGTGGGTGTTCATAAATTGCTTTATTTAACACCAGACTGAACTTTTTCAAATTCTTGATCGCCACAGAAAGTTCTAGCCATTATGTGCTGTCAATGCTCTTCACTGGATGCTATATGATCAGGAGTGCAAAAAACGCCTTTTAAGCAGTGTTCCCGATATGTACCAATTTATAAAGATATTTTGTCCCATGCTCTCCACTTAAGCCAGCTGTGGTACGCATATCCCTTCCCTCATCACCAAAGACCATTCTCAGACTGATGCATTAAATTATTTTAGTACTGGAAGCCAACTTATACTTTGTTCCCACTTCTTCCTCCTCCAAGTACATTTTGTGAACTGCCCTTGCAGGACACACCCAACTGTTTGAGAAACATCACACGAAGCCCAAATCCAAGTGCACATCAAATCCTTCTCCTGGAGGACTTCAAGCCTAGAGATTTAATGGGTAGGGTGGGGACTCTCACAACGTTACCCACTGGCTAAATAATCCACATTCAGTTTGCGCACACAAATTTGATACTTTTCCAGAGTCAGATAGCATCTCAAAAAGATTTCTTTTATCTTTAACCTTGTTAAAACAAGATGTCTGGGTGGTAATATTTCCGTTCTCTCTCAGCCCACAGACTCTGAACAATAATACACTTCACACAGGTTAATTGAACTGAGATAATAGCGTCATAACTGAGCCAAAATTCTGGAAATCACATAAATCAGCAAGAGGAACATCAGTTCATTGAAACTTTTCTTTTGCCAATGCAATGAGTATAACTGCAGTACGTAACTATGAAGAGACTACAGGCAGGGTTTTCTTTCAGGGAAGTGGTTCTCAACTATTTTTTTTCTAATCAGCTTTTTTTTTCCCAAACAAGATAGTAGTCCCGTGTACTCATATAACACGGATAATTTGATTAACCTGAACTTTAAAATTCCTGAGCTTTAAAATTCCCATTAACTGGAGCATTCACTGCTTCTGACTGGGAATTATTGCACAGCTGTATAGTTCTCCAATTAAATGCTTTCTCAGCTCTTCAGCTTCACTTGTTATCCTAGTGCATCTCAAGAAAGCTTCTTGTCAGTTCCTAAATACTCACTGTTCAAGCCTTAACATTTACTCTCTTCAAATATTTGCATACCGTTATTATGCTTCTGTTAACCATCTATGAGCAAAGTTATATTTATTCTACCCTTGTACTCACTCCTAATAATTCAACCCTTCCCAGCTTTGATCTTTTTGTTCTTCTTCCCGGAGTAATTCTTGCATATTGTCAGCACCTTTTTATTTTGATGATGCCAAGAATAAAAACTTATCCCAGGTGAGGTTACCAGAACTGATCTGGAGCTACTACCTTCCTGAACTGTGATATAACATGTTCCTGAATGCAAACTTTAGGATTGTATCAGATTCCCTGATCTTTCTCAGCTTTCCAGCCCAGTACTAGTCTGGTTTGGAAAACAGAGAGCTTCTTCACAGGGCAGCTGAAGTAAGACAAGGTTGCTCAGAGCTAGGACTACATGCACGAATCCTGAGCTCCTCATCACTCAGCTGGTTTTCCTACTTATTGGGCTATTCTTCATGTAGATAGCAGCTCTGTGAATTCTGAAAATGTGAAGTTTCTTTGCTAAACAAAAAAGAATGTAAGAAAAAAAAAAAGTGCAAGGCTACTTATGGAGGATACTATTCATTTAATCTGGTGGTGTTAGCAGAAATGCCCTTCACGTTAAGACGTTAGCTAAAACTGGGAAATCAAAGTCATGTCAATGCCTTATTCTTCTTCTCTACAGTATCCCTTGGACATTAACAGGACACCTCTCCACTTTACAGCTAGGCCTATGATATTTGAGGGTTCCTATATGGCTATGTTGCATTCAGGACATTTTTAATTAGAACAATAGAAATCTAACTAAATGCAACATTATTTCCACAAGTAACAACATTTTTATTTTAAGATAAGTATTCCTTTCCGCTATCTGCCCAACCACTTTGTAGTCTGCTCTGTTCAGGCCTACATCATCAACTGAGACACATTAGTGTAACTGCATGTGTGCTATTCTGTATGCAAAAGATATCTACGAGTATTAACTAAATTTGCAAGAGGAATTAGGATCAGTAATAAATGCTTTAGCAAAGAGGCTTTTGGGAATAAAAAATGTATCTTCAGGCAAAATTCTCATAAACTAGACATCATCTTTGATTTACAGTTTATAGTATTTTCTTCCCTGAGTCCAATATTCCCAGCTTCAGGGCTCCTGTTCTGTTTGTTGTGATTGACTGTATAGGGTAGGAAGGCAGTTCTGTACGCTAAAGTTAAGTCAATGCAATCATGAACTTGGGAAAATAAAGAACATGTTCAACTTCAGTTTATACAAGCCAGGTCACCCAGGCTGAAATCCCTTGGATTCACTGACTGATAAGGAGCTTCCAGTTCTTAATGCACAAATATTCTCCTAACTATAACCAATTCAGTGGCAGAATCTAGTCATCTGGTTGAAAGAGCAAAATGCGGCTGTGTACACAGAGTGTGGGAGGAAAAAATGAATGTTTCTGGGATGCTCCCCTCCTGTCCCACATAAAAATAGCAGCCTGTCTCAGGCTCAATGGGAATCTTACTTTAGTAAGAAATTTGAGGCCTCTCCTGAAGTCCTTGTCCATCTCTACTTTCATAGATTCATAGCGTATGATGCCAGAAGCGACCATTACAATTCTCTTGTCTGACCTCCTTCATAATAAGTGTATTACTATGATCTCCTCTATCCTTAAGGTCTTTAGATGACATTGTCCCATACCTTGGCTATTGAAAAATTATCCCCAACAGGATTTTTTCCTTTTGCTTTTTTCAATTTTAAATGACTCTTTTAATGGAGCTTCCACCAGTGACAGGCTGTTTGAAAGTTACTGTAGGACTCTTTTTCCTTTCTGACAGTCAGCCTGTATGTTCCTTTAGTTAATTTCATTCCATTGCTCATGGCAATGTCCACACCCTAAATAATTCTTCACCCTCCTTGGCATTTAAACCCTTCAAATGACTGTAGCAATTTTCCTGTTTCTTTTTAGTCATTTCTTAGCCAAGCTACATGAATGTTAGTTTTTCAGATCTGTCCTTATAAGTCAGTCCTCCCCAGCCTCTTAATTATGTCTTAGCCTTGCTCTTCGCTACTACACTGGAAGAGCTTCAGTTCTCTTCCCGCGTTAACCCACCCAGACCAAACAGAGTGTAGGCAAAATCCCAAACTTACCAAGTCTGTAAAAACTGCCACTGACTTCACTAGATGTTGGACCAGGACTTATATGTGTTGTTCCTTTTGGTGAATGATACAGGGAAATGAGTTAGCAGCTCTGTAGCTGTAACGTTATCTCTGCAAAAATATTTTATTTTCTATGTCCTGACATAAGCACCTCACAACTATTTTGCAGACCACTTTTACCTCAAGTAATTTTGCCTTCTGAGTCTCACTTTCCACACAATCCTTGTGCATGAATTTATTTTTTTCTGGGTACTTTACCTTGAGTTTTTGAATTTTATTTCACATTTCTTGCCAGTGCATTCTTTGTGTGCCCCTCTGTATTATTTCTCTTTCCCTTAAGGTGACTTCTCCATTCCTGGTATGGTCTCACTAAGATGGGTTTTTATTGTGCCCCTTAGTTTTTAATGACGTGTCCTCGTTTCAAAGAGATATCAGTTGAATATATTTTGCAAGTGCAATTATAGTATGCTATTTACAATGGCCTTCTTCCAGAGCATTAATAAGAACTTCCATCTTTTATTTTGATACGTGGTATAAACAAGCGGATCTCACTAGGACAGCTATACAGTCCCCCACATTATTCAAAGAAGCTCTAGTTTTCATTAACTTCTTGCTGTGGCTTTTCATTACGTTTTCAGTCCATGCAATAGTGTTATTAGTCAAGCCAGTGTAAATTAATGTGTTGAACTAGATTTTGAGTCTAACACTTTGCAATTACATATACTACACTGATATTTAAAACACGTTATGGTCACATCAATGTCTTTCTGTACCTTACTATCCATACATGGCATACGTATACCTGCATATAAAAATATATTATTTCCATTTTAGGAAATACACACGTGTGTGTGTGTGTATGTGTGTATGTGGAACATGTTAAGCAGCTCTCTGGGGCGGGGGGGCACATAAACACAGAGCAGGACAATAAGTACAACTAAAAATCAGCCAGTTACCTAGAGAAAATGTATCAAGAACTACAACTCTAGTCATTCAATGCAAAAAGGAGATTAAAAATCAAGTTGGCAAATTCAAAACTAGTGAAGAGGTGTATAATTAGATCATGGAGTTTATCTCCAAAAGAACTCTTAAAGCTAAAAACTTAACTCATTTAGAAAGGTACAGGTAGTTACTGGATACAACATTGAGTATTCAAAGGTAAAATACTGATTGTGAACAGACTTTTGCAAGGGTAGAAAATTAGATCAGTCAGGGTTTAAACACTGTCTCTGTAAAAATGAGGAGGGACACATGACTGTCATGGCCAGCTCATCATGGAAGACTCAATTTAATTGCCTAAAAGTATATAGATACTATCGTTTGAAATTCCCTGGGGTATCCATGACATTCTTATGGGACTAGTAAATACAGGACCAATGAAAATCCTGTACCTCTCTAGAGTGATACAGCTCCTGCAATTGTAAGAATATATTTGATGTGCTGGAATATGCGTTCCCAGTGTCACCTGTGTTATTACACTGTCATGAGGTAAGATATTACCACCTCTGTTCCTTTATACCGGTTTCTTCAGATTGGTTTCCTTAGGAAACAAAACTCCTGTGAAACTTCTACCAATGTGTATTAAAATTCAAACTTTATCTAGGTACCTACCCATCTGCCTGTGCGTTTCCTAATTACCCTCACAAGATAGAAATCCGTAAAAGAGGACTTGACTGCCACTGCTTACCACTTGTTTTTTGTAGATAAGGAGGAACTGTTATACAGGATTAGCTAATTTGTCCAAAATCAGAGAGGACGCCTGTGCTGGAGCTTGAAACAGCTTGCAGGTCAAAACCGATTTTCTCTCCCTGTGTGGACAGAGAGAAATTAAGTTAGAGGGAAGAAAAACCATGGTAATTCAGTAAAATTAAGTTGACATCAAACTTTAACCCTTGCTGCCTTTGGCTACTGTGACTGATTCTAAATATCACTAGACGAGGACCATTTGCCAGGCCTAGGCATAGCTGCATTTCTTCGTGTTTTAATGAACGTATGCAGAGAGTTGACAGAATTGCAGGATGAAAAGCAGTCTAACACTGTAATACATGCAAGATGGATATTGCCAACTATGACAGCACATAAAGCTTCCTAAATAATCTTTGATACTGCCTGCACTTTGACATGCTCCAGACAGGTGTCTGGCACTGAGGCCAGCTGACATGGGAAACCCTGCACCCAAAATATTTAATCCTCTGAACCTCTGAAACAGAGTGACCGCAACCAGAATTCTCATGGAAAGGGTCCATGACCAGTTCCACCTTCTGAGCCAGGCCCAGAAATTTTGAGGGACAGTTGTAGATGGCCAGGAACCACTCTGAAGATTGAACAGTAGAGAAAACTGAGTTCTAGTCCCTGACAATGTTAGTAAGTGTTTAATTTACCAGTGTACCGCTGGTCTTCTGGGTCTGGTCAGATGTTTGCTTGGTTGTTTTTTCCCAAAAAGTAATTTGATTCATAACACAGATTTTGATTATGTATTTTTTTTGATGGAATTATAATGGTCACAAATTCCCATTTTGTAAAAAAAAAAAGAAGAAAGAAAAAAAGAGATAAAATAATGCTGAAACTGTCAAAACATGCTATTTTAACATTACTGGATCAAAAATGTGTATTTCATCATTCTAAGCAAGTTTTCATTTTAAAATGGACTTTATTTCATAGAAAATAGCAGACATTAATTTAAATATGAAATTGTTTGCATTTGTAATAATCTGATTGTTTTGATTTGATTTGATTGATTGACTGCTGGTCTGATTTTTCTGTTGAGTTTTGTGAAAACGTAGAGATAGATTGTCCTATAAGGAGGTAAGAGCCCCTCCTTCCCCAAATCCTTTCTCCGAATTGCTTTTAGGACTCCTTCACACATTAAAAAAATACCGCTGAAAGGAAACCAAATATGATCAGTCTTAGTTTAAATGAAGGGGGAAATTAAGAACAAAGATCTGAAGGTGGGATTTCTGTATCAGAACTAGTGTGGCCAGCAGGAGCAGGGAAGTGATCGTGCCCCTGTACTCGGCACTGGTGAGGCCGCACCTCGAATACTGTGTTCAGTTTTGGGCCCCTCACTACAAGAAGGACGTCGAGGTGCTGGAGCGTGTCCAGAGAAGGGCAACGAGGCTGGTGAGGGGTCTGGAGAACAAGTCTGATGAGGAGCGGCTGAGGGAACTGGGGTTGTTTAGCCTGGAGAAAAGGAGGCTGAGGGGAGACCTCATCGCTCTCTACAACTCCCTGAAAGGAGGTTGTAGCGAGGTGGGGGTCGGTCTCTTCTCCCAAGTAACAAGCGATAGGACGAGAGGAAACGGCCTCAAGTTGCGCCAGGGGAGGTTTAGATTGGACGTGAGGAAAAATTTCTTTACTGAAAGAGTGGTTAAACATTGGAAGAGGCTGCCCAGGGCAGTGGTTGAGTCCCCATCCCTGGAGGTATTTAAAAGACATGTAGATGAGGCGCTTAGGGACATGGTTTAGTGGGTGGTGGGGTTGGGTCGACGGGTGGACTCGATGATCTTAGAGGTCTTTTCCAACCTCAATGATTCTATGATTCTATGATTTTCAGAAGCACCTACCTGACTCGGGAGCAGAAGTCTCATGTAAAGGCATGTTGGTTTACCTATGAAAGTGTCTTGCCCAAAGTTACTCAGCAGACCAGTGAAATATTAGGACCCTGTGTACATGTAGCTTTATGTTTTCATTGATCTATCATTTTTCTGACCTACTGTGTCCTAATGTTCCTGTACAGCAGCTTTGTTCTTATTTATGGAAATTCCAGTTTATTTAATGTTTCCGCATAATCTGGTTGCCATCCACTGCAAACACATCACAGGCCACAGACTCCATACACCTGACCTGGCATTTACTCCAGCCCACAGATCCTTAGTGCAATCCATAAAGGACATTTGGCGTTGCTGTGCCTTGCCAAATCCACCTCAGGGTTAAGCTTCATATGTTCTCTTTTGCATCAGTTCCTTTAAAGATGGTACTTTCTTTAATGAGCTGTCAGAGCTAAGCATTTCTCTGCAGTTAAATGGTACTACAGTTTCCTTGAATTTATTTGTGCTAGTAATTACTGAACAGCCAGGCACACCACAACACTGTCCCCATCTGCAAGCTGTGAGTTAATGAAAGGTAAGGTGCATGGGAAGCTCAGAGTATCAGAGCCATCAGGTTATCTTTAACGTGACCGTTTAATGCAGAACACGTAAAAGTGAGGATTTGTCGTACCAGATTGAACTGATGACCCCTCAAGTACCGCTGGCAACATTCTGTTTCTGATCTTTAGGTAAAAGGCAAGGAACTCCATAAAGATGTCCTAAATGTTGACTACCCATATTAAGTTAGCATTTCTTTCATCCTTGCCAAGGATATGGGAAAGGATACAAAGAATTTTCCTTATGTCTTCTATTTTTACTTTTATTATCTCACTGAGGGTGAGATATGGTTTTCAGAGCTTTCAAGAAAATTGGAATGCCTGTTCATGAACCAAGGTTCCTGCTTCAGTGGCCTTATTTCAGCTATGCAAAATGCTATGCATTCACTTGATTTTGAAGCAAGTAATTTTTTTTTTTCAAGTGTGTACCACTGAGAGGTTTTGGATTCCTTCAAACCGGAAATTCAGACCAAACAGCAGGGTCTTAAGAAGGTGTAACTTCTTTAAATTTCTTTACTGTAAATTTCTTTACTGACAGAGTGGTTAAACATTGGACCAGGCTGCCCAGGGCAGTGGTTGCATATCTCCATCCCTGGAGGTATTTAAAAGACGTGTAGATGAGGCGCTTAGGGACACGGTTTAGTGGGCATGGTGGTGTTGGGTCGACGGTTGGACTCGATGATCTTAGAGGTCTTTTCCAACCTTAATGATTCTATGATTCTATTCTATGATTCATTGTCTTCAATACTTTGCTTACTTGAAGGATTTGGTCTGAAAAGTGCAAAGACATGTGACTGAGAAATAAGAATTGAAAAGAAGTTACAGAAAGAAACCCACACACTTTAAGCTGGTCTGACGCTCTACTACTACTCTGTTCTGTGTAATTTCTGACTCCTACTAAATAAAAAAAAAAAAAAAAGTTTTTTCTGGACAGGTATATTACTTAGGAACATCTCAATCCAAAAGTAGATTCAGCAGTTTGGAGGTTGATCCACATTCTAGTCCAGTCCACAGCAAATCCTGGAAAACAACATATTGCTAATGGCAAGATGTATTCACCAACCATTCGAACTGCAAAAACATCGCACCGGAATAGATACTTTCACTTAGTGAAAAAAGGGCAAATATTCTGTTTTAAAACAAACAAAAATACTTTCAGTCATAATTTTATGAGTTTCTATTTTGTTTTTGTTCTTTTATCAGCCTTACAATTCAATTGTTAGTGTGTTCTCTTACAGTCTTCTTGAAATATCAGTCCTCAAACACACAGCCAGATCTATCCTGTGCAACCGAAAGTCTCTGGTTTGCTCTCAACAAAGGTAAAAGCAGAACTCAGGCATACCAATATCATTAGACAAAAAAAAGAAACCCAAACAAACTCTCAACAAAGGTAAAAGCAGAACTCAGGAATACCAATATCATTAGACACAAAAAAAACCCAAACAAACAAATCCAAATTATGCAATGGAGCTAACAAAGACTGATTTCTTTAGAAGCTCATTCTGCTTATTTTTCTCTTAACAAAGGCACTAACATCTCTTCTCTACCCAGTTGCTGGTTCTGATGAATCTTGTAGAAACCTAGGTACCTTCAACTATGTCTTTGCTCTTGAATAAAACCACCTGGGAATCATTCTCTGTTGCACTGGAACCGCATAGCTCTTGTTGATACAGCTAAATTACCTTACCCTCACAAAAAATGGATCGCCACGTGCAAACTCCTCGTTGGAAATGGTTCTTAGCACTCCCTAACCCTCTGAGCTGTGCCCAGTAATTCTGTGACTACTGATGGGTATCCCAACTCCACACAAACGGGAAATCTTAGTCCATGCCATGCCCTTGTTAGGACGTTAAAAGATTTAGAGTAGAAGAGGAGGGACTTACAGACAGATGGATGGGGAGACAGCACAGTCACTTTAGCCTTGTTTCCTTAGGAAGCCAGACCAGTAACTAATTTTTCTATGTTAACAGAAGGGGATATACTTATACAAAAGCCTGGATTCATATTCTTTTCTGAGTGGCAGAAGGAACGGATGCCAGATTATCCACAGCTTTCCTTGATCGATACCAGACATCCCTCAAGTTTTACCAAAGCATAAGATTTCTGAAAGTTTGAATTCAGTGAAAGGTTTGGAAATAAAGTGGGAGAAAAGGATGGCTTTGCAGTGAGATCAGGCAATTCACAGCTTAGAGCTTGGGTTTGAAACACAGCTCTGTTACTGGCTTTTTCAAGCTCCCAAAGGAGTTGAAAACTCACCATCAGGCAGTATCTCATTTGACTAGGATCTGGTGAGGACAGAATCATAGAGAGCACACGGGAGAGCTGTAAGACCTGCTAGAATAAAAACAAAACAAAACAAAACACCTTTTCTAAGACTTTATCCCAACTTCTCTTAACCCTGCTGCATTTTTTTGGCTTCTAAATCAGGTTTCTGCCACTTAACTGCCTTCTTAAGACTGTCTCCAAATGCCTTTCCTTCCAGTGTGGGATCTCAAGGCTCCACAACAGGGATTTTGTACAAGTCACTTCATGTTTCTCTGTGCTTCAGTTCCCTGTTATCCAAATACAAGCTTTTAATTGTTCATTGTAACTTTTTCTTTCCCGAAAAGGTACAGAAAAAAAGAATCTCTTAAAGTTGCCTTTCAAGACGCAATAAATTTCATAAAATATTCTGATAATACCTTCCATGAGGATTTCAATAAGATTGCTACTACAAGTCAGCATTTTAAGAAGAAGGTAACTTTTGATATCAAGGTTTGTTTATATTTCAGGAAAAAAGAGAACCAGCTTTAATCATACTTTATCTGCTTTTCCTTTTTAAGCTGCTGTCTTTTGGGTAGAGAGATCATTTTTACAAAGAGTTTTTACAGTGGACCCACCAGGCATTATTAGAATCAAACTGATGATATTCTTCCTTAGGGCTAAAGAAATGGAGATAAGAGAAGTAAATACAATATTCAAGGTAATTTTTAAACTGAAAGTAAGTGAAAAAAAAAAAGTCTGTGCTTTCTTCGAATGTAGATGATTCCCTTGATCCTGAGAATAAATGCAACAATTTGCCAACCAAACTAATTTTCTGAAGCAGAGAGGGTAGAACCAGTAGTTTTATAATAGGCTATGTTTGCAAGTTTAACCACAAAAAAACCCCCCCTATTTCCTTTTCATGCAGAAGTTGTTATGAAAAGACGGTAGCTAGTGTGGATAATTATGGTTGGTTGAAGAATTTATTTTGAAACTGCTTTGGAGGGAAGATTAGCTTTTTTGAGTAGGTGAACATTTTCCCAAAAAGTGTTTATTTTCTTCAGGGGAGTGGATTGAATGATGCAAAGTATCCTTATTTTATTTTATGTAAAAATACAGTTATTTTCTTTTTGCCCAAAGTTGGGACTATATACACATACAAGTATGTACATGTATTTATTAAGATCTCAAAAATATTGACTAACACAAAAGCTATAATAGCTCAGTCCGCTCGATTGCTTTAATCCATAGATATAGTCCAGTTCCTCACTTGTCTGGTTGTTGAGCAAGGTGTAGGTCAAGTCTTTGCCCAGATACTCAGAAGACTAAATAAAATCATGAGTCTTCTACCCCTCCAATACTAACTGGGAAAAATACAAATTCTAATGGTTCCAGGAATGGATATGGACCAGTTGAACTTTTTCATTTTAATAGCTTCAAATTATTTCCTCTTTTCAGTCTTTCCTTTTACCACGTTACTTCAAAAGTCAAAATTGAAAATCTCTGCTGACCGAAAAAACTTGTTTCTTTGTTGTATTTTTTTTTTAAACAATGTCCAAGTGGGCTATTTTTGTACTTCCTGACACCTCCACTTTCTTTTCCTTTTTATTTAATATTAAACTAGCCAAAATAAATTATTTCCTGAGAAAACCTGTGGGTTCAACAAACTGGCACTTTCCAGTCAACCCCTTCCAAACATTTCGTTGAAAAACTTCAAAACCCCTCTGTTTTTTCATTGCCCTGCTATGCTAATGCCTTACTCCCCTGTAATCATGACACAGGGTTCGTGCTCAGCTTTTCTCAGTACAGACACAAAGCCCACGGGAATGTGCACATGTTCGAGTTCTCGCAGCCTTTCAAGCTGCAAGTGGCACCATTAACCCCAGTAAGACCGTTCGCAGGCATGTGCCACAGTGCCCAGTGCTTCTGGCCTCGGTTCCCAGCACTAATCCGGCTGACATAAAAGGAAAATTTTGCTGATAACTTGACTTAAATGGGAGCCAACACCAAATGTGACTTCTTCTCCCCTAAAGTTTGTGATGTACATGCCGGGTGAATAGCCTGAGCTCGCTGCTTCACTTACCTTAATAATCCACTGTGAGAATGAGAGCTACCTCCTGAGAGCCATTCAACCTGCTCCTTTATATACCTGTAAAGGTATACATTACCTTTTGTAACTATAGAGGATAACTAGCTTAGGTTGGATATTTAACTTCTGGCTAGCTAACGCTGAAAGGATTAATCCTGCCTTACTTCTTTATCCTGATTTGTGTCTGAACTCAAACTTGGAGATGCCAACAGATCTCTTCCACTTCTTTGCCTTGCACCTTCCCACCACAGTCACCGTTAAAAGAGAAGATCAATGCTTAAAACACTTCTTTATTTGCCACTGTCGCTTTAGATGCAGCTTTCCTCATATAAGAAGAGGAAATGCCAAAAGTGTCACAGTAAATGTAATTACCATGGTCTGGTAAATGTTTATGGCTTGGGCTTTTTTGTTTGTTTGTTTTCTTCTTTGACGAGCAGCATACAGCTTTCACATCTACTTCTCCAGCGGGAGGTTTACATATTAAAAAAATCGTGAGTGAGAAGATCCCATAAAAAGAGATGATCTGACAATAAAGCAGAAGTTAGGTGACACCAAACTCTCCTTGTCTCACACGCACATGCACACACGGAGTCCCATCTGCTTGGTCCCGATAACTCATTTGCACGGGGCACGACGAATGGCTCGTTTTTGAGCAGTCAGAATCAGCTGCAGCACACGTGCCTCTTGCTTTCTAATTCTTTATTGTTATTCCATGAACTCCAGTGGCCCCAAGCAGCAGGAGACAGGGACACATGTAACAGCTCTCACCCTCTGGCCCAGATACCAACCCCCTTTTTTTTTTTTTGTTAGGCTACAAACACTTCCCAGGACTCTCATTCACTACCGCAGAGCTGCTCTGAGCATTCGACCGACACACGCGTGGAGCTCGTTTTCCGTCCCTTTTAGCAATGCCCCTGTTCAGGAGGATGAAACATCCACAGGCCATCCAGGCTTTCAATGAATAAACCTTTAGCAAAGCTCCACCAGAAAGAAAAAAAGTCCAGCAGATCCGTCTTTGTATCAGAGATGCAGCAATAGGAAGCCAAGCAGGCGTTTTTTTCCCAAGTAACAAGGAGGTACTGCCCACACTTGGCTTATCTGTGCAGTGATTTGCATATATAACTCTCCGTGAAGAAGAGGTATCCGCTCTCTTTGACCTTAGTAAATCAAAAGCAGACAGGTCACAACTTTAACTTATTTCTTTGGATACCAATCCGCCAACATGCAGAATTGTATAAAACACATGCATAATACATAATACAGATCTGGTGCAGACCATCTGACTTGTTTTAACCCCCCTGGTTCTGTATTTTAATGGTACTGAATTTAGACCTGTCATTTCGGTTTCTTTTCGTGACTGTTGAATATATTTGGCCGGAGTTTGTTCTCTGCATTTCCAATGAGGTCAGTAAGTAAGTCAGTGTTTACACAGATGTTTTACAGAGTAGAATCTGTCATTAATATTTAAATTGCATATGTGTGTCTGCCGCAGTGTGCATATATTTATAGCTAGATAGGTACAGGTATATAGAGATATATAGATGTGTATATATCTATATACACATAAAGACACACACAGATACACAGGTATACATGTAAGAATTGAGGTAGTTGGGAAGGCATCCTTCTTATCACGTGTGTTTTACTGTTACTTACTATAAATCATCATATGGTGATATGATATTGCTTCTGTTCAGATAGGTGTAAATATCCTTAAGCAGCTTCAGCCTCCTGAGTTAGCAGGGAAGAGAGCTGGTTTCGGGTATCAGCATTAGGCGTCTGCTTTCTTGCCCGCCTGAAGTCAGGTACAGTCTTACACCAAGCAAATGTCATGATTTTTTTTTTCAAATTATTTTTACCCCCTTTGCCAAATCTGCAAACAGATCCCCTTGGAGCACAGCTGAATCCAGCACCGATCAGCTGTCAGACTAGTCTTCAGAACAGGCTCTCTGCAACAGGAGTGCCTCGAAGGTGAAGGAGCAATGGCGTGACTGAATATGTCGTACCTTGCCTTTGCAATATGATGGCTTTGGAAAACCTGAACACACCCCCCCCCCTGCATTTCTTTAACACAAATTGTTCAGGTTTTGCCCCTTCATTTTGGGATGAACCTGGAATCTCCAGTCCCCAGCTGCAGGAATTTTAGAAAAATTGTGTCTAAAATATGAGAGAAGTAGATTCACCCCACATGCCTGTGAAATGTTATTACCCCTAAACTTACTAGAATAAGAGGTTAAAATAAAACATTTTAGCCTCATATTTTTGCACAGAAAGGGTGTTCTGAAGAGAGAGGTATACATCAGGACTATGTCTATGCTAGTAGATAAGATAAGTGAGGATCTGATTTTACATGACATGGCTGGATTGCATTCATGCAGATAAACTGCTCTTAACCCTTTCCCCTGCACTCTCCTTCACCCCTCTCCCCCAAAAAAACCCGCAGGAGGGCATTATAAATCTTGGCCCTGGCCCATGCAATCCCACGATGACCTGTATCAAGAAAGCCCATAAAGGTAAATCACACCTCATGCTTCGAAGGGAAGTACACTGCTAACAAACCACTTGCAGTTACCAATTAAATCAGTAGCTAATACCTCAACTGTATTTTTTTTTTCCAAGTTGTGCTACGGTAAGTGCTTCCTCCTTCAAATAGCAAGGAAAAGATCTGTTCTCACTTTTATCTTGCTAACTCAGGAGTGCAGAGGGAAGAAAAGGTTTGACCCTGGGGTTAGAACATTTTCAGCATGAAGGTCTTAGCTCCAGCCCTTGCTTCCAGCATTGTTTCTCTGTTACATGAAATAACTGTTTAATGCAAAATAGAGAGTCCTTTGAACAGGGACTGGGCCCACACCCACCTCATGTGAGCGCTAACTGCTAAACTCATGAGTCACGTCGCTTCTTGCTCTTGCTCTTGCCTTCTCAGGGAACAGTTCGTACTTCTCTGCACGGCAGTCTGCTTCCAGAGAATGGATGAAGAATCACCCCACAACCACATGGCTGATAAGCAGGGAGTTCAAGATACTCTTGGAAAACACTGCCTTGACATTTCCTTGAGATGAGGTGGAGCCTAACCCCTTTCCAAATAGAAACTGCTGCCATTTGGCAAGGTGGACAGGGAATGCTGCCATGTTCAGTGTTTAAAGCTCCAGTCTGAACCCAAGTCAATATTTACGTGAGTGGCTGTAGACAGCCATCATCGTTAGACACACTGATGGAAAAGAGTCACAGAGAGTTTTGGGGGTATCCTGATGTTGTCCATGTGCACCAGAAGTGCTTGGAAGGGTCTACATGAACAAGTCTTCAGGGGACACTGAAGGAGGAGGACGGAGGAGGAGAAAGGTGTCAAGTGGCCAGAACTACAGCAGATCTGGGAATGTACATGTAAAGACTCTAGGTATGTATAGAAATTTAATGCAGGCACAATACAGCACAATTCTTCCACTGTCTTCTCACCCCAAGGGACACCGGCCACATCCAGATAGTCTGTGACAAATCCTGAAGCGTGCCGGGGCGTTCACTGACGTAGTACTAAACAGCACAGACCAAAAAGATACCAAGAACTGTGCTAGCAGCTAAACAGTCTGGAGAACCACAACTCAGTCCTTGAACCTCCGCTCTGTCCTATTTCCTGGTGCAGAAGTAGCCTTGGTGTCTTTATGCTTCAGCAGACTCCTTAAAAATAAATAAGCAGTTTGCTATTTCTATCCTTCAGCACTACCATGAAGCTTTAACAAACCTAGTACGGGTGGATGATGCTGAATTGATTGCTGAACTCAAACTGATGGTTGCCTAGGTGCACGTGGCCTCATGACCTAATTCTGCTTGTGATTTGCAAGCAGGATGTACTCCTAGCTACTAATATATATACTGGCTGCTTGGAGAAAGGCTGATTTCCCTAAGCTGAACCCAACCAGGAGTAAAAGTGAGTGGGAGAGAGAAATGTAACCTCTCCCAGAAACGAGTGACCTGGCATCTCTTAATGTTGTTTATTAAACATGCCACAAAATGAAGCATTCTCAAAGTCACAAAATAAAGCTTGTTCAGGTGAAAATAATAAATGAACTCTGGTTTAAAGGCAAGAGAAGAACGGTTATCTTTAATATTTAAAGACAAGACACAAGGTAGAGTAAATGGAGATCTGGGAAAACTGTTAGCAGGGAGGGCAAACAAGCAGATGGGAAATTGCTTGTATCAATACAGTACCTGTGGCCAATGGGACTAAAGACAATCACGATTATTTAGGCTTATCAAGGACAAAATAAATAACCCAATCAATGAAAACCTTTGCTAATGAAGTTGCTAAAATGCGACTGCTACCTACATAAAGATAGGGAGAGAGTATAACCCTGCAAATTTGACATGGCTACAAGAGTCCACAGCAGTCCTTCATCTTCAGCTGAATGTGCAGTTTGATCCCTGTCTCAGAGAAAATAAAGCAGAACAGAAAGGGTATAAACAGAGCAATCAAATATGACCACAAATAAAAAAAAGGATAAAAATTGGTGTTTAAGTAAGAGAGGTAAATAGGATGCTTATATTTATATTTTAGTTTTGAAGGAAAAAAAGTTGAACTGAGGCTTTCCAATGGATTTTAAAGGCAAAACTGTTTAATTAACAAAAGAAGGCATTTTATATGTAATTAATCTGTGGCATTTGATGTCGCATTCTATTACTGCAGCAAAATACCTAGCAACATCTTAACATATGTAGGGATAAGCTGAGGCTATTCTGTGTTATATAGAAGCTCAAAAACTGCGGAGATGCAGCCTAACTTCACTCATATGAACACTGCTTATGTCAAGTTTGTATTTATAACAATCCCAACAGCCGTAATCAGTTTTATTCACCAGTAATTAGATTATTAGAATGAGTTCTTAATATTTACCTGGATATCACAATCCTGTTTTTCTTTTTCTTTTTTTTTTTCCAAGTGCCTGCCATATTAAAATTGTACACATCTCTTCTTTGGTTTTGACTTGCATGTTTTATTTTAAAAAATGTCATTTATATGTAGTTCAATATGAGATAATCTCTTCAAAGTGCTGTGTGATGGTGTTCAAGCTAGACCTTCTGTGGCATCTCCTTCATTAAAGGCCCTTACAAACAGGTTAGAGGATCATCTCTGAGAAACAACATAGGTAGAGCTGATCCTGCCCTAGGGCTGGGACATGGAAGAGGTGACCTTCTCAGGTCCCTTCCAGCCTTACAAGTCTATGTTTCATTATTCTGATACAGCAAATTGCCATGCCCCATTAAAATGAATACAGTGATATAACACACATTTATGGAGGTCCCAGGAGAGCTCATTAGAGTGAGGTGAGATTGTGTTTTAACCCTCTTTTTTTCAATGTAGAAACCAACCAAAAAGTAACATGTAACCGAGAGACGGAAACACACAGGTAAACAAATATCCCATACTTATTGGAATTAAATCACAATTGTCCACTTCGGGATCTCCTTTTGAAACACCTTACTCTGGCTACAGTGAGTCTGGCCATTGGAGAAGATGACCCTGATATGGTTGAGCAATATATACATTTCTAACTGAGGTTAGAGTTTTACTTCTACAACTCAGGGTTCATTCTCCATTTCTGAAGGATCTGATTCTGAAAACCTAATTTGTGTTTCGTAGTCTAAACTACCTGTGAAAATGCAAGTGAGCCAAACCAGGCTAACATATTCGGAGTACTTATTAAGCCTAGAAGAACTCATGAAAAGTAATAGCAGAGCTGATCTTTGAGTGTCCATAGAGAAGTGGGGAGAGCTGGGGGTGAGCATGGGGGTAGGAGAGTAAGTGGAGGGAGGGTGTGAGTCCATCAGAAACTATGCAGACTGGGAAAATCGAAATTAGTGAGCAATACTATAATTGCGCATTTAGAAGGCAAAAATAGAAATGCTTTATTATATTCACTGTGTGGTTTTAGTCTCAGCAGGAGGCTGAAATGAGCCTCTCACTGTAAGAGCTGACTGAGTTTAGTTACAAGCGCCCTTTGGAGTTTAAAGCCGATCATATTTTATAAACTTTTTTTTTTTCCCCTAGACACTGATAAAGACTATAGAGAGCACATCTCCAGCACTGCTCTGTATAGCTAGTAGCTAGATAAAGACACATAGATTAGGGAATGTGGGTCAAAAATAGAGAAACCAGTCCAGACTGACTGGACATGCACTGAGGAAGGCTCATTGCTGCAGGCAGTCACTGGTAAGAGGTTACTAGGGGAAGAAATATGAATGGATCATTTCCGGATTTGTCAGTTTGCAGCCAAATTCGTAAGGAAAGAACAGTGGCTCTTCATGACTGGAAAAGAAAACCTGTATGCAAACACTTTCGGTAGGTAATGAAAAATATTTAAAAGTTGCTGTCTAATTCAAAACACCATACGTATACAAACATACATGTACATATTTGTTTCATTTCTCAGACCAAGCTCAGCTCAACTAGCTGTTACCAGGTATAGGTGATGCTAATTTGATTCAATCTATTGCAGCTAATGGGACTGTTCATGATACTAAGCTTCTCACCAACAGGTAGGGTCATATCTTCCAGCAGCCTCAGGCATGGCTAACCAGTAATAAGATACCTAGTTTTCCCCAATTTTTTTATACTTTCAGATGAATAAATGTTTAAATTACAAAATCCAGAGTGGTTTTGCCCTCACCTGCTAGCAGTTATTTTTCCAGCCTTCAGTCTTCCTTTTTTTTCCCCCATGTTTTATTTTTTCCTACTGTTCTATAATTTAAATGTGATATGGGAGGACTTGCTTCTCTTCTGTTAGTGGTATCTAGCAGGTGATCTGTAAGCCTTTGGGAGTGAAGGACTGATTCTGAAGATTGCTGAACATAACACAGAAGATTTCACCTTCTGCTGACAGGCTTACTTACACTGTGCAAGGATTGTATGTCCACCATCGAAATTTCAGGAGCCCACAAACTTAAACAGAAATGCTGAAATACTTCTCTTCAGAGCCACATTTAGCCATGGATGTTGCAGAGTTCATTTGTCCTCATGGAAATGCAACTTGTGAAGTAGCTTGCTCTTTGTTATGGTCCCCAGATCTGCTATGATATATGAACATGCTTATCTTCCCACCTGGGTAGCTATTGTTTCTCATGACCTTGAAGTGAAAAAGGAAACGCCTTCTTAAGTCATTGGAGAATTATAATTAAGAGGCAGAAAAGTGGGTGAAAGTATGAAGAAATGCCATTCTCTTTTTTTTGAAAGGGAAACTGAGGCATGAAGTGCTCATGGCACTTGCTTTATACAGTGCCTTGGAAGCAAACAGAAAAAGAGTACAAGCTTCTTAAGCCGATTGTACTTTTCCTCCAGAATATCATGGACCTGCTCCTGCAGGTGCTATCTTGGGTTTTACACCTCAACTGCAGGATTATTGAAGTCGCTCTCTACCAAACCATTATTTATCCTGTGAGCGAGCCTGTTTGCTCACCCTGAGGACATCTGGCATAATTTGACCACCTAATATCTTTAATATTAGTCTTAGACTCCAAAAGAAGCCATGTCCAAGCTGGTTATTGGGAATGGTCCCTGGCCTGGGTTAGCTCTCGAATCACTACTGGGAATTTCTTAAGGGAGGATCAGCTCACCTGGGCCAAAATAGTACCAGGACCTAGATATATGACCTGGTACTGGCTAATTTACTGCTATAACCGTAGCCACAATTGCCTGGCAGCATTGCTCGCTCTGTGTGCTGCCTTTCTCTCAGGGCAGGTTGCACAGGTTCAAATTGGTCTGAAATATAACCAGTCTCAAAAATTAATACAAATGAAAGTTATAGTCTATCCATGGAATATTCTCTCATATTGCCCCTGTCTTGGTGAATTCTTATACACATATGGGTCATTGTGTTTAAACACCAAGTGAGCATTGCCAATGGCAGCTCTAAAATATTCTTTCAACCGTGCTTCACCCCTCCTGCCTCAGACCCTGCAGCTTCTCCACCCCATCCCCAGAGGTCATCTGCCACCAGAAGCTGCCAACCCTTCAATCCCAGAGCTCTTCTTGACCCAATCCTTTGACCAATCACAGGATCATTCTCGGATATGAAGCCTCAGCACACGCTGGCCTCCCACCTCTTCCCAGACTTTCTGTTCCCTGCTCCACAGAATCAGACAGTTCTTTGTTCAGCAACAGGAGGGACACAGTACCCAGATAGTTTCAAACCATGTAGAAAATTAGATGACTCATGGAGAGTAAAGTTGGAAAATGATCCAGGCTAAAGAGGCTAAAATTTAACATTTCTAGCTAAAGATAAAGGCCCAAACAACAAGACCCCAGAAGAACTCTGATCTCTTAGGCAAGTTGGAGGTCTTGGCTCTGCAATGGCTGGACCCAAGCACCCGTATCATTTATTTTCCTGGGATAGAGGAGTCTCAGCAACTGAGCAAACCTTAGAATTGTTCCTGACCTGAACCCCAGCTCATTTTTAGTGTGCCTTCATTCCTTGTCCCACTGCCTGAGATCTGGATACAAACCCAGCTCCCAGCTGCCAGAGCCCTCTGAGCAGCTTTGACTTCACCCTTTGATTAAAATATTGCTTCCCCAGTGGCAATGTCCTTGTGAACGATGCACCCAGTACTTGGTAGGAAGGAAAGGAGAACACGTTGGGGAAAACCTGGATAAAAGGGGTCTGATCAATTATGAATTCCTCGGTCACAAAAATCTCCTACTAATTATCTGCTACTCGTTTTAATACACTAGAGAGGACAACTGTACTTTTGGGAAGCAATCCTAGCTGCTTGCACAGATAACGACCTGAAATCCTCAGCTGTGTTACTGATCCTGCATGAGGATCATTTCTTCCACTACCGACTACAAGATCAGGTCCAAAATTAATGAAATTACAAAGCTAAAACTAGTAATGGAAGGTAAGAGTTGAAGAGCATAAGACAAAACAGAAGGAAGTTATATTTAAGTGAGAAGTGAAATAAGAGGGTATCTGAGAAGAAAGAAGGACAAAGTGCTATCACAAGTAGAGAAACTAAGGGAAAGAAAAAACAAGTCAAAGTGATGATGGGGAGAAACTGGAGAGGGAAAAATCAGAAAGCTCTTCTCTGTTTTCAAAGCCACTTCTTTTATTTGACAGAGGGACTTCTGATTTCCATTGGTGTAAAGGTATGCAAGACCAAAGCCTGGGAGATTCATTCCATCTCATTACAAGCACTATTATATACCTCTCTCATATTTTCTATAGTCATGGACCATTCTAGGCAGAGTTTATGCCATTCAAACAGTACAATTAGAAATATGTCATTTGAATAATGGAGAGTCAAACTTACCTTTTAAGCATCTCCCATCATTTTGGAATAAGAATTCATGAGCATTGTAATTTCTCTTGATAATATTATTCAGAGCCTATTTTTGTTTTCTTATCAAAGCTATTTAAAAGCATGAACTTCACTGTGTGATAATTTACTTCATAACACTTTTATTTCTCCTTTAAGGTTTTTATTATTAATGAGAATGTATTTTTTATCTCACAGAACGCTGATATCTTTACTTATAAAGACAGTGTGAAAGTGTCATTTGATCATCTAATGACCTCTGGTGGATGAATCTAATTGACTCACAAACACATAATGTTTCACACTGGTTTTAACTTGTATTGATTGCATTACTACCAGGCTGTGCACAGACAGCTTCTCCACGCTGCAGAAATATTCAGACTTTAAGAATAAACCTATCTCAAACAAGGAAGAAAAGTCACAAGTCTCAAAGAGTCTCAGGAGCTGAAACCAATAAAAACCTCTAATAGTAAATACTCATCAGGTCTAACTTTGTCCAGTTTTCTTCCTGTCATCCCAAAGGCTCTTTCTCTTGTGCATTTGGTACAATGCACACAAAAGACAGATACCTGGCCTATGCTGTTGGTTCTCTTTTCCTCCCATGCACGCCTCTCTAGCTGTATTTTTACACTGAGAATCTGATTACCTATCCACCCTCCCCTGCTAGAAACATTTTAAATACCTCATTTCAAAATACAGTGAGTTGAATTTCACTCAAATGAAAGTATGCTTTTCCTGCAAACTGTGGTTGCTCTATAGTTCACCTGGAAGGCAAAAACTTACACAGCAAAGGGAAGGGTAGCTCAGGGACGTTAAATCTTCACGTGAAATGTTTTTAGAAGGCAAGACACATGGACGAGCAGTGAAATAGTTAAATGAACAAGTCTTAGCCTGCAGATCAGCATGCAGAATAAGACCCTGTTTATGAGACATGCACTTGGACTGAGGTTTTAGAAACTAAACATTAGTGAGCGTTAACGCTCTGCTGAGGGGGTGTCTTCAGGTCCTCTCACAGGCCTTTTCCGTCTTTAATTTGGGGACACACATGATGTGATCGCCATTAAAACAGTGTAAATCTAGAGGAAAGACAGTGTGGGTTTACACCAGTGTAATGGGGATCACAGTCTGGCCCGTGGTTCTGTGCTTACTTACGTGCTGGCACAAGAGGGGGAGCAGGTTAGCGGTGCGTATTGGTTACACCAGGGGATAATGAGGAAACCCATGAAAGATATCCTTGCAAAACTGCGCTACAGAACGTGTGAGCACCTATCACTACTCAGCGGGAAACAAATTAATGAAAAAAATAGTAAAGCAAGAAGAACTCCTTTCCAGTTACCCTTTGCTTGCTAAATATTTGAGGAAGCTGTAGAAGCTTTTTGATCCCCTCAGGTATTCCTAAGTATTCCTAAAAAGTAGTGCTATAAAGACTAAACAATGAAAAAAAGAAAAAAAAAAGAAAAACAACAAGCAAAACTGTGGTCCTGCTTTGTATTTATAGCAAGATTCCTTTATTTCACTCAGTCTGTATGAGAGTTCCTTGGAAAGGCTATAAAAATACATCACCAGCTTTAATGTGTTTTTATTTTTAACTGTGAAAGCATGTAAAGTGAGACAGCAACCAGCTCCTCCAGTAGTCATGTTTTATTAATCTTTCTTCCCTTCTACGTTTCTACCAAATACGTTTTGTTACCTGGGTGTGGGTTATGCTTACAAGGAGTGTTGTTAAGGTGCAAATACCGATAGATACTGCCTAAGTTTGCTGCTGGTGTTGTAAACCTAGAGGGTAACAGCACAGATGGGCCTGAACAGCTTCTATATCTTCTAGAGAGGTTCTTCACTTAATGCAGAGACCTTTTTGTCAAGGACTCCACATAGGGCAATATCCAAAACCCCTGTAAGATAGCCTGAAGGGTGGGTGCCTGTTCTTCTATCTCTGTCATTACAGGTCTCAGATGCAATTTCCACCTCTCTTTAATCCCCAGCATAAACTTTGAGTTATTAGACTGAACTGCAAAGGCAACGGAAGTTTTTATTTTGCCTGTGCTGCACTCTCCCCCTATACTCTGTATTTCTTATAGCCATTCTACAAACCGAGATTCATTCTAGCTATATCTGTCTCAAAATAGACGGACATCCTGCACGGAGC
Organism: Aptenodytes forsteri; assembly: GCF_000699145.1. Taxonomy (NCBI): domain Eukaryota; kingdom Metazoa; phylum Chordata; class Aves; order Sphenisciformes; family Spheniscidae; genus Aptenodytes; species Aptenodytes forsteri. Next base: position 1,699,127 of record NW_008796220.1, on the reverse strand, counting down.
AAATCTTTCCCTCATCTAAATTACTTGTCTCCCCCTCGTCTCTGTTCCTTGTTTTTATTCCCGCACGCAACCCTGGCACCAGCATAAGACTCTCTCGGACAGAAAACAAAATCCTTTAACAATTCCACCAACCTAGAAGCCTCGCTGGGGAGGAAATGGGAAACCTCTTCCCCTTCACTCTTGCTACCAGCAGCTGAATCAATGGAGGTCATTATATTCCTTGCCCAAGAAGTCAAGGGGTCAGGAAAGAGCAGCTTTGTTGAGGAGTTGCTCCAGCCCGATATTATGGATTTGAACAATGAAAACAGAGCTGAATTGTCAGAAGCCATGTGAGATTATTTAAGGCAAGATAAAGTCATTTTAATCATTGCTATTGCAAGTGGGCTTTGGATCATGAAGGGCACCCCTCTAGTCAGATCTCTGGATAGGATTAGTGCGCTGAACGGGGCAGGAGGAGGGAGCAGAAGCCATGCTAAGACAGAGCTGCCAGAGCTCTGGGCGATGAAAATTCACCTCTAAGGGTGTAGACAGATCACCAGGTGACATCGTTTGGGTTCCCCGAAAAGTCCCCTCATATCAAAGGGCAAGATTGATGAGTTTTTGCTGATTCCAGGAAACTTCTAACTTGTCTTGGGGAATTATGATCTCTTTAGGCCAGGGCAGTCACTCTTGGTGCATCAGGAGAGGAAGTTGTGGTTCCTTTTGTTCCTTTATTACTTGCCTTGTTTTTCCAGGCTGAGGCATCAGCTACTCCTGCAGCGAGCACAGACCTGCTCCACTCAGAGGTCCACCTCTGTCCTGGCACCAATCCTGGACAACTGAATCACTTGGAAAAAGGTCTCTTTCTTTCTTTCTTTCTTTCTTTCTTTCTTTCTTTCTTTCTTTCTTTCTTTCTTTCTTTCTTTCTTTCTTTCTTTCTTTCTTTCTTTCTTTCTTTCTCTTTCTTTCTTTCTTTCTTTCTTTCTTTCTCTTTTCTTTCTTTCTTTCTCTTTCATTTTTGTTCTTTTGTTCTTTCATTCTTTTGTTCTTTTCTTTTGTTCTTTTGTTCTTTCATCCTTTTGTTCTTTCTTCCGCTCTCTTTCTTCCATTCTTTCTTTCTTCCATGCTTTCTTTCTTCTGTTCTTTCAGTTCTTTCTTTCTTCCATTCTTTCTTTCTTTCTTCTGTTCTTTTTCCTTCCTTCCTTCCTTCCTTCCTTCCTTCTTTCCTTCCTTCCTTCCTTCCTCCCTTCCTCCCTTCCTTCCTTTTCTTTTTTTTAATTCTGTCTTTTGTTAAAACTAGAATAAACTGAAATTCCAAGCCAGGCAAATCACTTCAAGTAAAAGGGAGATCTTTTTTTTTCCCATTATAAAAGCCTCAGAACTAGACATTTTGAACATGTTGGGGTTTCGCAAATTGCAGTGGGAGAAGTGAGCAAGTTGGAAGCAATCTTCCCAGGAAAAGCTCCAGTTTGAGTCATTGGCATTTTACAATAATATTAAAAATGAAAAACATTTCCTCAGTAATTCCCAGCTTCCTCTCATTGGGATTACTTTAACTTGCTTCCAAAGTTGGTGGGAAATTCCATGACCTTATGACAAAGTGTTTGAGCTTGGTGGTGCTTGGGTTTTTCTCTCCATCTGGATAACAAGTGGATTTGCTCTCATAACTCTCTTTTGAGGCTTGTTGTGGAGGATGCAGAGGAAGGCACACCTGGATTCGTCCCATATTTCTTTTCATATCAAAGCAAAGCATCCTTCACCATGGAGCCCATGCTGATGCTTCATCTCTCTCCTTTTACTCTCCTTTGAGCTGTTAAGTTTCCCTTTACTGTGTCCCATTAAGATACCCAAAATTAAGTAATATGTCCAAACCAAGGGCAGCAGGAAGGGTGCACCTTCCTCTTTAGACACAGAGCAGCAGCTTGTCAAGATACGTGTGTCCCAGCTGAACTTCGGTGCGTGACCACAACCTGTGGCGGATGCGAGGCAAAGCATGGTCAGACCGTGATGGAGTAGCACACGTGCTTTCAGTTCCTGCCATTTAGCTGAAAAATGGGAGTTTATTTGGCCACGGCAGGCCTGGTCGCATGTCAAAGCCCTGTGTCAACACGAGGCCAAATAGTTTTAAGAGATCTAAGACATTTTCTACATGACTTAGAGGAAGTTGCCCTGATTTTGTTAAAATGGTTGCTAAACTCATGGGGGAAACAACAAATTATGAAGGTGTTTCCTTGATGGTATCTTTCCACTATTCAGTTTTCTAAAAGGGGGTTATAAGGTCGTTATATGTAGCTAAAATTATTTGGAAGCTCTGGACAGATTTTTTTTTTCCCCAAGATACTCAGGCACCCAAAATCAGAAGTTAGGCACTGAGGTACTTTTGAAAGTCCCATTAGATCTCTGATTTGTATCTTTAGGCGTCTCATTACCTTTAAAAATGTTGTCCCTGGTGCCGGTAAGAATTGGATCTTTTGCATATTAGGCTCTGTTCCACAAAATGTGCAAAAGTTACATGCATTTTATTGTACCGAAAGGATCAAAAATGTAAAAGTTGAAAGATAGCTGTCAATTTAATCTCAATCACAAAACAAGAACACAATCACTGTTCTTCTGTTCCTTTGTTTCACTTTCTAAAATTCCTGTAATTATATGCAATTACCTATTATGCTGGAAATTGGTTCTCCTAGACAAAAAAACTGATTTTTTTCTTAACTGTACAAAATATGCAATTTAAAAAAGTGAGCAGTTTGAGTGTGGAGAAAAATGAGGCTACAGCTGTAGGATTTTGTTATGCTTTTAGTATCAAATCACAAAACCCATTACATTATTTATCCTACAGGCAGGCCTTGTGCGGCAAACATTGAATACAATTGCATACCCTAGGAAAAGAAATGTGTGCTTTTTAATTGCCCCTGATTTAAATAACCCTTAATTTCATTAGTCTCTCTCTTTTTTTTTTTTTAATATGGGAAATCAAACCCGTTTATTTTAAAGCATGGCTATGAACTACTGTTTTTTTTAAAAATCCTAAAGACTGTACATTACACTATACATATATATATACACACATATGCCTATGCATATGCATAGATATACATAAACCAAAAGCGTCTAGTTTATATTAGACACGTGCATGTGCGCAGACACAAGTGCACGTGCACATGTGCACACACAAACAGGAAAACACTTTTTTCTTTCCTATCGCTGTAGCATGCAAAACTTGAAGAATAGGAGTCCGTATGATTCAAGGGCTTTCAAAAAATAAATCCCAGTAAAGTCATATTTCTGTCCTGTGTTTGAAATACCTAGGTTTTGTCATAGGCTATAATTCAAACTACTGAGTCGTAAAATTAATCTTTTTTTTGCAGTGATTTTTTTTTTTTTTTTTAAATGCTGCTTTACTTCAGCTATTGGAAAACTCTGAGCAAGCTGTAGGCGGGAGGGTAAGTTTCAGTGTGCATCTGTGGGATGTTGGGGGGAGACTCCTTTTTTCAGAAGAGCACACATTTCAGCCCCATTAACTCCAGCAGGATTGATGCAGGTCTATCACAAGAAAAAAATCACTGTATAATGGTATTATACCATGTTGCGTATTCAGAACCTTTAAACCTGAACCGTATTTGGGAACAAACAGTCAAGCTGGGAAATAAATCCTTTAATTTGTGCATAGCTGTGTGTAAGCTACTGGTGTGTGGTCAGTGTGCCTTGCCTATAGTAGGTGCGTGAGGATGTGTATAGGGTGCTGTCGTTACTGTGCATTTACATAGTGGTTGCATCTCCCTCGTGTCACCTACGAGTAAGCTTTAACCTGTGTGCCTTTTGGAAAGAGTACATGTATTCACAGGCACGCACACCGAAACAGGCAAAATCCCGAGGAAGAAAAGCCTCTGATGGTAGCTGTGATTGATGACAACTGAATTATTTAGTTGACCTAAGCCACTTCAAGGTTTGATCCTGCACAAAGCAGCTTTGGCCCTTGCTTTCAGCGGAGCCTAAGTTAAGTGTTATATCAAAATCTGCTTATTTAAGCCAGCTTTTCCCATAGTGTTGGGCAACTTCAGAATTTCCCTCCTTTGCAGAAGACTCTGCTAGTTTGACATCCCCCGTAGTCAAAACGTTAAATACCGGCGGAGCTTGTCAGAGCCGTACAATTCCTGTCGGTTTTGCAGCAAGCAAAAAAGCCAGGTGCTTAGATAACAGTGAAGTATTTTGTATGTTTTACCCTGATTTCATCTCACTCAGATAATCCGACTCTCTCAGGATGTTTATTTTGTTTTTACACAACAGTGCATTTGTCCAGGATTTGAGGTAACACGGAAGCTATTGGCGGGGTAAAAATAGGTTGCAACGGAGATGTGAGCTTTGTCCTTTGTCCTTTCAAAGGGTTAAAACTGAAAAAAAAAAAAAAAAAAAAAAAAGAGGGGGAAAAAAAAAAGGAGAGGGAGAGGAAGAGAAAAAATAAAAGGTTAGTGTTTTCTGTCCATTAAAGAGAGTATTCTGCTCTGAAACCGAATTGGTCATGCATTCTTCCTGCGTTTCCTGGCAGAGAGGAGACTGACTGCAGCACCTGCCTTCCCCGAGCGCCTGTCCCGCTCCCTCGCTGCCCTCACCCCGCTGGATCTGTCACTTATTACCCCACTCGCTTACGGGACCAAAGGAGCTTTGAGACGCCGATTTTCCTTAGTTAGCTCCATATGAAATTCCTCCTGGAGCATAGCTGGAAGTTGTTGGTCTTTTTTTTTTTCCTTCTTCTTTTTTTTCCCTGTCTTTTTTTTTTTCTTCTTTTTTTCTTTGCAGGACTAGACTGTGCTTGCTCTGAGCGAAGGGTCTGGATACCATACAATTTTTATGGGGGGGAATGGACAATGCTCTGCTTTATTCTTCTCCCTCACATTTTCCCTCCAGAAAATGCCATCAAAATTTGTAAAAAGAATTTTTTATTCTTTTGCTGAAGAGGTACTTTCAAATTTTTTTTTTTTATTTTAAATTCCATTAAAAAGTTCTCCTCACCAGTTTCTGTTTAACACTTTGGATTACCTGGTTTTCATGTTTCTTCCTCAGATTTATCTCCAGTTTTAATTTCTTAGGTCAGTCATGGCATCTGGGCAGTGAAATGTTGACAAAACAATCCAATTTCTCACACAGAAGATGCTTCCACTAAAAATGATATTTCTCTAATTTGGTCTCAAATTTCAGGGAAAAAAAAAAAAGATGGTTAACACCAAAAATTTCTGTCTGGCATATTAACTAAATGGCAGGAATATTTTAAAAAAGCCGATTATTTTCTCCAAAACAAGTGTACAAAAGGCTTCCACTTCAAGATGGAAGTGTTTCCTTTTCTGTGAATTTCCTTACTGAATTGTTACAGTCTGAGAAAGATTAAAAAAAGGGTAGTTTCTAAAATCATTTCTAGAAAAGAGTGATTTATTTATGAACCTTAGGGTTGTTTTATTCCCTTTCAGTGTCATGCAGAAGCAGTTTCTCGGGACCGAATCAATCTCCCAAGCATCTGTCCAGCGGAAGGTCCACATCCCATAGCTTGAACTCTCCCATAGCCCAGCAGGGGAAAGATGAAAAGGTTCAGCCGGCAGTAGGTGTCCCATTCTTCCCATGCCACTACTCACCCTAGGACACTTTTGGGGGAAGCAGGTTGTAAGATCTGCAGGTGATACGGATTAGGCGATATGGATGGCATGGTATAAGGGTTTCAAGAATACAAAACCCAATCTGACCCATCTGGGTGTGCTTGTGCCACGCGGGTACCCCTGCATGCCCAGCAGACTATGACGTGGGAATGGCTCTGAGCAACGATGCCAGCTCATCCCTGGAGGTATTTAAAAGACGTGTAGATGAGGCGCTTAGGGACATGGTTTAGTGGGCATGGTGGTGTTGGGTGGACGGTTGGACTCGATGATCTTAGAGGTCTTTTCCAACCTCAATGATTCTATGATTCTATGATTCTCAGACAGAGGGAAATGACTACCGACAACAGCAGGCTGGTCTGACTGTGTCGCATTTCCTACTCCTGCCAAAGACACTCTCGTCCTTTCTTTGCCCCAGTCTACGCTCATTGCAATAGGACAAGATTAGTCTATCTCCTAGCAGAGGCAGGTGAGGTCATGCATGTTTATGGACAACTTGTGGTAAAGGAAAATATGTGCCATTCCCTTTGAAGGACGAAAACTTTTTTTGGTTTTAATGGTCATGTAAAGTTGAAAGGAAAGAAACCAGGAAAAGGCTCTAACCACATTAGTATTGATGGCACATTTTCATTTTGCTTTAAAAAAAAAAAAAAAAGTAGAAACAAAGGACATTTTGAAGGGTAGAAAATTCAATTGTTTCACTTAAGCATGTCAAAACTTAGGTTTGCTTTTTCTTTATGACTGAAAGAAGTGGCTATGGAAACTGTAGTAAAATAAGACAACTTGGAGGCTGATGAACCTGTATTTCTAATAAAAGATTTGGGAAAAGATAAGCTTTTCCCATTCTTATGTTACAAGTGTGATCTGTTAGGGCTAATAAAATGCTTTCGACACTGTTGGCTGAAAAGGACTGGAGGAGTATTGCTCTGTGTGTCACTGGAAGAGGGCTGAGGGCTTTCAACTGTTTGTTTGCCAGGAGAAACGGGGGAACAGAAAGCTGGCTGCAGGTGGATCCTATTAACCCTGTAATAGCACATGTCAACAAGCAGTGATTCGGAGAATTTTGAAAATGTTTACCCAGTGTCTCAGCTGCGTTTTCCCATTTTGCACTGAGTATGTGTGCCGTGGCCGTATCTCCTGGGGAATGAGAGCGGCTTAGGAGAGTCATTCTCTCTATATCCAGGTGCCACATCCTCTTCTACCACAAAATTGTCAGGTCTCTGGCAGGCTCATATTGGAGTGAAACAAAATAAAGACGTTAAATCATTAATTTAAACTCTAGAATATGTCACTTAAGAGGAAAACATGCCTGCATTGTCCTCTGAAATACACATCTTCAGGGATCACCTATGGCCTTTTATCTGCATGTATGTTCTTGGTTGGTTTTTTTCAATGAAGTAGTGAGCGCGCACACACCACCAACCCCACCAATGTTATTTAATTTTTGTACGCTTGAGGGGCACTTTCTCTGATGAGATCCAGTTGTGTCTATTTTGGTGCTGCCAAGCCTTTGGCAATCTGTTTAGATTAATGAAAGGTGCTCCTTGTAACCAAATCCTCTTTCCTGGGGGTGACCCATTCTCCACCTCCAGAACCATCCCCAGGAACACACTAGACTGAAAGATAGACGGTTCTTAAATAATTTCGTCCTTGCTGCTCAGATTGATATCTATGAACAGATGTTAATTATAAGGAAAGCAATAGTTGAAATGCAGATGGTATAGAAAATGTCTGTGCAGATTCAATCTGTGTTGCTTTTTATAATACTCAACACTGTTTTCATGGAAAGGCTGGGTCTATAGGAATACATTGCAAGGTTTTAAACAGAACACCCCTACCCCCTTGTGGCATAATGGCATTTCTGGAATGGAAATAAACCTGTATGAAAATTGCTTTCTCTGGTTATCAAAAGCACCTTAATCAGGTGATGAAGCAACCCTGGATAGCTGTCCCCTTCCCTGCTTACACTGAGCTCTCTAGGGCTCAGCCCAACTATTCCATGCAGTGTCCTACAGCGAGCACTCAGACCTATGCGAAAGAAATCAAACCAACGAAAACAATAGACCAAAGCTGAAGAGCTGGTATTTTTTGGCTTATGTCCACTTGTTTGTTTTCCTTTCCGCTGTGTTTTAAGTGTCAATCCTTGCCACTGAACCAGCTCAGCTTTTGCCCATGTATTATGCAGAGGGTTATGGTGCATCATGTTTCCAGGGCATGGCATGTGGTGGAAGGTTGGTTCAGGATGAATTCAGATGGGTGATATTTTCGCACACAGCAAGGTCACAGAGAGCAGTAAAAGTCATCTCAAACAGATTTCAGCACAGATGCCAAAACTGGCCAGATTAGAGTACTCCTTCCTTTATGCAATGGCAAAGTTACTTTATCTGCTTGTAAGTGAAGCAGCGCTATTACTCCAGGAATAGTTGCATTAATAGGATAAACACCGTGGAGTAAAGATACTATTAAACATGAACAGGTGTCTCAAAATCTGACCACAAATTTTCATTCTCAGTTATTCCTTGACTATATATATTGAATGAAGACACTCACGGAGGGAATGTTTCTTAGAGTTTAAAACCAGTTAGAGCTATTTTTCTTGTATCCACACAAAGAGTTGGGTATGTCCATTGTCAAGACTGAACTTTCAACAGTGACAACTAATTTAGGACACCTTCATGCCCTGTTTCTGACTTTACAGAGGTCAGTTTTGACTTTCAGAGCAGTATAAACCCATATTTTGTCAGCTACGGGGGGAGCTGTGGAGGGGTCCTCTGAACTTTTCGAAATGATCACCCAAAACTCTCTAACTCTGAGCATTCAGATGCTCTTCTACAATATTTCCTTATCAAAGAATTGATAAGGAAATTTGTGTTTATTTTTTATTTTTTAAGTATCACCTAATATGTATTTGGTACTAACAAGAACCTGGGAGTAATCTCAAATGGCAGTTAGATACTAGTCTTAGCAGCTCTGGTTCCTTTCCAGACTTTTGCTATACATGTTTGGTGTTTTTCGAAATCTTCCTGTCCAAAACATCACAGAAGTTCAGTCATATTTTATAAGAATAAATTGTTTGGCTTTTTCATTTGCAGATAAAAGATTGAGGACATCATAATTTTTATATGGGCTACCCTAAAGGCTCAGAAACCAGAAGGCAAATAAAATGAACCCAGAATGTACTCCTTTATGAAGGATCATGTTTGCTAAAATAATCTCATGCTTTTTGAGGCCTGACTCATAAGAACGCTTGAGCTTCAAGATATTGCAGTCTACCTGCCATCCTCAAGGCCTTCTTTCAAGGAGGATGATCTTTGATTTTGTGCTGCATCTGTTTATACAAGTAACAGCAGCTGCATATGTGGCACTTTGCCCTAGTGCACATGGCTCAGAGGAACTGATACGAACAGCAACTTTGGCTTCTTCATCTTTCTTTTTTTAATGTCCAGGAGTTAAGAATAAATGTAGGTCTCAATGGGAACAGTCATGTCCTTCTATTCTCAGAGAATAAAGTGTATATCAAAACATTAGCTGAGACATTTTGCTCTCCTATCTTATTAACTAACCCATGACTGTCATTTTTGGACAATCTCAGCCATGCAATTAAAGCATTAGCTAGATTTTTTTTCCTTTCTTTATAAATTACGCAAAGAACATCCCATTCTTCCTTCTAAAAAACAATCTGAAATTTGGATTAGAGAAAAAACAGATTTTCTGCTTATGCAGGTCATGTTGGGATTGAAATTTAAACAGGTAAATGCTGGTTTTTTTCCCAAATGTGGATAAAAAACAATCACAGATAGTGATCGTGGTGGTCTGATGGAATTTGCTGATACTGTTGCCAGTCCCATGCACTGCACACAGATCTATGTGCAGTTGCAGCACACAAAGACTCTTCTCTTTCTGGGGAAAAAGAAAAAAAAAAAGGCAATTGCACAGTTTTGGAGCCTGCACATCTTGGAAGAGAGGAATGGATGGTTTCCATGATAGGGCAGAACTGGGATATCCTTCTCACCAGTCATTCATTCCTGATTTCTGGATGGGTGAAGTAGTTTTCTGGACTCTGGGGTAAGTCCCATCAGACACATTGCACTGGAAGAGTACTGTCAGCACCGTCATATCCCAACCCTGGAGAACAAGTCGCTCTTTTTTTGGATTAAACAGGACAGCAGGAAAGAGAGAAGATGAAGCGGTGCAAATTCATGTAACATTTCTTCTTTTCATATGCGCATAAATAAAAATAACACATGGCAAGAGCCAGATGCATTCTCCTGAATGGGACATTAACAGATGATGGCCTATCAAAGACACTTCAAAGCACAAAATGTCCTATTTATGGGTCAACAGTTCTCTTGTAAATTGTGTCAGCCACTGTACTAAACCATGGATTTGCTTTCTTGCCTAGACCTATACTGTCCTGGTTTCGGCTGGGATAGAGTTAATTTTCTTCCGACATATACCTTGGCTGTATTGGTTGGAAAGGTATGAAGAGTCTTACTGTAAGTGTACAAAAATGACTAAGCATATTTGTGGTTTCCTTCAAAGGAGAATTACTGAAAAATAAGCAAACTGTGTATTTAACATGTGGTCACCTCTCCAAGCTGACTTCCCGACATTATCTTACCTGCTCTATGCTGCTGTATAGCACAGCCCATTGCCTTTCAAAGGTGGAATCACTCTGACTTCTGCTGTACCTGTGGCTGGACTTCTTTGCTGGCTTCAGATACATAAGTCACTATAAAAAGTCACTTCAAAGAGCAAACATTAACCCATAAACCCTGTTTCTTAAGATCTCTGGCCTTGCCCGTCTGATCCCTGAGATTTTCAGCATGTCGCTCTTCTCAAAATCTGTTTCACCCCATTCAGGTAACTTTATTTGTCTGGTGTTCAGTACTCAGCATCTGAGCAGCCAAAATAGGTACCAGAACCATGTGCTTGCAGATGGACAATCTTATTTCCTAAATTCGCAGTGAACGGTTAAAGGGAATAGCCTAAAGTCTGGCTACGCTATTCTTTAAATCCATATGAAGCTGAAGCATGCAAGAGAAATCCAACCTAGTTTGTTATTCATTTTCAGAAAGAGAGAAGGGTTAATTTCATGCAATAGTTCATTTGGCTCTAGTTAACATGTCCCTGTATGAAGCATTGCACTGCACTATTAAATGGCTGCTTCAGAGGTGACTGAATTGCACTGATGGATGTCTTGATATTATATTGGGTTGATGTCTTGATATTTTAATTTATTGGGTAAAAAAGCTTTCCATTTCTTTTAGCACGAAAGATGAGATAGTAAAGTGGTATATTCCCTTCTGCTGCTTTAGTCAGGAAACTGGTTCAGTGATGAGGGTGTAGGTGAATCAAGTATTTCTAACATTGTTTGAGAACATGTCTCCAATTGATTTAAAAAAACCTCTCTAGGGGTAGTTTCTTAAATTAAACTTAATGATAGCATGCATCAGTTAAGATCTATTAGATCCAGGAGGCACGATAACATTTATTAAAATGATGGGTTTCATGCTTGCACTGTTTATAAAGTTTAAACATAATTTTTCCAATTAACCTGCCCCCCTTCTCAGCAACGCAGAAGCATTTAATAACAAAGATAACGAGAAGTTCCTTTGAAGTAGTCACAGGAATGTTCACATCAGTTATTTTGACATGTAAATAGCACCTCCTGTTCCTCTTCATTCCCCGTGTGACCCGTAGCCATGCCGTCTGGGGCTGTGGAGTTGTCATATCCACTGATTGAACCCCGATGGGTGGATGACCCATGAGAAGAGACACGAAAAGATTTCAGACAGTGCTCTTGCCTTCTCGTTTGCTGGGAAGGCTCTACCACCCGTTTGTATAACCAGCATTATGCTGGCAAAGGGCTTAATGGGTTAAACGAGTGTCAGCCTTGCCTTCACCATAGGTTGCTCAAACAGTATTCGGTGTAAGGGATCCCAACCTTGGTCTGGGCTTCAGACTCTGCCAAAAAGAACAAAAACCGGCATGAGCTGAGATCCTCGGCAATTCTGGTTAAGGAGCCTTTGGCATTTCTGACGAGTGGTGTGAGAATTTAAACACCAGAACCCTGACCAAATTACAGCTGCTCGTATAAACATCTCTCCACACTCTGTGAGGTGGGAGAGTTGCCATCTTTATCACTGTCTTGGGTTCTGTATTTCCTAGCCAAGCCTTTAAGAAAAATCCCCCTGGGCTCTTGTGTCAGCAGTTCAGTAGCAAACAAGAGCTTGTCTGCAAAAAAAAAAAAATCTGGAAGGCTTGAAAACTTTTTCAGGGCATAAAACAACTTCTAGTTCACTAGTTTTCAACCACTGAGGCACAGCAGTGAGAAAGGGTGTATATGGAAAGCACTGTTCACATAGCACTATGTATTTGTATATATACATGCAATATATAGAATCAGAATAAATGCTAGCATGGGCTCTGAACCATTAAGCTGGTGGTAGAAGGGATAGGTTTGAGGGGAGATGCAGGAGGAAGCAAAACATGGATGTTGAAGGCGGAAGCAAAGATGGAGAGAGAAAGCTTGAAAGGGCAGAAAGAAAGCTGCAAGGCCTGGAGAAATGGGCAAACAAGAAGCTGACAACTGGGGAGCTGAGGATGAGGAGAAAACAGCCATAGTTCAGGGAAGGAAAGTGTACTGGGCAGGAAAGGCAGCAGCAGTGTTAAGGTATTGAGGCAGGGACGGGGGGGCAGGAGATGTGGAAAGGTAGGAGCAGGTGGGGGCTGGGGAATGCAAAGGGAGAGATACAGGTGTGGAGAAAGCAGCAAGATCTGAGGAACAGGAATAGTTCATGAAAAACAAGGAAGAAGCAGCATCAATGAGGTTTCCTTTGGGAAAGGTGGGACTGCTCACGCTGGCTGATCACAGTTTCTTTTCTCTCCTTCTCTAAAAGGTCTAATTTAGGCCATAGTTGGGTAACAGATACAGAGAAGGCAGACTTTAGGATTATCCAGTATATCATAATTATAATCTTTGCAGAATCATAGCCGTATCTTCAAGCAAAGCAATATCCAGAGAATTTCTCATCTAATTCAAACATGGAGGTAAGGATGGCAATGAACAAAGACGAATCGCAGGGGGAACCAGGACTGCAGTATCTAAATCAAGTCCAACTGCAGTTGGGCTAGATGATTGTCGTAGGTCCCTTCCAACTGAACTATTCTATTCTATTCTAAGTAAAATATGTGATTACATTATTAATCATGTTGTGTGTTTTTCTTTAAAAATAAATAAATAGGTGTTTTCTTTTGTTTAAAATAGATCAGCAAAGGAACAAAATAGGCAGGATGAGTGTGCCCAGAGAAGGCAAAGAAGGAGGGCTGTGTGAAGCATGCTATATCAGAAATATGAATGTGCTAATCAGAGGAAGGCAAAGGGGTAAGCAATAGCACCGAGCTGGCAATAGAAAAAAAAGTGTTTTAAAGGGTTTAGGAAGGGGTGGATTGTTCAGCAAGTCTTTTCACATTTTGTAAGAAGGACAAGGCTTCATCATATGTCTGCACACAGCAGTGTGCCTCACATACGTCACTCATACTCACCCAAGTTAAAAAAATTCAGATTGGAAGAGATGGAAAGGAGGCCATGGTAGCTAATAAGGAGAATGGAAACTCTGACACGTGTGAAGAGACAAGAAGAGCAGGACTGTATTAGTTTTACATAGAAGGCTTTGAAGGAATAAGTTTACAGAGGAGAGAAGAGAATAAGCAAACAGAAGAGAGAAAAGCTCTTTAAACAAATGGACAAAGGAACAACTGCTTACAAATAAGTGAACAGTAATTTTAGGCTGGAAATTATGTTTCCAACCACCAAAGAAATTAAACTCTGGGACAGCATTTCAGTAAGACCACTAGGACACAACAAATCTAACTAGTTTAAAGATGGGACTCGATAAAAGTTATAAAAGGCACCATATGATATGCTTGTCTATGTTAAAGGGTGACCTAGGCTCAGTGAAATCCATTCCAACCCTATGGGTTTTTTTATTTACACTTTTTCTGTCCTGACAGACAAAATAGCAGCTTATGAATACGTATAATTTTATCAAAAGGAACGAAATGCATAAGTCAAAGGAACTGAATGCATAAGTCAAAGTTGCCCTGAGGCAGTTTTAACTTGAGCAACTAACTTTTGAAGGGCCCAGCTCTTCTCTTGTGGTTGTGGAATTCTTGCTGACATCCTTAGGAGGCCCATGTGTGGACAGATTGCTGAATATGAAGTGGAAATTGGCAGAATGGATCAGAGAGGAGAATATAGCCCTCAGCAAATCTCTTTGCATCTTGCTGACCTTGGCAAACGTACAGCTATTTTTCCCAAGTAAGATAAGATGCTTTTTAACCTTCTTCTCCAGTAAATAAGGCACAAAGATGGGAACATGTCTTCAGAGACTTCCAGTCTCCTCATTGCTTGCACATATTTATAGAGGATTTTCATTTAAAACTGCACAGAAAACAAAAAAAACTAGATTCTGTTCTTGGCTCTGGGTGGCCTTGGGTAAGATATTTTGTGATGTAATACTAGAAGGACAACCAGGGTCAGTGCTCTGCTAGCCCTGCTGCTCATCAACAGGGAAGAACTGGTGGTGAATATGGCCATAGATGGTCATATGGACAGCAGTGACGCAGCAAGGCTGCAGGATCTGGAGGAAGGCTTGGGAAGGTGGGTGCAGAGTTAGAACAGTGGACTTCTGGAGAGCAGACTAGGTCAGTGGAAACTGCTATGCAGACTCCCCTGAAAGTGGCCAGGAAAGGGGGAGGTGCTGTAGAGAGCTGACATACTTTTAAAGAAAACTTACTGAAGAGCTCTGGAATAATGCTCTGTTTGTGCAGAACAAGAACTTTAAGCAGGTCTGCTTGGCTAATCAAGGAACCTCTTGATGAACCAAAATGCTGAAAGGGACCATACATGAAGTGAAAATAAGGAAGAGAAACAAAGGAGGACCATAAAGGCTTTACTTGGGCTCTTAGGGATGAAAGAAAAAGACCAAAGCCCATCTGGCACTAAGACAAAGAAGAATAATAGAAGCAAGAAGGGAATCCACGGGTGTGCCAGTAGCAGAAGGAAGTTCAGGGAAAATGCAAGTCTACTGCTGGGTGCAGGAGACAACCTAATCAGCAGCAGTGTGGAAAAGGCTGAAGTGCACAATGCCTTCTCTGTATCAGTTTTCACAAGCAAAGACTGCTCCAGACCTCTGTGTGTATCGACATAGCTCAGCAGGGAGCAGGGCAGCCAAGAGTGAGGAAGGAACAGACGAGGCACTACTTAGAGGACCTCAATGCTATCAAACCCGCTGGACCAGATAGGACACACTTGAGGATGCTAAAAGTGTTAGCTGATGTGGCTGGGTGAGGTCTCTGTCTATCATTTATGAAAAATTGTGGCTATCAAGAGAGGTTGTTCATGACTGAAAAAAAAGACTAATGTTTTTCCCATCTTTAAGAAAAGAATGAAGGAGAAAGGCCAGTCAGGCCTGCAATTTCTGGAAAGGTCAGGTAGCATTTCCAAATCATTTCCAAAAACATAAAGGACAAGAAGGTATTCAGAATAGTCAACAGGGATTTACCAGGGGCAAATAATATTTGAACACTTTGATCACCCTCTTTAATGAAATGACAGGTTACACAGAGTAGGAAAGAATAGAGGATATAACTTCTTCTGGTAAGGCTTTTGTCACATTCTCCCACAGCATCCTCATTTGGAAGTTGAGGAAATGCAGGCTGAACAAACAGACTGTTGAATGGGTTGAAATGTGACTGGAACACTAGGTTCAAAGAGTTAGTAATCAGTATCTTAACACACGGTTGTAGGCTGATACGAGGTGGAGTAACCCAAGGGTCACCACTACGACTTACATTGCTCAGTATCATAGAATCATAGAATCATAGAATCATTAAGGTTGGAAAAGACCTCTAAGATCATCGAGTCCAACCGTCGACCCAACACCACCATGTCCACTAAACCATGTCCCTAAGTGCCTCATCTACTCGTCTTTTAAATACCTCCAGGGATGGGGACTCAACCACTTCCCTGGGCAGCCTGTTCCAATGTATCGCCATCAATGACTTGGCCAAAGAGGACCTTCCACCTGAGACAAAGTGCACCCTCGACAAATTTGCAGATGTTATTAAGCTAGAGAGAGTGACAGACACAACTGGTGACAGTGCTTCGATCCAGTGGAAACATGAGAAATTTAAGGACTGGGACAAAAGAAACTTTGTGAAGTTCAATAAGGAGAAGTGCAAAGTGACGCACCTGGGGTAGAATAACCCCATGAGAACTGATCGGCTGAGTAGTGCCTCCAATTAAAATGATGTGAAGATCACAGAGGTCACCAGGTTACATATGAGCTGGCAGTGTCCTGTTGTCATGACCATATACTGGTCTTTACACTGTAGAGGAGTGTATCCAGCACAAGAGTGTATCCAGCAGACTGAGGGAACTTACCCTGTTCTGCTTAGAGCTACTGAAGCCACATCTGGAATACTGTGTCCAGTTTGGGGCCCCAGTTCAAGAGGGACACAGAGAAACTGGAGAGGGTCCAGCAGGCAGCTACTAAATCGTAAGGATTTCAGAGCACATGACCTACAATGAGACTTTGCAGGGGCAGGTCTTGCGTAGTATGGTAAAAAGGAGTCTAAAGGGCAATCTAATAATAGCCCATAAGGACTTGACATGTAGCTACAAACACAACAGACCAAAACATTTCTCAGTTGTCTGTAGATACAACAGTCACAGCCATGGATTGCAGCTAGGAAGGTTCAGACTGGTTGTCAGGAAAATGTTTTCACTAGGAGGTTGTGCAGCACAGGAATTGGGGCCCGTAGAGGTCATAGAAGCTCCGTCCTTGGAGGATTTCAAGACTTGGTTAGACAAAACCCTGGCTGAACCTCGTCTAGTGTTTGCGATAGTCTGCTTCAGGTGAGAGGTTGGACCTCCAGACATCCCTTCCAATCATCTTCTTTATGATCCTTGGATCCCTCTGTGCCACAATTTCCGTGTCTCTCAAATGGTGATAAAGATGCTGACCTTCTTTGAAAATAGTTCAATAGCTACTAATGGGAAAAGACAAGTGGAATACATTAATATTAAACTAACCAGCTACATGTATCAATATAGCTAAACTCAATGCCACCTTTTAGTTCAATATATACCCATATTTGTTTCACCATAAACCATATTTTTAATGAGAATGTTTCAGGCTGAAACTTGGAAATTTGAATTTTAACGCTGGGAAACACAGTATTTTGGCAATTTTGGCAATTTCAACCCCAGCAATTTTTAAATAGGAAATTTGTCCAAAAATCCAAAATAAGAGCAATTTAAAGAAGTCATTCCTAGATTTTCTTTATAGTCAGTAAAGAAAGAGATTCTGCTAAGGTGTGATTCATCTGACCTATTTTAAGCATCTACTCTAAGCTGAGACGAATCACTTCTACTAGTGTCAATTGCTTTACAATGACTGTAAAAGGAGTCAAGGGTGACCAGCTCCCGTGGAGAAGTCTGCATTCAGCTGCATACATCTCACCCAAACAGAAACATCCTAACTCATTAATAATATATATTTTCATTTAGGCTATCATATACAGCAAAGTATTGCTGAGTTTTATGGAACATGATTCCTGACATTTGCATTGTGACCCTCTGAAAACTGGACACTGTGCTGTTCCAAAAGCAGTAAAGCATGCAACCATCAAGATTTGGGGATGCCTCAAGTAATCACCGTCCACCATCCACACCACAGGCTCAAGGAAAACAGGAATATTAGGACGGTCATGCCGACCTTACTTTGAGCAAAGGATTGGGTCAGATGACTTCCAGAGGTCCTTTCCAATCCAGATTATTCATTATTCTACGATTCTGCGATTAGCTTTCATGAATTTGGTTTGTTTGGCATTTTTTTAATAAAATATTTCTACTTTAAGCTTCCACTATGTCTCAACGCAATGACTTCTGCGTTGCGATTAGGTTTTATGAAAACCAAACAAAACCCACAAAACAAACAAACAAAAGAAGGGCAACCTTCTGTTTATTTTAAACCTGCTGTCTGATCATTTCATCGGACTCCTGCTCCCTGAGCTCTGTCCTGCAGCATGTCAAAAACGAGGTAGGTTGTACAGTACACATTAATGTTGCTGGCATTGACTGTTACGAGGAAAGTTAACTGGGAATAATTTTCTTAACCAAGAAAAATATTTAGCTTTCTGAACTTTTCTTGCACTGCATTCACAGAAAAGGACAAAATCTCAACAATAGCAAGAATGATAACAACAAAATAAGAAAAAATAATTCCCCAAAACTGGTTTGGAACAACCAGAGTAATTTACTTCAATTTCACATTTTTTACAGTATACACCACTGCTTTAATGGACATTTCCAAATGAAACCTGGAATTTTGCTTTAAAGGACTTTGAAACAGGAGGAACTGGCAATCAGAAAAGTAGAATCAACAATTTTTGGAAATGGAAGCTTTGTCAAAAGCAAAATTTTCTTATATTAGAATTTGTACAAATGGAAGCTTTGTCAAAAGCAAAATTTTCTTATATTAAGGAATTTATACTACATAATGGGGAAAAAAAAAACATCCAGAAATTGCCTGCCAGCTCTAGTTGTTAGATATAAAAAATCCAGCACACTTCATTAACAGATTGCTCCCTACTAAAGTCTTCATGCAGTTTAGATTCATTTTGATGTGCAGAAAATTCATTTAAAAAAATACCTAAAAAAAAAAGAATTGTCTTACACAATCAAAAATGGAGGAAACAAATCCCTAATGAAGCTCTTACCACGTTGAGAAAAGTCTTCTGGAGAAGCAGAGAGTGGCTGAGCAGGGAGCTGTGCAGCAGCCAGCTACCGAGAAACCAAATTAGCGCTAATTATATTATGGCTTGCTGTTGTGCGATCAGTGTGACTTCACCAAAGGAACTAGGCAGCGGTGTCACTAGGTGGCACAGTTCTAACACATTTACAGATCATTACCCAGCGCTAATGTCACTTCGCAGGGCGCAGGGCTGGGGGAACAAGGGGGTCTCTGAACATCACTCAGCTATGTGTGATCTGTGAGTGGAAACTGCTTATCGGCTCCCGACGGGTACGAGATCCAAGCTGAGCTCTGTCAGCCGGGCTTGAAATTAACAGCAAGAAGTTGAGCGTTTCGCAGAAATGGTGTTTAAATCTAAATGCAGCTGGGAGATAAAGGGGAAAAAAGGGGTGTAGGATTCAGTAAACACTTGCTGACTTTGTAAGTCCCCAGTGATCAGCTTGGGTGAGGTGTCTTGTTGGACAATTACAGCTCAGAAACGTCGATTTCTTTATGCAGCAATAACCAGCGAAAGGATGCACCTCTTCCATCCATCTTTGACTTGCAAACCCATTTGTCAAAATCAACTTTTACACCTCGATCATCTGGTAACAACCAGTGAAGTGTGAGCTACTGCTCCTGACTCCGTCACATATCCACCTTGTTAGTGCTATCACATCACCCAAACCCTGTTGCTGGATACGAAACACAAGGATGGGAGGTGGCCACTTCTGAAGGCTCCACCGCAGCTTCAAATTTCCTGACAGCCCTGCTTGAAAAACAGCCTGAATGCAGTTTCAGTCACTCATATTTATTTACATCCATTCACGTCGAGCTTGCAATAACAAAATACTTCTTGCCCTCCTCCCCACATTTTCTTTGCTTGCTTGCCGGCCTTCCATACTGAATCGAGTCTCAAGAGCCTTAATTTTTTCACTTTTACAGCTTAAGCACAGCATGTTTTTTACCAGAATGAAGTCATAATAAATATGCTTTTAAAAGTTTGAAAAGGGACGGATAAAAATAACAGAACACTATCTTGGCTTTCCAGTCACCACTCCTGATTTGTCAATCTGTTGGTCACTCTTTATGTAAAGGGATAGGTTTCTCAAAATTTTATCAAAGGCTGATGAATGATTCATAGCAGGAATAAGTGTGCTATGGATGTAAGACCTCTGAATTATAAATGGCTATAAGCGCACTAATAGAGGATATTAGAGAGGATGGTATGCCCATTATTTACCCACTGGGCATGGCAAAAATGGGTTCATCTTTAATAAAGGTGATCTATTAATTAGCAGTGACCCTTTACAAAGGATGTGTCTTTGACGTGAAGGTATTTCTATGGAAATCTGTGCAGTTACCTTCTAGAACCCTCTCACAAAACAAGGGGATATTTCTCCCAAGTACTGACACGGTTGAGGATAGCGATTTTTATTTCCAGCAGCAAGAAAACCGTTGTAGTGCTTTGGCTCTCAGCCAAAACTGCCAGCGACAACAGGAACTTTTTTTTTTTATTTAAAAAGCTACATTTTTCTTAAATAATTTTCCAGGAGATGACTGGTAGATTTTAAGGGGCTGATGGCTCCAAGCTGCCAACTTACTTTTAAAGTTCCCTAATAACTAGTGCTTTGCCCAGGGCTGTTATCCACTTAACAGGAATTTATACGGAAGGTTTGCTATGTAATGACTATGCTCGCGGCCATTATATGGTATCGAACCTACGACCTCTAGACCTAAGGGCATAAATGGATAAAACTTCAGGTTTTGATTCCAAAGGGATTACCAAGAGTGCCCAATTTAGGGTTGTATATTCCCCATACATTCAGTGGGGATGGTCAGATGCCTCCGAACAGCAATCCAGAAAGCACATACTCTTAGTGTGGGAGATGCTAACGGCAGGTAAAGGCATGTTCTTCTCCAGAGATTAGAGGCCAATCCAGGGATGCATGTCATCAACCTTTCTGATCCAGGAACTTTATACTCAGGGTAGAGACATTAATGAGCAAGGCTTGGGTTTGTCTTTTGGTAAGAAGACTACTCCGGTCAACTTCAGATTGGTATTACTCAAACCACATCTCCTGTGAATGTGCTGTGATCTGCAGGCTTTTGCATAATCTTTCTAGAGAATACAAATCATCCCACCTATTGAAACTGGACCAAAGTATAGCCAAAACACAGTACATCATGGATGAATTTCATCTGTCTACAGTTGAGCTCGTTGCAGACAGATCTCTACATGTCATCTGTGGAGAGTTGTAATACTTCTGGGGTACAGTTGTCTGAAGAAGGAAGGGTCATCTGAAGAAGAAAGAACTGCGCCTGAGAAGTAGCCACTTGTTTACAAAGGCAGTCTAGACAGCTAGCTCAAATGCAGATGTCTTCTCTAAAGCTAGATGTGATGACATTTATACAGAAACACAGTTAGATGTGATGATGCTCATACGTGTTGTGTTAGATAGTCCTGAGACTGCAAATAATTTGTGGGGCAGAACTAAAGGATCGTCCCTACCAGCTGAATGCTCTAACTGCAGCCTGATAGTCTGGTGTTGATTGTGGGTGCCAGCCATAAATCACTCACATGGCCTTAAGCTACTACATAGGTTCATTTCTCTAGTGCTGCTAATTCAGGGTTTGACAGTGAATGGGGAATATCCGGGTATATTTTTAGCTCTGGGAGATCCATAACTACATGAGAAAATCATGGCTCAGGAACCAAGCTTGGAAACAGAAATCTCAAAATTAAGCCCCATCCCAAATCTCAGAAAGATTTTTTAATGAGATTTCATTATTATGATTTAAATGTGTGCTCTATATACACAACACATGCCACCTACTACGTGTGTGTGTGCTTGCTCACACATGTGCAGGTATGCATCTGTACACATTAAATATATAAAATTAATTTATATAAATATATATATAAATTTGAGGTCAGAACCATCTTTTTCATTTATGCTGATACAGCTCCAAGCACAACAGGGTTTCAGGCCGTTAGCGCCTACATGTGATCACAGTACAAATATTAAATACTAGTAATGACTGAGTCTTTCAGAGAGCTGAACAGGGTTAATATCAGAACCTGCTTTTATTTAAACATTCAAAATTATTTATGTTTTTATCCTTTATACATGCACAAGGATTTGTTTTAATTCATCTTTCTCTTGTAACTGGCTGCCTCTTCACATTCTTCCCTACCTGTCTTTGCGTTGTTTTTTTTTTTTTTCCCCCTCTCCTCTCTTAATCAAAATTAGAAAGAGATTGTGTGTGTCTGTTAAAAAAAAAGGGGCTTGGCTAAAAATAGTTCCCCAAGCCAGGATATATTACAGTAAACTGCTTTTGCCTCTGGATGTTAGTGGAGTTTCCTTTGTTGTCTTCTTTGATTGTTTCATTTATATGGCAGGTTAGACAACAGCAGACTCCTGTTATTGCCTTTTCTCAGCGGTGAATTTTTTTTTTTTTTTTTTTTTAAGGCTTGGAGCCCCTGAGGACAGTCACTCCCTAACCACAGCTGGTGACGGGAGGAGGGTTTTTTGTGCGTTCGATAGAGCTGAGAGCTGACTGGTGAGAAGATTAACAGCAACGCTATTAAGTGGGATACACTGTCTCCATTTTTAAATTGCCTAGGCCTTTAATAAAAGAAGGAGAGAGAGGGAAAGGGAGACAGAAAGAAGTCTTAACAGTATAACATCTTCTGTGTGTTCACAATCCATTTCACCAGATGCTAAATTACTTTCTTTCCCTTCCCCCCTCCATGCACCCACCCCACTTTCTCTGCGTCTGGTGTCTAATGCTGTGTCTCATTGCTCGGAAAGGAGCCCTTGAATCAAATTGCAGAGGTACTCCGTTAAAAGGGAAGATTAGTGACCCAGGCTTCTGCAATAGAGCGTGCCTACGTGAATCCAAATTTCTCAGTCCTTGGGCTGTTTTAGAAAGTGTTTTTTTTCCAGGAAACTTTACATCATTAGCTGCTTTCTGGCCTCCCATTAGTCTTCTGGCTAATACTGTCAGAGCAGGAAATGAGGATGAGAAGATCTAAGATGGAAAGGAAGAATTTGAGAGGCTAAACTTTTTCAGGGCAGTCGAATAGATTACTCAGGAATATATATAGGAAACTCGCTCCCAGGGCTGAAGTTAGAATATGGAAAGGACTGGAAAAGGTGACTTCTCTTACTGTGCGCAGAGTAGCGATCTGTGCCCCCGAACACTGGACTTTTCTAAATCCAACATTTGCCTTTAGGCATATGCTATTCTGACAGGGTTATGCGCTGTTTCTGAGTTGGTCAGATGCCTAGAAATCAGAAATGCTGGTGTTAAGGAAATCTGGGAAAGGAGGAGCTGGTTCCCTGCTATGTCACAGGCTGTGTGGGTGACCTTAGAGGTTGAATAGCATGAGACGCCCAACTCCCACCCTGTTAGGGCATTTCTGGTTTTTAAATGCTGAAATACCATGGAGAATCTTCTGGCTACAGTCATACTAAACGGTTCCTGAGCATGCTCCTGTACACTAGACCTTGGTCAGTTATATTGCTGAATTGTTATGCTTCCTCCAGCTAGCTGTGACCCCCAAAATGCTCAGGCACGGCTTGGGGGTTATCACAAACCTGGGGTACAGTGTGGATCCTTACTGACTGCGTAGGTGAAGCTAGCAGTGAAGCTCAGATATCTGCAGCGAGACCTTAGGAACGATAATTTGCCTGGCACAGACTGTCAAGCACATCCAGAAAGTAGCTTTTAGGTGAGAGGAAAAACTCAAGTCGCATCTAACACCCACTTCTCCTTCTCTGTGTGGCCGTGTTGCATTAGAAGCAAGAACCAAGCTGTTCATTAGACTTAATAATGACAACGGCAATCCATAAAGCGATTTTGCTCGTATTTTCCATCCTCTAATACTGTCCAGATTTGGATGCTTTGCTTTACTGTCCACCACTACAACTGAATTTCTCAAGCCCTACATAAGCCCTCTGAAGAGAAAAATGATTGATTTCAGAATCAGGATTGATTTCGGGTGCTCAGGACAGGAATTGCTGCCTCTCTGCACATAGTCAGTTAACATTTATTATCGATTAAGTCTTGACATAGTTACTGGCAACCAGCCTGAGCATCTATTTAACCATCTACAGAACACAGTCATCAAAACAGGTTTAGAAAAGACTCCAGAATGGCAACTAGGCATTCCCCCTTCCACAAGGAAGGCCCCCCCCTCCAATTTCTTACTTACATTCCTCATCTGTTCTGTGAGATTTTCAGTGATAGATATTCCACAGCTTCCCCAGGCACTCCTTTCCAGTGTTTCACAGTCCTTGCATTCAGAAAGACTTTGAGTTCATTTTGGGGGGGATGAAGGGGGGTCACTGCTTAACCTGGATCTCCTTGCAAAAGTTTTAGTGCACAATTTCTTTCTCATGGGATATGGAATAAACCAAACTACTCTTTAGGAATTAGAGAGCTGTTAAAATATATTTTCTACATAAGGTCTATATTTTTGAAAGAAGCACGTGGATTTTTCTTGTTGTTCCTCCATTTCAGAACGTTTCCATCCTGAAAATTTGAATGAAAATTATTTTGCTTTCCTTATCTTTGTTGTTTTAATGACAGTTGGAAAATGGAAAAAGAGACTCCTATACTTATTTATATACTGACATTTGCCCACAGAAAAAAAAAAAAACCAAAACAAACAACCCAGGATTTCTGAAGTGGAAATTTCAAAGGGGGATATTCCAACAGAAACCCATTCCTCTTTTCTCGCTGGCTTTACTACAAACCAATGTGCAGTCACACCCCAGCCCTGCAAGTACTGACACATATGCCTGGTTTCAAAAAGGATGGAGATCTTGTGTCTTGAAAGGGGTGACTCTCAGGCATGCAATAAAGCACATTCAAAAGTCTCAGCAGGATCAAAAACTTGAGCAGTTACATCCTGGCATCCCTTTAGGACCAAATTTCATCATCTTCACTTCCATTTACTAAGTGCTTTGCTCAGCAAGAAATATTACAGGTATTCTAGTCAAGTCAAGTCTCATCATGGTGTATTTGAAAGCCTTCCAGTACTCCTTCGTGCAATATGAATAACATCAATCAATTTTTGTTCTCTCAACACTCCTCTGGAAGAAGCGTGAGTGTGGGGTGTGTTTTGCTTTGTAATTTTTCAAAAATACTACACACACATGCACGTGCACATACCTACAGGTTTGTGTTACAGAACATAAAGCAGAGACCTGCACTGCTGATTTGAATGGAAGAAAGTGAAGTTTAGGGTGACCTTGGATATCTTTGGGAGTTTAGTCCAGAGTTTGAGGACTACACCCCTAAAGCTCAGCTTCCACTAGATTAAATATAAAATTTAAAGAAGGAACAAAGGAAAGCTTTTATGTTATAGTAGCTGATGAGATAGTAGAAGGAATTTAGTTGTTAGGTTCAAATCACAACCCACGACTGTGCTCTGCCATTTTTGTGCTGCTGAACCATCACTTCACTCAAAGGAGGGAATATCAAGGAGCCTCACAAAAGGCTTTGTAAAACACCACCACGGTATCAAGGATTGCCCTGCGAAGTATTATCACAAATGGGCTGATTTAGAGATACTTTGGTGACCTTAATTTTAGTATTTCCTAGCTTGGGTGACTCATTTTGCAGCCCGTAATGGTGGTGTCTTATGTCTCTTTGTGTTCTCTTATGTGAAGAGGGGTTGGTATTCAGTACCGATGTGATTGTGTGTCTGTCTCTATTTAGAAGAGAAACAGTATTTTAATTTTAAAAAGCCTGTTTTCTCCTGAATCTGATCCCACATTTTCTGCAGGAAGAAACAAAAATGTCTCTATTCAGCTGTTCCTACTAGCAATAATGACGAACACAAAGCATATTGCTGCTCAGGTCTTGGTCCAGGAGATGGATAATTGCCAAATCCTGCCCTGGGTCAAGGAGCAGCCCAAAGTCTAATGTCAGAGTCTACGTACTGGGAAGCCAGCCTTGTCTCAAGACTAAGTTCAGAGAAAGGTTTCAACACATAGGGGAAATTAAAAGGGACCACCCAAGTCACTGAGTTTACTCCTGTGAAGCCACAGACAGCTACAAAGGGAACATGGGAAGCAAAATGATCCACAAATTGTTCTTCCCACTCGACAGACATAAAGCACTTTACAGAAAGCCTGTAAGAAACTCTAACTTTCTACAGAAAGAAAGAAGGAGACAGGTCATGGCTGATAACCTGCAGTAGCAGCTCATTTCATAGGTGAGATTTCAAGTGGCAGTGAGTTTGAGGGGAAGTTCTCCCAGGAGCAGGGACATATAAACACACACACACTCTCTCACAGAGATGGCCGCATCCAGTGGCCACATGAAGAGCTGGAGCCAAACTTCCCTTCAACATCATCATCCCATGAAGGTTTAAGACATGCAGGTGTACGGTCCTACTGCAGTTTGTTGGAATTTGGTGTTTGAGGATAAAATTCACACAGACCACTGCGGAGTGCACTGCTGATGTTGTGAAAACAGATGGAAAATTTGGGTCCTTCTGGGAATTATCTGGGTGATCTTTTGCATCCCTCAAAGAAATAACTAAGCGTGGGTCCTGATACCCTATGGTCAGTCTGCAATGGGGAGAAGAGCTCAAATCCCCGTGTGTCATGAGCTGCAGTAGAAAACAGCATGGACACAAGCAGACCACTCCAGCCTAGGACGGTCCTGGGAGAGTGACCTAATGAAGCAGTGTTGGCTTGGCATCTGTACCCCAGTATGAAAGGGGCAGAAGACCCCTTTTCCCACCATAGATGCAAAGGCTGTCTGACAGAGAAAGGAAGACCTACTCAGGTCTCCGAGGCAATTTCTAGGATATGTCACTTCATATGGTAGATGGGCTATCTCCCCTCATCACCACCTTTCAGTCCATGCCTAAAGTTACAATCTGGACCATGATAGCACTACGACAAGTTTACATCTTTAAAGCGTCATGTATCATTAGTGAAAAGAAGATCAGCTGCATAGCTTCAAAAAACAAAGGGAGAGAGGGAAAGGAGTCTTCTAACAAAGTCACTTCTCAGAGGACTCAGCAGAATCTGATGAAGCCCAGCCTGCTTTAAATGACAAAAGTTGGGGGAGCTATCAGCCAGAAACACACTCCTCACACTGGCAGCCAGGTTCAAGCCTCTTTCCCCTTCCTCATTGCAGAGCCTTTGTCCTCTTGCCAGAAGCCTGCCTGCAGGCAACATCCAGCTTTCTAATAAAGCAGCTCCTTTGTCAATGACAGTAATGATTATCTCCTACAGCTGCCCGTGGTGTTGCATTTTGTAACACAATTTGGCCGCCTTTGGCCCTGGTTAGTTCTATTTAACGTACTGCAGGGGGTTCACTGTTTGATCTCTAATTGATATAATTGACTGGGAATAATCAGGGCAGCTTTATAGATTTTTATTGATAGCTAATTTTCCTTCATCCATTGTTTAATTTGATAAGACTATAACCTAATTTATTGCCACTCTGATAGGGATCCATTACCCTTTTGACAAATGCTTCTGGGGCCCACTTGTCAGCAACTGATTTGAAAGAGCTGTTAAGCCTACAGAGCCCATCATTAGTTAATGGCAGTTTAGAAAGCTAATGGCATTATAAATTAAGATCAATAAGTACATGGAAATTACAGCTGTTCAGCAAGACACCACTATATTATTAAACAAACATAATCCCGTACCTTTGGTTAATGCACACACAGGGAGCTTCCGAGTGAGTTTCAGAGCCAAATAAAGCCAGGTGATTAGCAAAGGAAGAGCCCTTTTCTGGTGCTGGAATTGCCAGACTAATTCCTAAAGGATCTTTGCAAGAAAAGAAAGAAGCCAGCACTGCTTTATTTTGCTGTATAAGCAACCCGAGGCCTCAAAACACCCTCGCACAAAACAATACCCCTCTCTCTTACTCAGGTTTTGATCTGCTCCAACAACACTTTCAAATGCATAATACAAAATCAGCAAAGGAGAGGCTCCTGGATTTATCCCAGGGATAAAGAAAAGCAAACATAGTATCTCTCGATACTTTTACATAGCTTCCTCTTAATTCCTCACAAGGCTTGATTGACATTGAGTGATGTTTGATCACTTTGGGCCAAAGCAGGCTGATGTGCATGTTGAAATTTTTCCCAGCAAGGCACTGTGATCTAATGAATACAGCAGAGAACAGGATGTCAGAAAGCCTGGAGGCAGCTTTGGCTTCACCACTGAGTAGGTATAGGACATTGAACAAGTGACTTAATCTCCTATACCTTTTTGCAAGCTCACTCTCTCTCAGCTACCTAGATTGAGGGCTAGACATTTGGGAGAAAGGCTGTCTCATTCTGGGTTTAGTACAGATAAACTTCAACCTCAGTCATGTCTCTAGACCTTGATGTAATACAAATAACTAGGGCTGAAGCAAGCATGGGGCAGAAGGGATAAGATAGGTGGGATAAGAGGGGGAACCTTAACAAGTCCAGCAATAACCTAAGATTGTGGTGACTTGCAGAAGACGCTCACCTTCCCACTGACCATCTAGGAAGTCTATGCCAAATGCCTTGCTTGCTTAGGTGAGTCACTGAATGCTCTCATGGATTCTGGCTACAGACTAGAAATGGACAGCTGAGGTTGTCACATACCTAAACATCACCTTGCCCTCTGAGAGGGTCTGACATTTTCAACATAGGGATAACTGATCTTGTCTTGAAGCAGATCCTCCCTTGAAGCAGGTCCTGGATGACTCTAGTTTTTATCACAGTGTATTCAGCTTAACTGGCACCAGCTTTGCTTTGCTTAATATGCATGATGTAAACAGTAGAAATTCATAAGAGAATCCAATGTCCTTCCCTTGGGGGCAGCAACCTCTGTCAAATGAATGGGACAGACAGCTGAGGGCAGCTAGCAGCTTCTGCCATCCACTTTTAATCTGCAACTACAGGTCTGGCAGGGCCCTCAGGTACCTAAGGTTAGGTGGGATGAATGTGCTCATGTTTTTAGCATGGCCATCAGTTCAGCTGTTACAGTCTCCATGTGGAGAGCCAGGGGTGCACCAGCAGACAGCTGGAGCTGAAGTTTTGCAAAAGAAGGGAAAAGCGTGTCAGTGCCGCTCAAGCCAGTCCAAGGACCTCGCCTGGATTTCACTCTGAATCCAACACTAATCTGAAGACTGGTCTGATGATAATTTAGATGTCCCTTATACCTACCAGTCTTTGAAACATGAGAGCAATGTCCCACAGTCACCCTGGCTATGATGACTGAAGAGGAGCTCCACCAGCAGTGGATTGGTCTCATGACCTGCTGCTTGACTTTATGTCCCACTTTGGTGCTAATTGGATGCAGTGGGCTTTTGTAAGCCTGAAGTCTCTTTTCATGCTAGTTCAATTCTGATGAATGTTTAAAGTCCTGGTTGGAACAACCCTCTAATTTATTTCAGAGTAGGTGAGGACAGATACGGGCTCCCTTGCTTCAGCACAGCCCTTGCCCTGATAACTGCCCCCCCTTCTGTCATCCCAGCCTCATTCAGACATGACTGGTAGGTAAATCTTAGTGATCCAGATACTAACTCCTGACGTACTGAGGCCCTTCTGATGGTATAATTTCATTTTTAAGACGATCAAGATAAGACGAACTACTAAACTTGTCAACAGCTTGTCCATATTGACAGCAAGTTTGGCTGATATACAGATAATCAGCTTATTGGGTAGAAAGACTATTGGGAATTTTAGTTGTTTCCTTAATGAAATAACAGCTTTTCAGTCAGAAGTTATTTACAATGGCCATAGTCCTAGCAATAGGGATGAAATATTATGATTCTGTTTGTCCTGTGATTACCTTGCACAACTTAATGTTGTGTTATGTCAAAGTGTTGACCCAGAAATAAAATTTATTTCCTAAGTTGAGGTAAAGCTTACGTTACTCAGGTATCTCGAAATTAAGAGTAAGCTCTAGACAACTTTTTGAAGCAGAAGGAAAGCATAGGCAATATCTATGTTAATATATAGTCTGGACAAACAGGGTTGGATTTGTAGATTGAAACGATCCATGCTGCAGTCCTAACATCCATGCTGTAGCCATTTCAGAGGGATTTCACTTTGGTCTAGTTTGTTCCCAATACCATTCATAGTTAGAAAATATCAGGTACAATTCTAGAGTTTATCTTCTGGTTTAATTTCACTTGAAAGTAATCCTGTTCGTGCACTCTGAGACCAAATGAACCAATGAATTGTGATGAACTGAAGTGCATTAAGTGGAGATGATCAAGAGAGTCACAGCAAAAGGGCACTCCAAATTCCCAGAAAAATATACTGATATATATTTTCTATATCTAGAAAATAGAAATACTGCCAGATAGTCAACTGCTTCAAAATTACCCTCTTAAAAAGGTCTATTTCTTCCCATTGACTATAGGAAGAGCTTAGATAACTGGGTCAGGCTTAGGCATGTGTCCTGATTTTGGCTGGGATAGAGTTAATTTCCTTCCTAGTAGCTGGTACAGTGCTGTGTTTTGGATTTAGGATGAGAACAATGTTGACAACACACCGATGTTTTAGTTGTTGCTGAGCAGTGCTTACACTAGTCAAGGACTTTTCAGCTTCCCACGCTCTACCGACTGAGCAGGCTGGAGGTGCACAAGAAGCTGGGAGGGGGCACAGC
>NW_008796220.1:1653819-1668813 GCF_000699145.1 Aptenodytes forsteri | reverse complement strand
TGGGCGGGGGGGAGTGGGCGAACGGCTGTGTGGTGTTTAGCTGCCTGCCGGGTTAAACCACAACAGCATGTAATTCTTTGACACCTGTATTATAGCAGATAAATGTCCTTATTCATCTGGTAGCAATGATGGACCCAAATCCTCTGCAGGGTCTTATTGGCCAAAGCACCATAAAACACATGCAGTGGGATACAGATGTGCCTTTGATGCTAAACATGCAAGGCAGAGCTGGGATAGGTGAGGAAGGGGGGAAATGAAATAACTCAATTACTCAATATGCATGAAAACATAGCAAATAAACAGTGAGACTTCAGAACAGACAGCTGCTTTTGAAACCTGTTTCCCCCTCCCCCCCCCAATGTTATAAATTGATACAGCTCCAGTGAATCTAAGAGATTTAAACACAACGAGGATCTAGCCACTGCTCCTGAAAGTTGCTTGGTGTAAAACTGGAACTTTGATACGGGAATTTGCTCCAGGTGCATCTCATAGGTACCGGCAGGTGAGTTTTCACCGTTGACTCTTGCTACCAGTGCAAAGCCACGGTGGCAGGGAAAGCAGACCTGATAGTCTGGAGCTGGTTTGGCCCACCAGTGACAGAAGGAGCACCAGCCAAATTTGCTCTCTTACAGCTGAGGATCGCAAAGGACCAAATTCAGCATTGAGTGACTTGTACCTTGTAGTTGGCTTCAAGGACAGCAATGGATGTAGACTGAGAAAAGTATTTATATTACTGCTGAGTTAGACTGGAGCCATCTGTATGTCTGAAAGAATAAAGCACAGTTCCTTCTGCAGATTGCCCAGATTCCCTCACTGAAGATTTATAAGAAGTAAATTGGACAGGGCAAAAATGGGAAATTAATCCTAACCTCACTCTCCTTTTACATCTTTGCAAATCAGGAGCAACTCTATCAAAGCCTTTGAGTCTGTTACAATTCTCTGGATAACTCTGAAACCCATTGAAATTGGTGAACCAGATTCTCCATGATGTGCAAATAGATATATAGTCACTGACCTGAAGTCATTTACATCCCCTGCACATCAGTGAAGCTGATGTACCTTGAAAGCTGGTGCTTTGACCTAAAGGAGATATGCGGTGCAAAACTATTATGAAAGATATAAAAATGGAGCTGTCTCATTATTTCCTTATATAAACTGTTTCTTTGTCCGATTCTACTCACCGTAGCCCTGTGACTCTGCTATCAGCTTAGGAACTGGGTGTTCCTGCCCCATTTGTTTTGGTGTAAAAAAGAAATTTAGGCTCCTGAAACTCAACTTGCACAGACTTTACAGCTCAGAAAACTTTGAGGCAAGGTCTAGATACTTGCTTCTCCCAATCAGTGCCACAGCAGTAAAATGCAAAGCCAAGGAACCCCCATACTCTTACGCTTCTCCTGGACCCAAGGCAACAAAACTGGCCCCAAGACAGTAAAAATATGTCTGTCTATTTATCCCCTAATGAAACAGAGCCAAGGCAAGAGCCACAGAGAGAAGCAGGGGATGGTGGTAGAGGGAGGAACTAAACTGCCTGTTCACTTGAAATAAAGCAGGCAAGATTACGAGACTCATGTACAATTCTCCACGGTCCCTAAAGTCTCTTGCAAAAAGGTAGAAATGAACTAATTTATTAGTAAAATCACATCAGGGGCAGTAATTTCATGTTAGTGAATTTACATGTAATAACATTAGATTTCCAGCCCTCCATATCAGCACACTGTGGCCCTCTTGGATGATGAATGAGCTGCCTAAAGAAAGATGATGGTTTGATTGTTTTCACAGTGAACGGATCAGCATTTTAATTTCTTGCCTCTGTGTTTATTGCTTATTTGGCCCCTTGCTCAGCTTGTAAAAACTTGGCTAAATGGAAATGAATAAATGTAATTACTGCGGGTGACAGTGGTAATCTGTGTGGGTTTTTCATATTGCCTTTGCCAACGTTAATCTAATCACTAGAGAATATGTGTCACTGCACAAATACACTGACAGAAAGCAGAATCCTCTGTCAGTGCCAAAGATATGGAGGCTGGAAGGAGTTCCTGCTGGTGGGGGTCTGTTGCTGGGGCAAGGCTTTAGTGCACTGGCCTATAGATGATGCATATCATCACCTTTATATACCGTACAACCTGCCCAGGAGAAAGAGAAGTGATACAAACCAGTGCTGGAACTGAACACAAGTTTTTTCCCCAAGCATTATTCCCTTTCAGTTCTCTCCAAGAAGCTTGACAGTGGCTGTGTATGTTATGCTCATCCTTCAGACAATACCTGCCCCCTACTTCTCTGCCCCCAAACTCTGTTGGGCATAAGCTGGTCTTATCCTATGTATGGGTGGCACAGGCTCCTACGGAGCCATGGCTCTAGGACTGGGCCACTAGTTTTTTTCACAGTCATATGTTAAAAAAATGTACATCAAAATAACAGACATGTTGCCTAAGGCTTTATTGCGCAGTGCTCTGAGGAAACAGAGCCGGTGCCTGACAAAGTGTGTAGATGTGCATTTGTGGAGATACCATCTCCGCGTTATTAATGGGCAACAGAGATTCAGGGGGATTAATCGATTTTCCAGATATCATACAAGAAGCGGGATTCAGCTCCAGGTCCAAACACCTGCATTTAAATACATATACGCTTGCATGGGTGTATAGATGTTAACTATGTGTTGAAGCTCCCGTGCTAGCCAATGGAAATCACAGAGGGATTCAGCTACCTGTGTAGGTACTTATATAGATAGTGCCATTTAAAATGTCCAAGAGTTATCTTCATCGGCCTGGCAAGCATGACACAGGACTTAAGGAACACTTACACCCTCATGATGAGACAGCTGGAGGCCTGGAAGGACAACCCCTACCTACACTTAGACAACAGAGACCAGAGGATTATTCAGCTTCCCAAAAGCAGATGTCTGTTTTGGGATAAGCTGAACTGCTCTCTCAGCTTCATAGTTCGGATCCCCATTGACTATTGTGAGCACATAGACATGTCAGTGGTCCCTTTATTAGGCCATTTGAGATACCTTAGGGTACTCCAGCTGGCTTCTAGCTGACAGTCCCAAAGACTTGAGGTCTCTTATAATTTCATTCCCATGTGAATATCTTGAATATGCTGGGCAGGCCCAAATGGCACCAGGTGTCTAAATTTGGGCAACAGCATCCATCAGTGCCCCTATCAATATTTTCATTTTGGATACCTTCACTTAGGTTTATGTACCTGGATCTGAATCATGCCTAATAAATCTGGAATAGAACTGAGATACAAAACAAGATGTCCTGACTCCCACCCATTAACTCTGACTGAGGTAGGGTGAACCTTTATTCTCTTAGGAAACTGGTTGCTAATATTCTTTATTCCTGAGCCTCCTGAGTTGATTGTACTTACTTTAGGTGGAGGTGGAAACAAAACAAAGAGGAAATTTTTGTTTTAGCTAAGCCTAATAAGGCTTTTGTCCATAACCTGCTGAATCTGCATCTGGAGACAATTCATATATGTACAAAGTCACATTCGGGAGCATGTGAGGACCCGTGTACCTGAACCTGTGCAGGTTAGCATTCAAATACATGTCAGGATCTGTGTGCTTCGATGGTTATTAAAGAGATCTCTAATTCCACAGCTTAATAATGTTGCTGAAACTTTAGTACTAAAAACCAAAAAAAAAGAAAGTTGGAAGAGGTATTTGCAGGGTAATTGGCACGTCTCTTAGGCGTGCTTTTCACCGGCTGACTATAGCTGTTAGTTATTATCAGCTGTTTGCGGCTACTCAGGGGAGTCCTGAGGACTTCCTGAGGGAGAAGACAAACAAGAGGAGGAGAACACTAGGCCCATGGACCCTCCACAAACTGTTCTTTTAGTTGCTCATATGTTTTATTGATGTTGCAGAGGGGAAGCAAGATTCCACAGTATCTGGAACTATCTTCAACTGAAGAAGGTTCCACAGTATCTCATACCTCAATGGTAAACCCTTAGTGAAGCCTTCATGGCCTGAGGGTTGAACTAGGATCTAGCACGGATAAGAGGAGGAGCTGAACAGCTTGAGCTAATGTTTTGGTTTAACCCTAGTAGGCAGCTAAGCCTCACACAGCCGCTCGCTCACTCCCCCTCAGTGGGATGGGTAAAAGTAAGAAAACTAACGGGTTGAGATAAAGACAGTCAAAAGCAGAAGCTGTGCTCGCAAGCAAAGCAAAATAAGGAGTTCCTTCGCTACTTCCCATCAGCAGGCAGATGTTTAGCCATTTCCAGGAAAGCAGGGCTCCATCACGCGTAACGGTTACTTGGAAAGACAAACAGCATAACATCCCCCACCCTTCCTTCTTCTTCCCCCAGCTTTTATTGCTGAACATGACATCATATGGTGTGGAATATCCCTTTGGTCAGTTGGGGTCAGCTGTCCAGCTGTGTCCCCTCCCTGCCTACTCGCTGGTGGGGTGGGTGAGAAGCAGGAAAAGGCCGTGATGCTGTGTAAGCACTGCTCAGCAATAGCTAAAACATCCGTGTGTTATCAACGCTGTCTGAGTACTAACAAACTCGTGTCAGTTCTATCTGCTATAGGTCCATATGTGTTCTCAGTCACTTTGTATCTGAGCATCTCTCAGACACATGTTAAGCAATCTGAGAAGCTTTGGTTACCTGCCAGCTGTAGGAAGCAGCTGAATGTCCAGACAGTGAGTGCTTTCATCTGTGGTCATTTTTGAATGGACTTAGCACTGTGTGTGTCCTGTACAGAAACAGATGGAAGGAAGTTGACTTGCACGGGAAGCAGAAAGACCCAAATATGTTCATGGGCATTTGCAATGTGCCAGCCAGAGGATTTATGAGGCCCGAACAAAAAAGAAACAGTATGGGTCATGTGAATGCAACCTCAAAACATCAGGAAGCATCAGGAAGTTTCATACTGTGCATAATTCCTCTCTTTCCCATCATCGCAAACACTGATAATGTCCTCAGTGTTGTCCAGAAATTGTATGAAAAACCCTGGCATGTGCCCAGGGAGATTATAATTAGTAAAGACATGAAAAGAAAGAGAGAATGCTGGCACTTATTGCAAGTGTAATACCAATTCAAAACCCAAGGGTGGTTTGGTGAAGCAGTTCTGGGAGTTAATGATACATGATGTTGTTAATAACTTCTTCATCTCTTGCTTATCTCAAGTGGGATGAACAACACCCTATAAAAACTCATTCGTAAGAACATGATTTGTGACCGGTTCTTCCCTTGGTGCAAGAGAGGACAGGGAGCCAAAATTAATGTAATAGGTCTTTGGCATCCCTAATATCTACAATGCACTGTCCCACCCCCTATTCCCCGAATTGTACACATGTACAAAACACACGTACAAAGTAATACTCCCTTTTAGAGTCGGAGAACTGAGGCACAAAGGCCATATCTGTACTAGTAAATTAAGCATTTCCAGGACACACTCTGCCCTGAAGCCATCTGGCATTGTCTGGATGGGACTCTGCAATTAAACTCTCCTAGCCTCCAGAATAAGGTGATCACACCCAAACTGCCCACTGGGAATGGTCCACAGCTCATGCTAACTCCCAAAATACATCCAGGAATTGACTAGGAGGGGGTTCAGTTCACTTGTCAAAACTACACTGACAGCATTTCCAGTACCGCCATGGTGATGGCCACTGCAGATGCACGGAGATAAGTGCATGAGATGATTTCTTCCTTGCCAGATACGAAGAACCAACAGCAGTTCTAGGATCTGAACTTTGACTGTCTAGGAATAGTTTTAGCCATGAGACTATCTCCTTGTATCAAAGTTCAGCCCTGCACAGCTCTTGTCTTTGCCCCTTCCCTGTTGCACCTGACGTCTGCAACTTTGCATCTCTTAACCACCCTTCCTAAATATAGCCATTTATACACTTCTGCCACTCTCTTGGTTCGTTTTCTGTAGGACAGCACCAGCTGGATGAAGCTCCGTGTACAGCAGCCAGCTTCAGTACCACCACTTTGGACCTATCTGAACATGTTCCTCAGATTTCCAGGCTCGGTTCTGCACTTCCCAGTGCTTTGAGGCCAACAGTCCGTGTGGACAGAGCCAGATGTTCACACGTCAGATCTACATCTGTGCTCAGAATCACTCCACATAACCCCTAAAGGTTATGCTGCCACTTAATCTCTTCCCCAACTCTTTCACCGTGCCTCTTATACTCACTTGGATTTGTTTGACTTACTTAGACTCTTTTGTACTTACTTCTGGCTGTTCTACACACAGTTTATGTACCAATTTAACTAAATCAGTTTAGAAACTAATTTCGTTAAATCAGTACAAACCCCTTGGGTAGAACCAGATGGAGAATACCTTTAATTGATTTAATGTGAGTCAGGTTTTTTTTTAGTTGATATGCCCTATTTTCTTGTTGATGTGTATCAGCAGCACCCCACCATCAATATGAACGTGGTTTCTCACATCTATGAAAGGAGAGAATTTGCCCATGAGAAAATAGGTCCATTTACATTCCCAAAGCTTTTGAATAAGGTCTTGGTTTTCTCTTTTGCTCCTCCTACTCCTGGTGAGTAGCTGCCTTCTATGCTTAAAATAGTCCATAATTTCTAATATAATGATTCGTTTGAAGAGATGAGAGGAGCAGAAGGCTCTGGAGAATTGTAATGGGATAGAAAGCCAACACTACAAATACAGTGCACGTCACTAGTGACTTGGAAGCTGTAACTATCCTTTGACTGAATAAAAAAGGCTTGGAAAATGAGTCCGTTTCACACTTTCACATTTTATAACCTTTACGTTAGCCGGGCTGAGAAGAGAGCCCAGGACTGAATGTACAACAGGGCTGAGATATCCTTCCTGCAGGTTCCTTCTGAGCAGAGGCTGAGAGAAACTGAAGTGGGAAAGGAATCCACCACGCTGCCCATGTCCCATCTGCAGACAGAGATCTTTGTATCCCATGTTCTGTCCTTCATGGACATTACATTATTGTTTATGCAGGGACAACCAGCAAAATAACTCCAAATTAATTGAAAGTAGGAATTTAAATTGCATTCAGTTGGACATAATTCTAAAGGAGCCTAAACTCTGTCGTGCTTCACCCAATGTTAAACTGAATGAAGGAAAAGTGAATTAAAGCCCCTTTAATTCTGAATGAGAGAGTCCACACGGCGTTTTAATTTAGTTGAACTAATCCACTTCAAAAATTAATTCAGATTAATTTTCCTCAGTATCCCTGAGCAGATCTGCAAAGCTGCCTGAGGGAGTTGGGAGCAATTTCCCTGTATATGGAAATTGGACGAACTAGGCTCCAGTCCAATGGCAACTCCACAATAGTGCCTTGTGTGAGCACTGTTATTCCGGAATTAAATAGAGTATCATTTCAGATTATCTGTTGTGCTCTATGCCCTCATCCTGTCTTCCTTCACAATAATTTCCTTAATCCCAACGACATGAGAATTGAACCATGAGATTTTCGTACTAAATTCTCATCGACAAAATGAAATGACAACATGGAATAGCAATTTAGGTTCTAGTTATTTTTATGGGAAGCATTCCTTCCAAAATGAAAATAAACATGCCTTCACCCTACTCTGAAGGGCTTTGAATTTCAGTATATCTGGGGCTAATTGGAACCCTGCAAACCAGCCAGAGTCAAACTGAAACTCTTCAGTTTAGCTTACATCGAACTAAATGTAGTGAGACAAGTATGTGTAAAAAAAAAAAACAAACAGAAATCAAACTGACTTTTAGAAGTTGCAATACTCTGTTTTTTATTAGTGCAAGTGAGAGTTTGGATATATTTTCCAAACAAGTGGTACATTGACTGTATCATTTTCTTTGTATATAAAGTTGCAATTAAGTCCATGTTTTTATTTCAATTAGATTTCTTCCTGATTTCTTAAACTTTTTTTTTTTCTTCTTTTATTCTTTTTTTTAGAGATAATGAATAGCAACTTTGGAAAATTCTGTGCCTTTTTGCATCTCGTTTTTATAGCGGAAAAAGGTTTTGGCTTTATTTTTCTCAGGATATAAGGAAATGGATTCTTTTTGAGAAAACTAAGCTATTTAAAGTTTTTGGGACAAACGTAGGCAATGGCCTATAAAAATCCAAAAGCATGTGAAAAACAATGTTCAGCATTTTGTACTAACACGGTACTGCAACTTGTGAACTCATGATAGCGTTCTTACTTTGAGGCAGCCAGTTTCAGAAAATCAATAATCATGCAGTAGCTCTTGCAGAAGGACTCGCAGGCACAAAGCAGACTTTTTTTCCACTGGAAAACAGATTTTACTGCTGAACTTCTTCACTAAAAGTAGTGATTTTAGGTCATAGTGATCAATGAATCAGGTGAAAGCATTTCTTGTGTTTTCTTCATTACTCCTTTCTTCTAGCATCTTTCTTTTTCTTTGTGCATTGTATAAAATGGTCATATTTAAAATTTACAGGTTTCAGATGCCTCTTGCAATCTGGGTGAGAAAAAACAGCATGGTCTGCTTAGATCATTTGGAGGGAGCATTGTGAGAGAGATTGTACAGAAGGGAGCTTGCCACAGCGAATGATATTAGAATGTAAATTCTTCTTATCTATTCATTAGCTCTTTTTGAGACCTAGCTGTTAAAGCAGTGGGTGGAAAAATGCCTCATTTTTGTTGAACGTCCTGTTGGTGGCAGCAGTTACAGTACATTGAATACATCACTAAAAGTAAGAGCCTGTTCTGGCCAGGTAGCTCCAACATGCCATTTACAGGCACAGAGGTGATCTCACTTGAGGATCTCCCAAAAGCTGATGCCTTTGCTGTAGCTACAGCAGTTCAGCTTACACAGAAAAATGAGAAAAGGAAGGAAAAAAACCCAAACCAAATACTGTGTCCCAGGAGCACTACAAGATGAGACTATGTATGAGAGAGAGCAAGAGCTGGCAAAGCTGTCCAAGAAAAGGTAAAGTTTAGGGCTTGGTCTGGTCTGCGTGGCTGGGAAAAGTGATGGGCAATGAAAATGCGGAGGGAGAAAGAGAGGGAGGCAGGGATGGGGACAGGGATCACTGAGTTTAGTGATGAAGGAGGAGCTCACTGTTGAAAGCTCACTGTTTTCAAAGTAATTTGTTTGTTGTATGCCTTAGGAGGAGGAAGAGGAAGAGAACAGAGAAAAGAGATTGGAGGAGGACAGGAACATCTGAGGAAGAGCAGCACAGTTTTCCAATCAGAACCAAATCATTAAATCTCCTCCTTTTTAGCTCTCTTTCAAGCAGAAAAAAAGAACTCCTGGAGCATAAGTAAAAACTCCTTTTCTCCTTCCCCTTTTTCTTGAGAGATCAGAGTTTATTGTGGGGGTAGTCTAGCAGCAGAATTTTTCATACTTTGCTCTTGATTTCAGGTGTTTCTGGTTTTAGCTGCCCGACTGGGGTATTGCTCAAGAGCAGCTGCCTTTTTCAGGATTTGTTGTGGACACCCACTCTGGAAATGCAGCATCTTTAAGTTAGGTGGGCATACAGCTGAGGAAGTTCCTGAAAACTTGAGAAACATTTTTCCAGGGCCTGTAGTGATAGGACAAGGGGTAACGTTTTTAAACTGAAAGAGGGTAGACTTAGATTGGACATAATAAAGTAATTATTTATGATAAGGGTGGTGAGACACTGGAATATGTTGCCCAGAGAAGCTGTTGACGCCCCATTCCTGGAAATGTTCAAGGCCAGGTTGGACGGGGCTCTGAGCAACCTGGTCTAGCAAAAGATGTCCCTACCCATGGCAGGGTGGTTGGACTAGATGATCTTTAAAGGTCCCTTCCAACCCAAACCATTCCATGATCCTATCATTCTATGATCTGTAATATAGACATAACAGAATTTAACTTAAAGGAAGTAATTAGTCACTGCACGTCCCTCCTACTAATTTAGTCAGACTTTTCACCATTTCCTTTTGATTTATTGGCATAATTCATTTTAAAATGAGACCAGTAGTCCAATTACAATTTTTTCTGGCGTGAAGGGATGTTTCATCAACATCTCCTCTCTGAGGCCTGGGACTTTCCTGTCCAATGGAGAGACCGGAGGGAGTATGGATAAAGAGGGAGTTTGACAAAACAAACAGAGAATCTTGTACTGAAGGCACAATTATGAGATCGTCTGCACCATTTTATGGATTAGAATCATAGAATCATAGAATCATTGAAGTTGGAAAAGACCTCTAAGATCATCGAGTCCAACCGTCCACCCAACACCATCACCCACTAAACCATGTCCCTAAGTGCCTCATCTACACATCTTTTAAATACCTCCAGGGATGGGGACTCCACCACTTCCCTGGGCAGCCTGGTCCAATGTTTAACCACTCTTTCAGTAAAGACATTTTTCCTCACATCCAATCTAAACCTCCCCTGCTGCAACTTGAGGCCGTTTCCTCTCGTCCTATCGCTTGTTACTTGGGAGAAGAGACCGACCCCCACCTCGCTACAACCTCCTTTCAGGGAGTTGTAGAGAGCGATGAGGTCTCCCCTCAGCCTCCTCTTCTCCAGGCTAAACAACCCCAGTTCCCTCAGCCGCTCCTCATAAGACTTGTTCTCCAGACACTTCACCAGCCTCGTTGCCCTTCTCTGGACACACTCCAGCCCCTCAACGTCCTTCTTGTAGTGAGGGGCCCAAAACTGAATACAGTATTCGAGGTGCGGCCTCACCAGGGCCGAGTACAGGGGCACGATCACTTCCCTGCTCCTGCTGGCCACACTATTTCTGATACAGGCCAGGATGCCATTGGCCTTCTGAAGTGGATCCTGATGCTTTATTGCACTGCTGAGAAAACTTCCTGTAGATCTTTAAAAGGATTTCTAATGCCAGTTTCTGCCTTGTAAGAGTTTGTATGCTGAGGACAGTACTGGAGCTCTGGAAGAGTGAATGGGAAGGTTATTTTGTACCTGCGAGTTGCAAATCCTTTTGCGTAGCAAGCACTCAGCGCAAGCTGTGTAAACTCACTTTTCTTAAACAAACATTCTGGAAAGCAGAGTTTTCAACATTTTCAGGGAGCCCTCAAGCTCCCATTGCCAGCTAGCAAAGCTGGATTGTCTCCCTTACAGGCAGCAGTAAAGTTCCTTGGAAGAAAATGAGAAGAGAAGAAAACAAAACAGACAAACCTCAAAGTCCCCAAGGGAATGAACAGAAATAAACACAGTCAATGTGGAAATCAGTGTTGATTCCTGCCACCAGATTCTCACTCAGTTTGACCTCAGAAACAGCACTGACATGTACCAGAGGGCAGGGAGTAGGAAAAAAAGGTAGGACACATGACATGTGCAGCGGGGAAAACTAATGTGTTTTTAAGAAGCACTGTGCCTTGAATTTGTTAATATAAACGACCTTCTATTAGTTATACTTAGCTATTATTTAGATAAGCAATAGTAGTGGAATTTCTTCCAGTGTGTAAAGCCTTTAGTAAACCAAACGCTTAAGGGAGCATCCACGTTTTTTTGCCCAGTGACCTTAACTACACCCTGTTAAATTCCTAGACATCTATGGCCCCAGATTGCAGATCATTACCCAACTTTGATAGAACCAACAAATTAAGACTCAGATTAATGTCATCAAACTTTGTCTGTCTTAAACTCAGGCCTCTGATCTAGGCTAGTTCCCAAAGAGGACAGAGGTATCTCCAGTAGGCAATTTATGTCACCTGTGATTGACATCTGTCTCGGGAGAGGAAATGATACCAGAAGCAACTGTAGTTGCTGTTATCTGGTTGTTATCTAGTTGCAGGGTCTTATTCTCCCCCCCACCCCCCCCCAGTTATTTCACTTTGTATAGCCTCATTAATACATGTCAGCATCCCTTGCAGAATTCAGATTGCTCTCCCCTCCCTCTCTAACTCCGTGCTGCATCTCCCACAGCATTTGCTGACGATGGACTGCCATTTGCCACTTCTTTGCTTTTCCAGGAGAGAGGCTTGCAGTGCGTTCAGAGATGCAGCTAGCCCTGTAATCGCCAGAGAAAGAGAAGAAGGGACATCTGACTTAATTTTGAAAAGTAGCATGTCTGTATTTGCAAAGCAAAATACTTCATTTTGCAAGTTTTGCTGAAAAATTGGTGTTTCCCAAAGGTCAGGAAAAATGTCTGTCCAGCTTTATCAAGAACACATATGAAAGTTTCAAATGTCAAAGTGTGGGTCAAGGCACATAAGCATTCTTGTGTCTTAAGCAGCTAAATGGATGAACTGAGAAGAGGAGCATCATCTGTCCCATTAGCTGTCAGCTGCTTATTGCCCCAGGCAAAGACAACATATTGGGGGACTTTGTTATATTTTCTTTTTCACTTGGCTAGTTCTGTTTGAGTCAGTGGTTCAGACTAATTACTAGAAAATAAATAATAAAATATGTAAGAGCCTCAGCAGGAGTGAATCTCTGCATACAGAAAGAACCAGTTCAGATCTCAGCAAACTCACCACAGAGCCAGGAAGTTTAGCAATAAAGTTAACAACAAGAACAACAAAAATGT
Source organism: Aptenodytes forsteri (assembly GCF_000699145.1). Classification (NCBI taxonomy): domain Eukaryota; kingdom Metazoa; phylum Chordata; class Aves; order Sphenisciformes; family Spheniscidae; genus Aptenodytes; species Aptenodytes forsteri. Next base: position 1,656,391 of record NW_008796220.1, on the reverse strand, counting down.
ACTTAACTTTGTTCCATTTTCATTCACTTGATCAATGTCTGGACATTCGGACAGTTACCACCTTCAATTTCAAAGCATACAAGGTAGTGGTTGGTGTCCTGCCTTGGGCTTCATTTCTTGTTTTTCCACAAGTGATAGAACATTGCTGCGATGGTAGAAGAACTAAAGATATTCAGACCTAAATTATCCCCACTGAAGTGAGCGATGGTATTAAACTTGGCTAGTTGTAGTTTGTGTTTAAAATTAGGATGTCAGACCAAATTTATCCTCTAGCACCCCTTTACAGTCAATGGAAAGAAACGGGCACTTTCTGAGAGCAATTTGTCTAACCTATCTTTGATACATATTTTAAAAGGGGATCAGTCATCCTCTCCAAGTACCTTTACTTCTCATTATTGATTTTAGAAGAAACCCCAGAGATTAAAATTCTAATTTAAACACCACAATTATCTGTTTTTAAATTAGGTAAAGAAATCTATGTGTCCAGAATTTAAGGAGGACAATGTTTTGAAGTAAGGTTGCAATGCTTCAGGCATTGGTTCAAGCCTGACACCCATTAGCAGCTGAAACAACAGTGGGATTCACCTTCCGACACTCTGTCCTGCAGGCAGCTACGGTTGAGCGGGGCAGCCAGGGCTCTCCTCACACTCAGTGCAGAAAAGTAGGTGTGGTTCATCTGATGTATTTTAGAAGTGCTTTAGTACAGAAGGAAATGCAAGCTCTTCCTTCCCTCCATTGACTCTCAAGGCAGTTGGGATATAGCTACAGTCAGGCACAGATGTCCAATCTGCAGAAACATACCTGTGGGCAGATGAATCCCACCTGATGGTACTGTTTATGACTTAACAGTTTCTTTCTGCCTTAAAGCTCCTGGTGGAACTCCAGGAGTGTGAATTCAGGTTGAATTCAGGTTCAGTCTTCTGTTCCCCATGAGAAGTTGGAAGGAATCTTGATTGCTGACTCTGATGCACTCACAGAATTATGATTCAAGGAGAAAAAACAGCTTCAGAAATCAAAAGTTTCTCTCTGCTGTTCCAACTACCTCTAGTTAAACCGTTATTTTAACTGCTTTTTTTTTTTCTTTTTTCTTTTTTAATAGCTACCCTATTTGATCTGTATCGGAAATGCCATTAAATAAGATGCTCTTGGCACCATTAGAGTAGCTTCAAAGATACTGTCATAAGAGCTCCTGAGCTCTTGTCTGGTAAACCTCATAGCACAATGTCACTCTGTTTTCATCCCTGTTCCAACATTTCTAGAAGTCTGTAATGAATAGGCAATGGAGCAAATTCAGGCAGATGCTGGTTATTGAAGTTTCTGGAAAAGTTAGCAATAAAGTTATAGAAAGTGTCGGAAATGAGAACTTTGCGAAATTTGCACTGGGACATATTTATCATTTGATGTGTGGAAAAGGAACTTAATCTGTATATTTGTTGGACAAAATGGGACATATTTGGGGCAAAATACAATTAAACAAAGGTTCAGTAAATAATCGATAAACTAATGCTACTTTTCTTTCACTTTATGGTGTTGGGCTACATTCAGTTCCTGCTGTTTTTGTTGATGTCCTTGTTTTGGTGGACGTTCAACATTGCTTAAATAATGCCAGCAACGCTCTTATTTGTGTCTGTGCTACAGCCTTCTTAGCAGAATCTTATGCCTCTCCCCATTTACACTTGATTTCTTAACATGGAATAGGTAGCTTATATTGCCATAGACTTCAGCTCTAGAGACTAAATTAAAAATTGAATGGTTGTGATGGCTCATGACTTATTGCCTACCTGACGCAAGCCATAAATCCAATAAGAGTAGGCAGTATGCCAGTGTGTACCCAAAGCTGTTGGTCTCTCCCAAACATAGGTGAAACCAAGGGCTTGACCCTACCACCATAAGAGCAGCAGGACGAAGAATGATAAGGAGGGTGTTGATTTGGGCATATCGGCCAAGTGCCACCTGGTTACAAACCTCTGTTTTACTAAATGAGTTAGTAACAAACTGCTTAACAACAACTGGCTGATGTTGTTTTTCAGCAGGAAAAATCATATGAAGGAAAATTAGGAGACATTTGAGGGAATTAACCAGATCGTTGGAAATTAGGCATTAAATGGAACTGAGACATAGCAATGAAAGTTTCCTTTCCAGAACTTGCTTGTGAGGATGTCAACATTTTTTGTTTTCATTAATGACTGTATTTAGCATCCCAGCATCTCTGTGAACTAGGAAAATATTTTTATTTTCTTCATTCATATCCAGGACAACATTCAGAAGACTGATAGGCTAATTTATTTCCTTTTCCCACAGTATTCATCCAAGTGTATTTTTCTTTTCAGAAATACAGTTTAAGTTAAAAGTTTTTAAACAGTCCTGCAAATCTCAACTATTCATTTCAGCACCCAGAAATGTGGGGATTAAAAAAACCTGCAAATTGAGTTTCTAGCCTTGGAAAAAAATTGCATATGGCCTTAATAGAATTATAGAATGATAGAATCATTAAGGTTGGAAAAGACCTCTAAGATCATCGAGTCCAACCGTCAACCCAACACCACCATGCCCACTAAACCATGTCCCTAAG
>NW_008796220.1:1651141-1653109 GCF_000699145.1 Aptenodytes forsteri | reverse complement strand
TTGGGAGAAGAGACCAACACCCACCTCGCTACAACCTCCTTTCAGGTAGTTGTTGATGATGATGAGGTCTCCCCTCAGCCTCCTTTTCTGCAGGCTAAACAGTTCCCTCAGCCGCTCCTCATCAGACTTGTTCTCCAGACCCCTCACCAGCCTCGTTGTCCTTCTCTGGACACGCTCCAGCACCTCAACGTCCTTCTTGTAGTGAGGGGCCCAAAACCGAACACAGTATTTGAGGTGCGGCCTAAATACCACACCATACCATAATACCATGAACAGTATATATCTTGGGTCAAGAGAGCTGAAAAGACACGCAAATAAGTCTCTCTAGGACTGGCACCTTAGTGTATGAATTAATCATCCAAAACTAGGAACGGTTAGTCAGTCTTATCTGAATCAGAACTGTTTTCTTACTCAAATCTAATGGATTTCAAACAGTGACATTAACAGCTTCTAAAAATGTTTATGGAAGTCTCATGATACTTCAGTAAATGTATATTCTCAGTGATTTTTTAAGTCAATTTCATCTTGTTTCCTAACCTTATTTGTATGGTCCCAAATCAAAATGAGATAATATTTAGAGGATTAGAGACTAGCAAGTGTTGCCTTTACTCGAAGCTGCTTGGTAACAGAAAACTGAAGTTTATTATATGATATTTCCATTAAAATATATCTTTCAGTGAAAAATGAAAATCTCCTTTAAGCTGTGTATTTATTTTCTTTAAGAATAAGGAAAGAGTATATGTAAAAATGACCAACATGGGTGAAAGACAGGGAGAAGGAAGCACAGGGAGGTGAACTTCCACATTTAGATCATTCATTTCTGAAAATGGGTGATTCCACTTTTAACATCTTTTTAATCATCTCACTTGAGGTTTAATTTTCAGCTGAATCCTTCAAATCTGGATTCATACACATGAGTAGTCAATGCAATGAAGATAAGGATGATCATAAAACTTGCAAGCATTTGTATTTGACCAGGATTCTATTATGTGAAGCCATGAGTCATCACCCCCCCAAAAAAAAAGAAAAAAAGTCTGATTTGCAAAGCTTTTGATCCATGGTTTGTACAAGAGAGTGTCAAGTGAAGACAGGGAAGTAGCAAGAGAAAATGAGACAGTTTTGGTCACTAAGGCTGTATTTCTACTAGTAAACTGAACTTTAGGTGCTTGACTGGTATCCCACATAGTCATCCTAGATTCCAGTTATAGTCACTGAGAAAAGTGCTGTCAGATAGCAATTTAGCCCAGGCTAGACATGTACCACTCTCGGGAGAAGCCTATCTCTTTCCACGGATTACGGAGGGAGCCTAGGGCAACTATGCATCTAACACAGGAGCCGCAGTTAAGCTAAATGAATGAGAACCATGATAGCCTGCATGCCAGTAAGCTACAGCCTTTGAGGGCTTAGTCCTGCCACTGTCATCAGAATCAATTATATTCCTGAATAAATCAATTAAATGCTGGTTAACCCCAATAGAAAGAGAGAAAAAGGTCCTTTGTGAGAAGGAGACTGGAATTAAATTTTTTTCCATGGGAAAATCGTGGCTGGACTCCAAGACGTTTTATAAGTCTGATTTGTTTTTCCTTGCATGTTCTTCTGGTACATTCATCTGCTTATTTGTTTAACGAATGTGGTGCTGGTGAGAGATGCTGGACTGATGCCTTGGGGAGAACAAAGTCTTTTATTTGTCCCCAGGCATGCTATACCCATGATCCACAACCACGTGTCTTCCCTCTGACCTGAAAAGACCACCTTTAAGGGTGAAAAAGTAGTTTAGTTTCCCGGGCCTTTTTAAACTTGCCCTTTCCTCTGGATCTACCAGCACGGGACAGAGGGTCATTAACGCTTATTTTTATTGACAAGGGCACACTGTCAAGAGTTTCATTTCACATCCAAAGCTTGCTCGTAAATTTTCTTGGCCTTGAAATCTTATAATAGCCAGCTTTTTTTTTTTAAGGCAACTGCTGG
>NW_008796220.1:1647400-1650584 GCF_000699145.1 Aptenodytes forsteri | reverse complement strand
TGCTCTGGTGGAATGGGGGAGAGAATCGGAAGAGTAAAAGTGAGAAAACTCGTGGGTTGAGATAAGAACCGTTTAATAATTGAAATAAAATAATAATAATTAATAATAATAACAATAGTAGTAATAATAATAATAATAATAATATAAAATATTAATGGCAAGAACATTAAAACTCACTCCACACCATTCTCTAGATCTCACTTCCTCATACAATTGACTGCAGACCTCAGCCAAAAAATGATTGCATGTCATGCTTTGCTCTTATCCAGACTCTTTCTTCTCCTTTATGTTTCTGCACAGTTAACTGTCTTGAAGGTGTTTAGCTAAAGTTACCCACTTCTGGGTGTTTCCCTTCATCCTCTCTATCACTTGTGGGAGTGGAAACCTCATGTAACATTCCTGACCTTCAACAGATCGTTTTTCAGGCAAAGATTAATATTTGACAGCATCCCATCTTTCCCTACCAAGGCCTTGAAAAAGCTTCTGCATGAGAGAGGGAGTGAGAGAGCAAGGGTGGAGACAGAGAAAGTGAAGGAAAGAAGGAGAAAGAGAGAAAGGAAGATAAACAAGCTTCCCAAACCACCTTTGATGAATTTTAGGAAAAAAATATTTTTTAAATTTTCTTCATCGTTGGCTAAAGATGGTTGAAACATGGAATATTGCATTAGTCTGAAGTACCTATGGGTTAAAGCGCTTTTCTGAAAGTGGGTCCCAGGCTTTGCGTTGTAAGTTGGCTTGATAAATGTCTTTGATCCTGAGACTTTGAGAGAGTCCCCGTTTCATCTGAAGGACGAACTCCCAACAGTGGGAAGCAGGAGCAGAGTCATAAATGTTTTCTTTCTTGAATGAAAACAACCTATGCCCCATCAATGTGGATTACCCTCCTCTGGCATCTCTTCTTCAAAGGAGGGGAGGCTGCTTTGAAAACAATATCCCAAATCTCATGTTGGTTATGAGATAAACGTGCTCGCTATGGGTCTTTTTCGGTAGTTTGGGTTTCTGAGGAACTTCTGATTTTAAGCATGTGCTAGTTCCAGCTTTCTCTGTTTGAACAGGTCTGAGGGTTTGGATATCCAGAGCTCCACGGGTAAGTCTGTTACAAGTGGTATCTGCAACATCTCATTATTAAAACTGCAAAATCAGAGCTGCTGTGCCTTCCCCCCTTAATGTACTTCTTTATTGAATGTGTCAGTAAGCATCTCCCATTTTAATATTTGATAAATATAAAGAGAGAGGAGTGCTGCAAAATACTCGCTAACACTCATTAACAAATGTAGGGCATCCTCCTCAGATTATTACGGTGTGCCCTCCCTCCACCTTTTCTCTTTCCACCACTGCCCCCGAAAAAAAAACAAAACAGGAAATTTGTTAGAGGAAATTGGTGTTGTTATTATTGTTGTTTCTTTCCTCTCCCTCTACCCAATCAGGAGTGAAAAGCCAAAGGATGGTGAAGAGTAATTTGTCTGGAAAGACAACATTTAGGGTGTTCTGACACCAGTGCTGCATTTTTAATATCCACCCCTCTGAACATGTTATCATTAAAACTTCATGGCTCTCATTTTATTTATTTATTTATTAGCAGCAATGCCACCTCTCCACTCGGCAGTGCTTCCTGCCTTTCCGATTTCAGCAGCGCCTGACCCCATTTCAGTCAATTTTCCATATCCTGCCTGTCTCGTATCCGCCGAGGGAACACACTGATGCTGTGTTTATGCTAATTTTATGCTCTCTGAGTTGTGTCTGTTATTCAAAGCAGTTGAAGCAGTTATTGCCAGTAATCTTATTTCTGTGAGAGCCCCCGGGGCAGAGCAAGCCTCGGAGCCGGTCCTGCAGACCGCGTCAGAGCCATCACAGCCTGCTGGTAAATGGCAGCTCTTTCCTGCAGAATCTGATATCAGTTACTTCACAAACACAGTAATAAAATGAAACAAATCAGATTTTCAAGTAAATAAACCAGACTTCAATGGCAACAACAATGGTCAGGACAACAGGATTTTAATAAGTGATGCTATACAGGGGAAAATATTGGAGTGCTGCATCCCTTCTTCTTCCTGCTCTCCCCCTGCTCCAACCCAAAATTAGCTGCCTGAACCCCTTGCAGACTGAAAGCAAACCAAAAAAAAATACCACCAGAATGGAATCTGCTCTCCTGGTTGGTAAAAAAGGGCATTCACTGATGGCATGTATGGAAATTCCCCTGCAAAGGTACTCCTAAAGAACCAGGTCACGGAGCTATTGCGTGGGGCAACAGAAGAAGATGAAAATGAATTGTTATTCCTGTTTTTCTACTCTATAATATCCATGGGAAATTGCATGAGAACTTCTGCGTTAAGGGACAGGCGGATGGTACCTACCAAGAGAAAGAGGTTGACCTTCTGCTCGGAAAAGCTGAGCATGATTCACGGTGTTGCCACCGTTTTCTTGGGCACCCTGGGCATGTAATTTAAGGATAGGTCTTGAAGCATCCATCACCTTTTCAATAAGGCTTTAAAACAAACAAACTCATCAGCTTCCTTGGTGCCTTCCTAAAAGCCAAACATTCAGAAGGCAGAAAAGGTGTTTTATTCTAAAATAGCATTTAGAGAAAAACTTGAAATTTTGCATTCAGACAGCCTTGCCTTAAAAAGCATTAAAAATTTTGTCAGAAAGCCAATAGTTGGGAAAAAAAATTTTAATTTTGGCCAATTTTTGGTTGCCAAAAATGTAAACCATTTTTCTCATAAGAAACATTTCCTATAGAAAACTTCAATTTAAGAAACATTTTTCAACAGGAAGACATTTCCAATGGAACATTTTCAAGTTTTTCTACTGCCATCAACAACACTCAGCTTTTATTGTGATGCTTAAGGCCATGTTTTCAGCACACTGTGCTCTTTAGAAACTTGCCCAGTTAGAGAGTCCTCTATAGCAGCAGAAGTTCCCATATATAAATTTATATATGTGTATATACATATCTGTACATATAATATCTCATATGCATCTGCCTGAGGGACGGGATGCCATCCAGAGGGACCTGGACAAGCTGGAGAAGTGGGCCTGTGTGAACCTCATGAGGTTTCACAAGGCCAAGTGCAAGGTCCTGCCCCTGGGTCAGGGCAACCCCCGGTATCAATCCAGGCTGGGGGATGAAGGGACTGAGAGCAGCCCTGCCGAGAAGGACTTGGGGGTCCTGGTGGATGAAAAG
>NW_008796220.1:1644588-1646914 GCF_000699145.1 Aptenodytes forsteri | reverse complement strand
TGGATGCCCCATCCCTGGAAACATTCCAGGTCAGGCTGGACGGGGCTCTGAGCAACCTGCTCTAGTTGCAGATGTCCCCGCTCATTGCAGGGGCTTTGACCAGAAGACCCTTTAAGGTCCCTTCCAACCGAAACTATTCTATGATTCTATGATAAATAAAATATAAAATCCTGGATTTAGTCTCTCTGTACTATAGTTTCTCATCTGTCAAAACTGATTAATAATGCTTTGATTTCATTACTCAAATAATTTTTAAGCTTTTCTGAGAGTCTCTGTCTTCTGTTCTGTATGCTAAACTTACTGAACAGCAGAAGTATTACTGTGATATGACTTTCCTCATATTTTCTAAACCTGATATAAGGATTTGAAACTTTACTTTTTTCTTTTAAATCATACAAGACCAATGGAAACATCCAGATGACCCACGCTCTCCTCCTGGAGCAATCTTGTGATATAGCTAATAGTAAATTGAATATGCCCTGACCGTTGACTGTCCCTGAAACCAATTAATGATGTTTGGCCACATCCATTATGAGAGTTTTTGGTCCCCAAAACACTGAGTGGCCCCACACAAAGTGCACGTTGGAAATGATTCCTGGTCCAGGAATTTTTGCTCTCTCTCCTGAGCCAAAAGCACTCTAACAATTCACTATTAATAGCAGTGGAGTTTCAAGGCCTGGGAATGTTTTCTGGAACTATTTCATTTTATAGTACAGACACGGCCGATGCTTTTTGATCTTCTCTGATCCAAACATGAGCAGAATTTGTGCAGGTATTTTTTCTGGTTTCAACCATACTTGGATCGAGTTCTTACGGAGGTAATAGGCTTCAATAGCCTTCAGTCGTGGCAGTGCAAGCCAAAGTGGAAACCAGAAGAGTTACTCACATCAGTGACACTGAGGGCAGATTTTGACTCAACTTGTGTAAATCACATCTGTATGTTAACCTTAACTGTGAGCAGAATTTGTGCAGGTATTTTTTCTGGTTTCAACCATACTTGGATCGAGTTCTTACGGAGGTAATAGGCTTCAATAGCCTTCAGTCGTGGCAGTGCAAGCCAAAGTGGAAACCAGAAGAGTTACTCACATCAGTGACACTGAGGGCAGATTTTGACTCAACTTGTGTAAATCACATCTGTATGTCAACCTTAACTAAAGTTCAAGACCTTGGCTTTTCTTCCATTCCTTGAAGTGTAATTTTTAAATTTGTCTATGGTGCAGATTTAGCACTGATCTAAATAGACTAGAAAAACACAAAAGACCTGGGCTAAATGCCTAAAACAAGTGAAGTCCAGGAGCGATTTTCCTTGACCTCCCCGGCCAGGATTTCACTGCCACTCTCATAGCTTGTCTATTTAGCTGCCCCTTGAATCCGGCACCACTGCCAACGCGGTGCAGTTGCCTGGGCTGGAGACCCTGACAGATCCAATTGCTGCTAAATAGTTTCCTCCATCTAGGGGCGAGTCTGGTTTGTACAATGTGCCACAAAGAAGAGATGCCAAAACTAGCAGTGATATTGAACACGGTAGAGCTCTTCACATCCTAAAGCAGACTGCGGGACCAAATGCATCCTATTAATGGAGCCGCATTATCTGCTAAAAAGCTCTACTTGCCGCTAACTTGGAGAGCACTGGTACATTCAGGAGACAAAATATTTTTATCCCTAACTGTTTCTAAACTACTGTAAATGGCAAATAAGTAAGAGTAGCAATGAGAACATTTTTTACAGGGACTGAAATAAGTGGCATTTCTTTTCCCCACTGGATTATTTTGTCTACAGGCTTTCTATTTTTCTTCCACGCACATTTTAGATCTCTTCCAATGGAAACCTGGGCACTCCAAACAGAACAATTTTCTATAAAAGTATTCATTTTTTTTTTAAAGCATAAGCTTTTTTTAAAAGCATGATCATCAATTTATTTTTATTCCTTAAGAACAAAAACATGTAGAAAAATGATTTTTTGAAAACATTTCCAAATGGAAATAATATAGCTCCTTTAAGGTAAAAAAAGAAGCAGAGTATGCTGCCTATTTCTGGACAGATGTTCCTTGCAATAGTTGCATTTGACATGGAGGTATTTGTGCATTCATGAAACAAATGTCAGGTGATCGGATTGTTCTATAAACTTCTTAGCTCAGAAAAATTTTCTGAATATATATATATGTATATACAAATCTAGATTAAAATTAATTTGATGGACTCCGTCAATGGTATTCCTTCTGAAGTAAATAAAAAAGTTATCCTGACTTTAATAAGAGCAGAATCAGGCCACTTAAACTTAATGAAACTCTTCTTTTTTTTTTTTTTTTTTTTTAATCCCTTTTCT
>NW_008796220.1:1637759-1644568 GCF_000699145.1 Aptenodytes forsteri | reverse complement strand
CAACTCATACTATTCATAATGGAATGCAGAAAAAAAAAAATGCCTTCTGAATTTTCTGGGTTTTTTTCTTTAATAGCATCTACATATGTAAATACAAATATAAATACAAATACAGTCTAGGCATGGAAAGCCTTGACAGCATTTTCAAGTATCCTTTGGCAGGAAACTACTTTTTAATATTAATGGCAAAGTGCTAGATTTCTGATACCCAAAGAAACACAATTTGCTGTTTCTTTACATATTTGTTTTACATGTTTGGAAGCATTTTAGGCTGTGAAGATGAGTATGCATTGCGTATTTGATCCCTCAGGTTGCAGTTTCCAGGAGCTGCAGTGTATCTCTTAAAAATTCAAGCTCAAGGGGTCCTTGTTGCGCAGCATTGAGGAAAGTGGTCACTAGCCACCTGACAGGCAATACCAGCGCGAGTGTTTCTGGACATTTGGCATCTGAGCTAAGGGACATATCTCCACACATCTGGAGAAATATATATGATGTGTGCTATACCATGAAACTGCAGAATGGCACTGATTCTTTTTTTTTTTTTTTTCTGCTAACAAAATGAACCTAATAGAGCTGGGCTTCACTGAATTTTTTATTTTCTTGAAAGTGCAAATCCAAGACAATGGAAACTATCTGAGGATGTGGGTTAAATTTGGCAAATTCTTACCAACACTTAAAAAGGGGAAAAAAGTATCCCACGGCAAATTTTTTTAAAATTATTTTTTATTTTTATTTTTTTCCAGAATAGATTTGGAGATTTAGACATCATAAACAAAAGCAAAAGCAGGAATGCTATTAATAGATCATTCACCCAGAATTCAGTAGGACAAAACTGCAGTTGTGACACAAAGCTGGGGAAGGATCCACGTAACCTGGAAAAGTTCTCCAGCCAGTGGGATAGAGGATCTCGATGAACCTGGGTTAACTGAGCTGGAGCCAACAGCTGTCAGGATACTCTCTCAACCACCAGGCTATTCAGGATTTCTCTCTTCTTGTTCTAGACAACGTTTAGCTTTTTAAACCAGCTGATGCAGCACACAGAAGAGAAAAGAAAGGAGGAAGTCCTATTTAGAAGTTCAACATCCTTAAATTGCCTCTGTAGCTAATGGAGAGAAATAGGTGTCTCTTGAGCTCCAGTGTAAAACATGGGTCTAAGCTTGGTGGAATAAATAATCTCTTGGAGGCCTCCTGTATAGCATCTTCATATTTCAACCCCAGCTTGAGATGTGGAAGAATCCCGTCTCTCCTCTGCCTGATGCTAACCCAAATCTCCCTTTTCCTTTCAAAACAAAAAATTAGTTTTGTCATTTCAAAGAAAAATAGGCTAATTTTCCTATTACTGCCCAGTTCCTTGTTGCATCAAAGGTATTACCTTATTTTAAACAGATTATTTAAATTACATATATTTTCCTTTTTTCATTTAGGTCCTTTTATTGTATTATTTATTTCCATGGCAGAAAGGAGGTTTTTGAATGTATCAGTTATTTCTCATTAGAGAGAATGATACGCTACATAACCCAGCCATAGGCCAGCCAGCTTCATTACTTTCAAAAATGGGTCTACTTAGACCATAGGTTCCTTGTCCCAAAGATATTTAGGCCAATTTTCTATAAAGAACTTTCTCTTCCATCCATTGTGCATGTCCCGGCATAACAAGCTTTTGCAACTGGAATAAATACGTTGAGTTGTACCTCCAATGCAACCAATATTACAGTAAAACAAAGGAAAAAAATAACGCCCAGGCCTGAAATTTTCTCTCATCCTTTCACATGGAGTCTAGATGAATGTTTCTGGATTACTCCAAAGGACCTCAATTCTTTCCATTGCACAGAGATCGGCAGGAGTATTGCTTATTTCTTTATGAATGAACATGGGAGTCAGAAAATTAAACTCTTCACCTGATCTTTAGATCCAAATAGCTGCATATCTCCATTCAGCAACAAGAAGAAAATGAAAAATGCAGAAGATGATAGACAACCGACTCCTACTGTGGACTTTTGCTAATGTTAAGAAATGCTAATAACTTAAAGAGAGTTGGAGATTTTCTTTTTATTGAACCTAATAAAGATACATCATTTCTCTCCCTCTTCCTCTCCAAAGTGTTGGTTATTTGCCCTAGACTGAACGCTACTAGTTAGATGATTTTCAAATATTGTGTCCTTCCTGTTTCTCTTAATTTGGCTGGGGGTGCAATGATCCAAGTGAGTTGGAGCATTGAATTCCTAAAAAGAAAGTGCATCACTTATTTCTCTCTGATGAAGCAGAGTACACACACGTACACATATGCACACATGCACACAGACACACTACTTTAAGTCCCAAATACTGTGTTGAAGCATTTCTCCCTCACATATAGGCTTGGGAAGAATTTAGTGCTAAATAAATGCTGCCTCAAACCAGGCAAGATAAAACATAAATCATCGCATTAAAAACCTCTAACAAGTCTATCTGCTTTTTGAAATGACTGGGAGATGAAAGAGAGGAGTCTCATTTAAGAAGGCCCAGCGGAACAGTTCTGCATTTATATAGCTGTTATCAAAAGCAATTCATTTGGAGATCAAATAGACTGACAGATAGGACAAGCAGGGGATCACTACTGCCTTCAGGCAGCCAAAAGCAAGGATGGTTTCCCAGTACCATCACTAATATTGGGTCTAGTCAATGCTCATGTCTATTACGGCTCGCAGTAACAGCCAGCTGAATGTTAATATACACTTCTTAGACTCCAATTCGATGACAATTTGTAGCTGAGGGAGTAAATAGTGTACATCCCTTTCTCTGACTTGTTTTCCTTTTCTTTTTCTTGTAGGAGTACCTCCTTTTGTAATCATTGTGTGCCTGATTAGTATTTACTTCTTAAAAAGGCAATGCCACTGAAGACAAAAGCGAGAGAAGAGAATGGACTTCCCGGTGTCCCATTAGCAATGTGCTGTGGCGTGTGCATCGACAGCACCTCTCTTCCTTGCATGCTGGAGACGTGCTGCTGCTTATTTACAGAAAAAGCTCAATGCTGTTTGCTCCTTTCAAAATAAGAAGAAAAGCAATGCATCAGCCCAAGGCTGGCTGCAATTTCTCTAGTGCAACGATTCAGCACACCCATAAGAAAAACTTATTTTTTCCTCTCCAAAACCACTATCCACTACCACTGGGGTAAGCGTAAAGACTTATTCTGATCTTAGCCATCTAAAATATGTTTACAGTGCTAAATAAGAAAGGGTGAAGGGATGATCCCTGGTTTTGAGATCAGGTAACCCAGAAATGGTGGCGTGTGTTTACAAAGTTTAGGACAAACCTCCTCGAAATGAAATGATCTAATCTACACTACATCACAGTTACGACTTCTCAGGATCCCACGAGATGCCTCCATAGCCCTAAGACATGAATATTCTTTCTTTCTTTTTTTTTTTTTTTCAATGTGAGGTCTGCCTTATGGTCAGAATGATGTTTTTATTGCATCACACTGAGAATGTATGTTGCATACCTTGGGGTGTAGTATGAAAGGAATTTAGGATGCTGCAGGATATAAAGTCTGCTAAGGACACTGTTAGCAGATACCTCCCAACCAAATGCGGCCATAATTATACCCCAAGCATCTTATCATATATCTGAACAAGGGATTCGGGAACCACATGGACTGGACTTCTTATTGCTTACAGAAATCAGTGCTCTATGACATGCAATTGCCTTGAAAAAATGGGATTTCAACTTTATGACTGAGTAAAATAACAAGTCAGAATCAGCAGAAATGCAAGAATTTGGAAGATGATGTGAGAGTGAATAGAGCATATAGGGCTGATGTTTGCAATCAACTTCTTTTCTATGTCTTATGATTTATTTTGTTTAATTTTCTTTATTTTATTTTATTTTACATGGTCAGATGCAGCCATCACTGTACAGAGAGCACTGGAGACTTGTTCAGGTGGTAATTCAATGCGTGCTATAAGAAGAAAGCAAGAAACAGGTAAGCTAGATAATTTTTCCAGGAGAAAAGGGTACTGGGAGTTGTGGAAGGAGAAGGGAACCAAGGAATCAAAAGTAAGAGAGAAACGTGGAGTGGAAAATATGTGAAATGGAGTGCAACGGGTAGAAGCAGAAGATAATATACCAATTCAGGACTTAGGGCTTGATATTAAACAATATATATACATTTCTTACAGGCACTGAACCACCATTAAAAATTTGGCTCTTAAGTCCTACAAAATGTCCTGCTTCTAGTGCGTAGTCCCCTTTTCTTCAGTGCAGAACTACAAATTGGGTAGACCAACTCAGCCTGGAAAGGGATGTGCAGAGGGCAAAGAAGGAACAAAGTAGAGAGGGAATGACCATTCACTCTCTCCTCCAGTAAAAGGGCTAGGAAGTACAAAATAAAAAGCTCAAGAGACGGGTTTGAAACAATCAAAAGGACTATTTCTTCAAAGAATACATGGGTAAACTTATGTATTCGTTGCTGTATGATGACAAGATGATACTTAGAACTTACACGGGTTAAAAAAACAGTAGGGCAAATAAATGGCAAGAAATCATCAAGGAATGTTAAACAGAAATGGGCTTCCTCTGAGCTGCAAGTAGGGGAATACACCAGGGAAATATCAATCTTTGCTGTCCTGCTTGTTCTGTTATTCCCTTGGCACTCTGGCCACTATTAGTCACTAGGCTACATGGATCTTTGATGTGGACCAGCCAAGTTATTCTTGTGTCCCCATCACAAGAGGTCTCTTCCTGGTTCTCTGCTGGGTCTTACTCTTTGTTCCACAGCCCAGCTCCCCTGCAGACATTCTTCCTGCAGAGTTCTTGATCTGCTGACCTGAGAACCTACTCATGGGTTAGAAAAAAAACCCCACTCTCAACAAAACAAAGACACGGTCCTTCCAGTGCAGCCAGCTCAATCGTAAGGAAATGCAATGCAACACTTGGATGCCAAACAAGATGGGATGAAATACTAATTATGGCAAGACTTTACAAAAAAGGCTATCTGCCCCCGCGAGAGTCCAAGCCTCCAAGCTAGTCTCTCATGGAACAAAAGTAAGTTGTCAGATTTGACTAATTTCCCTGCATGTAGATAAATCCTCACATTTCTACATCTCCCCCCGCCTTTCTCCTCCCCCATCTCTTCAGTTTTGCAAACAAGAAAAGAAACACTAGGAGCTATTTCACTGGATAACCATGCGAACGAAACAGGAGATTTAAATGTCTTAGCAAGGAGATCAGAGACACAGTTGGAAACAGCTGTAAGGGGCATTGGAATGATTATAAGGGAATAGGATGGGTGCATTATTTGGCTTGGTGACTTCATTAGTGATATTTGGCATCAGATGCTCAGCTGGTGTAAATCAGAAGGGCTCCTCTGTGCCTGCTTACCCCCTCTGAGGATTCACTTATTTTTCCTGAATATGGATTTCTACATTATTCTATTTTATTTTTCTCCACTAAATTGGTCTCCAGGCAGCATTTTGAGAATAGGAATTTAGGCCGCGAGAAGGTATTTTGTTAGATGGAACAAAACTCAGGGTATATCTGTTGCCTTGAAAATTTTGAGGTCTTATTAGAGACAAAATCTTGAGTTTTGATTCAGCTTGCCTACCAGTAAATGAAATGTAGGGATACAGGATCTTTACACAGCCTAAACCCAAAAATTCCCAGTCTCTTGTCATTCAAAATAAGTGTTGAAAATGTATGAACTGTGGCTTTTTGCCCATACCGCAATATCAAATACCTGCGTAAAATTCAATAGGAATTGTCACTTATGAATTTCATGGTCTCTTTTAAATATTTCCTGAAATAAAATAAAAATGAGATAGGAGTTTTTCTTCATTTTTATATTTTACCTATTTTTACAACAGATACTGAAAAGCTGTGGATGTGGTCTACCTGGACTTCAGTAAGGCCTTTGACGCCGTCTCCCACAGCATTCTCCTAGAGAAGCTGGCGGCTCACGGCTTAGACAGGTGGACTCTGCGCTGGGTCAAAAACTGGCTGGACGGCCGGGCCCAGAGAGTTGTGGTGAATGGAGTCAAATCCAGTTGGCGGCCGGTCACGAGCGGTGTTCCCCAGGGCTCAGTTTTGGGGCTGGAGAAAAGGAGGCTGAGGGGAGACCTCATCGCTCTCTACAACTCCCTGAAAGGAGGTTGTAGCGAGGTGGGGGTCGGTCTCTTCTCCCAAGTAACTAGTGATAGGACGAGAGGAAATGGCCTCAACCACTTCTTTCCATGCACCCAGTGGACACACAAACTTCAGAATAAGTAATGAAAGCAATTGCACCTGCATTCAGCAGACAAGATGTCAGTGGGAAGACTCCTATCAATAGCAGCAAACTTCTAACTCCTTTCGTAAAGGAGATGTCCCTACCTTTCCCAGTCAAGCCAAGAGTGCATGTCCTGGACAGTGCATAGTGCATGGCTTCACCTGCCCACCCATTTGGGTGGAAAGCTATCTAACACAGGGGAAGAATTTTTGTAAAGTGCTGGAAAACAGACAACTTTGGTCCATGTCCTCAAAAAATATCAGTATTCAGAGGATCACTGAAAGCTTGGGGCATTTGATTTTTCCAAAGAAAATTTTAAAACAAAGATGCTGAAGAGGACAAACAGTCCCTGTGAAACTGTTAAAATTTAACTGCATATTTATTTTTCCGTAAAAAAAAAGATACCTAAAGATTTTGGTAATCCTTATTTAGGTATCTAGCATGGAACATCAGTATCTTCCATAATAATTGTGGTTATCAGGGCAAAGCCAAAAAGGAAAAATCATAGAATCATAGAACCATTTAGGTTGGAAAAGACCTCTAAGATCATCGAGACCACTGCGAACCT
>NW_008796220.1:1627753-1637512 GCF_000699145.1 Aptenodytes forsteri | reverse complement strand
GCAACTTGAGGCCATTTCCTCTCGTCCTATCACTTGTTACTTCGGAGAAAGACCCACCTCGCTACAACCTCCTTTCAGGGAGTTGTAGAGAGCGATGAGGTCTCCCCTCAGCCTCCTTTTCTCCAGGCTAAACAACCCCAGTTCCCTCAGCCGCTCCTCATCAGACTTGTTCTCCAGACCCTTCACCAGCTATATAGACAGATATACAACACTGCAAACCTTTCTCCTACAGGGGTTTTTGATTAATGTGGATGCTAACCAGAAAGACTGAAGTTCTGGTTAATGCTCTGAAACCC
The DNA here is from genome assembly GCF_000699145.1 of Aptenodytes forsteri. Classification (NCBI taxonomy): domain Eukaryota; kingdom Metazoa; phylum Chordata; class Aves; order Sphenisciformes; family Spheniscidae; genus Aptenodytes; species Aptenodytes forsteri. The sequence goes on along the minus strand of NW_008796220.1, from coordinate 1,637,216 downwards.
ATAACTGCTGGTTTTTTCTGCCCGTCTTCTGTGTGCCTACGAGCAAACTGATGCACTTCATCTCTACTTGTATTGCTCACACCAAACTGTGGGGCTGACTTCTTTTGTATCTGTGAGATAATTTGGATATTCTTGTTTGGAAAGCACATTAGAAAAGCAGAGTTGCATTGTCAGTGCTGAGAGACTGCACAGGGCAGCATTAAAGTTGTTCTTGACCAGCAGAGCTTGGTACAGGCAGCAGAGGTTTTGGCTGTATGGGGCGAATGGGGCTTGCTCCTAATGAACTTTCAAAGTCATCAGTTCATGGAGGTGCAAGTTCAAGAAGCATCACTGCAAAGGTCAATATAATTATACACTAAATGGCACACCCCCCTGATCAGAAGGTATAAGCAGAGGGTATATAAAGCATGCAGTCCTCAAGATGATGGTGCTATTAGAAGATCCTTCACGGTTAACGTCTAGGGACTCTTGTTAGTCCAAACTGAATCTGCATTCACCATTGCAAAGTGCAAAGGAGACTTTCATGTGGTGCCAGAAAGGCAAAATTTTATCTCTGTGAATACCTTGACCAGCCACCTTACGAGCAGACACCAGCAAGTCCTTTTAATGTACCATGGCCCATTGTGTGTAAAGAAAATGCCCATGTTTTAAGCCCTCAGTGCTTTTGTTTCACAAAACAGTGTTCACAAGATAACTGCAGGCTGGAGCCATGAATCCATTTTGCCTTATTTACATGAATTTTCCACAGAGTCCTTCAGGAGGTATCATACTCAGCACTTCCCAAAGGAAATTATGTGTATAGAATTCATAAGAAATCCTGCTTTCTCTAGAGTATTAGTAGACATCTCTCTATTATGCAACCCAGGAATATTATAAACCAATAAATACACCTTGAGATGAAGGATATTTGCCTCAATGAACCAAACATCCTGAGAGGTGTGGGGAGTGTATGTGCAGTGGTTTTAAAGGATAGTCTTGGTTTTCTTTTATCTCTGAAATATCCATGGTGATTAAGATCAGAGCGGTACTGGCGCAGCCTCTGCAGCAATCTTAATACAAGAATATGATTCTAATCTGTAATCATTCTTGTAATATGCCTATTTTATTAAGCAATATTAATGAGCCTTATCTTGGTACACAGGAGGAATTTGATGGCTTAATGCAAGTGAGTCCCATTTTTGACTATCAGTCCATTTGACAAGAGTAGAGCTAGAGCTAATCTGAAAAGCAAGTTTATGTCTGAGCTCAGGTTTTCCAATCTGCCCATTGTAATGCTCAATGAAGAATGTATAGTGCTTATAAACTTTACAAAAGTGGAAGGTTGTTCGAAGCTGCATTTATGGAGTTAACAAACTGTGTTTGGCGTCACAGTTTGTATTTCACAACTTTTTGTGAGATCTGGGAAGGAGCTAACCTAATGGATGGCTTTGAAAGAGGGCTTGTTGTAGCCAATGGTTTTGGTCTTTTTCTAGCATAAATGTAAGCAGCAAATTAACCACGTTTACCTTTTAGACCTTGTCTAAACCTGCGCGTCCAGAGACTGGACCTCATGGACTTGGATGGGCTTTGGAATCAGTCCAAAAAAGACAAAGGTGGCTGCTGCTACACCCATTACCTACCATTTCTTCAGAGACAGCATATAGCATTTCACTGGAAACATCTCTTGCATTGAGGGGAACCTGAGTTTCACAAGAAAAACCTGCCTTAGCTTCCTAATAACACAGTCAGAGCTTTCAAAGATTGCTTACCAAAGCTTTGTAAGATGACGTAATCAGGCAGGAAAGACTTAATTGTATGGGATTTTTCTTAATATTAGGGTGTTGAAACAGCTCTGGATGGATAAAGAGGACTGGAATGTGGTGACAGAGGTGCTCCTTGCTGCCCTGCTTCCCCTCCTGGACTCTCTCCTGTCTTCCCCTTGCTGCCATGGGATATGGCATTGCCACCCTCAGGACACCTCTCCCAGGATGAGGAATGAGGTCCCACACAGCCTCTCTTCCCTTTTTCCTCTTCCTACCTCCCCCACCATCCATGTTGCAAGAAGTATCTTCCTTTTAGTCAGCAACCCTTCCTGCTCTCCTGGGCTTTCCAGGGCTTTGGGAAAATGAAGAGGAATGGGAAAAGGAGGTGGGATGGGCCATCTTCTGAAAAACAAAAGGAGATTGCTGGGCCAGTCCAGGAGCCAGAGAAAATCCTCAGGGATCACATTGTTCTCTTCTGGCTGCTGTCAAGGGTGATGGTGGGTGCAAAGATGACTGCAGAGACCTTTGGGCAGTTTGCCCAAAGAGGGGAGGAAGCATTCGAACAAAAACATTTACTCTTCTAGTCAAAACTGTGACAAAGATCTCCCACAGTCACCCCCTCCCTTACTAAACTATTTGCTGATATCCTCACTCTTAACATCCCATTAGTTCCACTCTGAATTTGCCTTGCTTACAGTGTTTTGTCTATGCAATAGAAAAGCTCTTTACTTTCAAAATTCTGTTTCACCTACAGGTATTTTTAGACTGTGACTATTATTCCACTGTAAAACAGGGGACTAAGAGATGCAAGGTGAGGCACCTTCTGCAGGTACTCGTCACCGGCTGCAGAGATAGCCTAAACGACCAATTTACACTGGGTACTTAATTTTCAGCTGGTTTAATGGTGAAAATTCCTGCTTTTTTTTGCTCTTCAAAGTGTTTTCCCCATTTATGTTTCCTTTGTGAACCCTCTACAAAATTATAAACAGCTTCTTGAACTGCAGACATCAAAAACAGAAGCACTATCAGTCCTGGAATAAAAGCACCCTCTTATTTAAAAGCTTTGTGTCTATGCAGCAAAATAACATTAGCTCCATTGTAAGACCTTTATTCTGACAAAAATCATCTTTAGTTATTATCTATCATGATGACAAACTGTTTTCAGTCACCAGCTGTCAGAAGAGAAACTCTGCATGGTAAATACAGCCTCTATCCTTAAGTATAATTTTTCTAGTGTTATAATAAAATGTACCTCATTTGACTGAACATGCTTGATCCACTGATCACACAACATAAGGGATCTGTCCTCTTATTTTATTTATCATCCCCTGAATCTCTGTCTCATTAGCCAATTGGCTGAATACCAACTTTTAGATTATCTTTGTGTTTATAGATAAAACATTGCTAAAATAGCATCAGGACAAAACCTGATCCCTCTGTGACCAGACTAGAAACAGACCTGCTCAGCAGTGGCTTTTATAAACACATTTTGAGGCCGTCAGCCTATTTTTAATCCACTTAAGGTGCACCACGTTAATTTTGTGTATTTTTTTTCTAGTTTTGTAATCAAAATGTCACGGTGTACCAAGTCAAATGCCTCACAGATGCCTATTGCTTGAATACTGCTATCTTTATCGACTGAACTTGTAATCTCATCAGAAAAAGAGCTATCAATTTAGTTTGACAGGACCTATTTTCCATAAGCCTGTGTTGACTGGCATTCACTAGATGTCCCTTCTTTAATTCTCAGGATGGGGGACTCTAGGGTATGAGGGAAGAGGGTTTAGCCACAGCACATACATCTGCAGCTTCAAATTCAAGCACCAATTGTCGGCTTGTCTCCTGGAGACTACAGCAGTCTGAAATGGCCCTGAAGTTATTTTATGCTTTGCTCTCTCCAAATCAAGACTGTCCTGTCTAGAAATCCAAGGAGGCCTTTCTCAGTCTCTATATAAATAATTCTTTCATACAGCCAACATTATTAGTCATAGTGTGCAATCGGTTCTGTATTAGAATAGTAAAGAAGCCCACTGGCAGTGTGAAATGACTGATCTCCGGTGTGGATGTATCTAGAGCGCCGAGTTCCAACAGCCATCTACCTTGAGGCATGGGAGAATTTAAGTTGGTGAGGCAGAGGAGGGATTGGTGATATTAGGGAAGCTGACAATTTGTGTGACATGACAGCTCTTCTGCACGGACTGCACTTTTCCTTTTTTTTCTTTAACCCTCAGCACCTTGCAAGTGAAACCAGTCTAGGTACACTTATTATTTCTATTTCTATTTCTATTTCTATTTCTATTTCTATTTCTATTTCTATTTCTATTTCTATTTCTATTTCTATTTCTATTTCTATTTCTATTTCTTATTTCTATTCTATTTCTATTTCTATTTCTATTTCTATCTCTATCACCATCGCTATCACTATCACTATCACTATCACCATCACCACTATTACTCTTTTGTTTCAAGAGTGGTCTCAATGGCAACCGGGATGCCAGGATTCAACTGCACTTGGAAAAGAATTAATTAGAAACAGCCTCAGTGCTTAGGACCCTGAAGCCTGAGTGGGCAAAGTGGACTGAGGTACGGAGAAAAGCAGTATTAGCATTCTCATTTTGCACGTGAGGAGCTGAGGGGCAGAGACATTAAATGAGTGGCCTAAGGTCGGAGAGGGGAATTGGTGGCAGGATGCAGACTTGAACTGAGGACAGCTGATATCCAACCTCATGCATAAGCTGCAAGTCTTGCCCTGCATTACTTTTTCAGTGTTGCCTGTCTCCATTTTCCTCTCTGAAATAGGCTTAGATAACAAAAATGGTGTAGTGAATTTGTCTGAGGACAGATAGCCAAGGGAAATGGGTGCTTTTGCCGATTTCTTTTCCACTTGTTCCTAGCACAAGCTTTAGTGAGTTGCTTAACTCTTCCCTGCTTCATGTCATCTATCCCTGATTCATGGACAATGGCATAGCTTTTCCTCCAAAAGGGGTTCGAAAAAGCGTTGATTAGGGCTGGCAGGAGTCTACTATTTCTCTTTGAAGGGAAAACCTGAATTTAAAAAAGAATACCAGAGATGTCAATTTTTTTTTTTTTTTTTTTAAATTATGAAAACATTTTCTTTGGAATTATTACAAATTTTTCCAGAGTTTTTGGGGAGTGCATAGACCCTCAGCTTCCTTGGCCAGAGATGTCAATTTTTTTTTTTTTTTTAAATTATGAAAACATTTTCTTTGGAATTATTACAAATTTTTCCAGAGTTTTTGGGGAGTGCATAGACCCTCAGCTTCCTTGGAATGAAGTGCTGTAGGAAATTCTTGCAGGACCTTCAAGATGGGAACCTTGACTGACCTTGTGGTTAACTCCCAGCATCATGAGATGGCCAAAGCCCTAAATCCCTGTAACCTCTTAGGGGCTGCCTCAGATGGGGGGACCAGGCAATCCCAAGACCCCCACCTCCAAGGTAAGCTGGTACTGGATGAGTTACTGCTAAGAGGGGCAATTACAGAGCAGGGAACTATTTTCAGGGGGAAAAATTGCCACAAGACCTTTACTTGTGCAGTATTTGTGCACTCCGCTGTACTTTTCCCATCAGAAAATAACTCATGATGAGTTGGGAACTGATCGGTGAAAGACCCCACTGGAAGTAGGAAGCGCATAGCCAGATTAAGCTGAAATGCCCGCTTGACAAGGCTAGAAGTCAACCATCTCATCTAAGCTACTCAGTTAACACCTGCAGAGACACAAGCACTTCCACAGGGTGATTCAGTCTGTCCTGTAATAGCTGTGTATGAAAAGTGAAGTGAAGCGCCCTCCTGAGTGCATGTCTGACTGTAATAACCACACGCAGGGGAGAATTAGATAAAACTAGACACCTAACTTTTAATAATTAGAGGTAATGCGCGCAGATGAAAGGTAGGTGGTCTTGGTTTTGCTCCTCCACTGAGTGTCTCAGAGAGCAATGGTCCAGTGCTTCCAGCATCACACACTAAGATGAAGGGTTGGTTAATCAGTGACTTTGATAAAAATATTCTCCAGTGCCACATCTTGGGAGTAAAGGAAAATTTGTTTTGTGTTCAGGGTTTATCTCATATATGTATTGTCTCCGTCCTAATTTCGACCTCTACGCAGCCTGGATAAATAGATATAAATGTCTTCACACAGTTCCCAAAAGAAAAAAATTATTTTATGCTCTGTCTGTGAATATCAAGGAAGTCAAATCAACCCTGATTTTGCTCAGCAACAAGAAGCCTTGAATTAAAAGCTTCCTTTTCTGACAATTTAACCTCTCACAGTGGACCAAGACTCTCATCCTCAGAGAAATAGAGGTATTAGGACCCACAGCAAAGAACTTCTGATGCCGTTCACTTGGGAATAACGTTTCAGACTTCAGTACATCATATAATTTACCATGCAATTTTAGATTAAACAAGTGGATGCAGAATCATCTTTGGACTAGTAAGCAACTAAGCCATGGACATGAAGATAAAAAGTCCCGATGGGAATTTTTACCATGCAATTTTAGATTAAACAAGTGGATGCAGAATCATCTTTGGACTAGTAAGCAACTAAGCCCAGTGGTGGACATGAAGATAAAAAGTCCCGATGGACAAGTCTTAAAAGAGAGTTGCAATTTATGCTTCAACTAATCATCGTTGCTGTGTCTGAAAACAAGCAGAAAGCATGAGGCATAACAGAATGAAATGTAGCACCCTTCTCCCTGCAATGCACATCTTTTCTCCGGGATTAAAATAGGGTTTGCATTTTAAATTTTCATTTACTAAACAGAAAAATATTTTACTAGGAGGGAATGGTATTAAGGAGAAATGATTCTTTGTGTGCCCTCAGGCCTGGTGAAGACAGGATTTGATTTGCTGTGTTAGGCTGGAATCTGGATTGATACACAGAGATGAGAAGGTGTTTAATAAAATTTACATTTCATTTTCTCACTTGACACCAGTCTTCTGTCACTCACCGAATGAAGAGAATACGACAAATAACTTTTGTCAGCACCTAGACATGGAGAGATGGTCGGGGGAAGGGGGAGAGCAAGGGTGGGATATTTTTAGCATCATTCCCTTTGACAGCTGCGAGACTTGGTGTGTCTTGGGCACCGGTTTCATCTTTAATGTACTTTGGAACAGAGAGGTGTATCAGGAGGGAAAGCACAAATTAATCCAACCACGCCTATCCCGTCCCTGGGGATGGACAAATGACCTACTGGGAAATGAGTGAGGTGACCTACACCCAAAGCAGCGGAGCATTTCAGTGCACGCTCCGTGCTTTGCTTGCGTATAGCTCCTATCTCTGACAAACGCAGTCTGATCTGACTTGAGTCCATCTTCCACAGTGCTGCTGCAGAGATCCTTCTCCATGCCATTGTCTTGGTCACGTCACCTGTTTCTGTTCTTCTTCTTTCCCTACTGATCCCAAATTAATGTGTCTGGTTTTAATATTAAACCCTTTCATCCCTGATTTTTTTCCCACCTGAATTTAGATTTCTAATCGAGGACCCAAGATCGGGGTCCTAATCAGCCTAGTCTCACTCTTCACTCAGTGCCTCAGAGAAATTATTTTTCCCAGAAAAAAATTAATCCCTCTCTGGAAACACTGGAGTTACCTCCCACTGCTGAGCACAGAATGATCCCAGGGTGACACTGCTCTTAACTTGAGCACCTAAGTGCATAAGGTTTAACTGCACAAGTCCAGAGGGAGGGAGGTCTTTTGCGGGAAGACTGAGCATACATTCTCCTTCTCTTCTGTTCCCATGCGGTATGAACTCTTATCTTTTCCGCTGAATTTTAAGTCAGATCCCTGCATCCCACAGGACTCCCACAGAACTTGGAAAAGAGCTAAGTGTGCTGAAGAATGTGCGAGACATCTAGAAAAGCAAGGTGAATAATAACATTACTCCCTATTTATCAGGCAACAAAACCTGGAAAATATCCAGCAGAACATTTAAAATAAAAGGAGAAATAATTTCTTTTTTTCACATGGGATATAGATAATTCAGTGTCACATGACATTCATGCTACACTTTCAGAAAATGTCCAGGGACAACAGGTCCGTCCAATGGTCACTGGGAGCAACCACCATTCCCAGAAGTCTCTTCTTGCTTAAGGTTGAATCCAGGGAAGGCTCTTTTCATATTTGCCTTTTTCTTATATTATTCCCCAAGTATCCAACACCAGCAGCCCTCAGTAGGGTCTGGTCTAATAGAATATGGAAGCTATTCAGAGGTTTACCTAGCTTATGTGCAATCTTCTGCAGTGGCCTTCGTTCATAACCGCAAATTGAGCCAGGCTCATCAGAAACAGGGACCATTTTTCATTTAGCTGGTAATGTGAGGAGAAGCTTTGAATTGAAACATCTGAGGCAAAGTTGACAGCATGCTGGGAGTGTTTTAGGAGAAAATGATTCACTGAGCTGGAGATCAAGAGAGAGGAACAGAAGCTCAGATAGGGTCAGACCTTTCTTTCACTCTGTCTTCCAGTTTTGTTGGGTATTTTTGCCAAAATGTTCACAATGAGCATAAAGCTAAGGACAAGCTGAGCAATTTATAATATTTTATTTTTTAACTAATTTGAGAGTGTTGTGTCTTTTTTTTTTTCTTTCTTTCCTTCTTCCTTACTCCTTTTCTCCTCTTTGCTGGTCAGAATGTGAAAGAAAAGAGGATGGGGTGGGGGGAGAAGAAAGCAAACAAAAACGTAGAGTAAATATCTCCCCAGACGACCCTCCTTCAAAAGAGATTTCACCTTCCAGTTTCAAAAATAAAACATTCTCTATGTCTTTCTATTTTCCTTTTTGGAAAACTCACTAATGGAATGATTACTCTAGTTTCCTTTTCTTCTTTGAAAATTGAAAATTTTGAAATGCTTTGATGAGAAAGTAGCAGATTGGTGGCAGCTTCTTGGCATCTCCAGATCTGCACACACACACACAGAGGTTTGAGCCAGTGAAAAGCAGCTATATCTACCAAAGGCGCTTCCTAGGTTGACCTCATGCTCCTAGGATCTTCTCTGTCCCCCGCTGCAACCTCACACCCTGGTTGTCTTCTGTCATGTCACCTAATATGTGAAATCTTGTATCTCAGGTAGCACCTACCTCCTGTCCCCACCCCTCAAGAGCACACTCCTTTTCTATATCAGAGAAATCCCTGTGCAAACACCCTTTGCTGGTGTGTTCTGAAATCTTGGAACGATCCTATGGTGTATCTGGCTTTTGCCCTTGCAATCGTCTTTATAATGTTGATCAACAAATCATCACCCAACATTTTGCACATTTTAGTAGGTACAAAGCTGGAATAATTTCAAGTCCTGGCAAATGCATAATGATTGCAAAAAAAAAAAAAAATTCTAAAAAATCTGTGAATCCACATCATCACCAAGTACCCATAATCACCCTGGCAGTGTTGCATCATGCAGTTTTCCTGATCCAGTGAAATTTTTCTCTCACAGTTCCTAGTCCATTGAAGATTTTTTTTGGTGTAATTTCACTCTTAATAAGGCTATTCATTGCAGAATCAGAAGCTCAGAGAAAAGCCTTCTGACTGGACACTTGCCTCCTTTATTTGCCATTTATACCTCTCATCCTATAGAAATAAATGCCATAATAGATGTCATAATAAATAGGGATTTGGAGTTATACCATATAGAGATGATGAAAGGGTTTATAATCTCATTGCTGTTATTTGGTTTTTCTTTTTTTTTTTTTTTTTTATTTTTTAT
>NW_008796220.1:1615058-1627421 GCF_000699145.1 Aptenodytes forsteri | reverse complement strand
ATTCTTATTGTTGTTTTTTGTTTTTTTTTTTTTTTTTTTTTTAATTTTGTCTTAGGCACACAATTCCTTCAACCCAGACTGTAATTAATTTTACTACATCACCAGTTATCTCTGCTCCCTAACCAGGCTTGTCATTTTAATTTTTCACAGGCTTTCTTTTTTTCTATCCATGCGCCTGTTCCTGTATCTTTGTGAAGTCTCATCAACTCTGGCCCAAAGCCTTAGGCAAATTTGTCTGTAATGCACTCCTCTACTTCAGACATAAGAGGAAAAAATAAAAAGAAGGAAGAAGAATAATTTTGACCATGCATTGTCTAGGAATTCAGACAAGCCTGGAGAGCTTGGTGAAAAATAGGGTACCCTTCCAGCTACACGCTTATTTATATCAATAAAGGAACTCAAGTGCTATTGGAGATGGGACTACAGAAAAAGGTTAACAGGTGGAAACCCCAAATCTAGCAAACTTAATGAATTTTTTTCCATTGGCTGCAGTGGAGCCAAACTTGTCAAATTTCACTGACATTTAACATGACTGTCAAGAAAGACTTTGGGTCTCGGAGGATGGTTCTGCACGGGCAGATATAGAGACTTTTGCATTCGTTTTTCCTGCCCTTTGAAGGCTTCCTTGGAGTTCAGTGTGGGGAGGTTAGCGCTTTGCTAAGCTTAAGTAGATTTGCTGAAAGGGCTTAGTGTCCCTCACAGAGCTGGCCTGAATGTGGGTTGTGCTAAAGCATGAGTTTTTGCCCTGATATGCCTATAGGCTTCTTTGAAAAGCTGAGTTGAAATCCTGCTCCTGTCTTTTCATGTGTCCTCCCAGAAGCTGCACTATGACAGTATAAAACAGTGAACTCTTTTCAGCTGAATCCCTTGCAGCTGGGCTAGAAGTCTTTAATAACCTCAAGTTTATCAAGGCACCCCATCCCTCATGGGTAACTCACATGTCACACTGTGGGTTTTTCCTCTGGCTCCTTCCACTCAATCCCTAGCCTGCCCTGCCCTCACCCTGGCTTTTGGAATGGATAATGTCTTCCTATCAAAGAGTACTTCAACACAAAAATTTACCCATAAAACATCCATGCAAAGGTGGAAACCACTGTTGTCTTAATTATAGCGTAAGGATTAAGGAGAATTCAACAATACAAAGACTGAGAGCCTTGAGCAGGATCACCAAAAGTACTGATGGCAAGACAGTAATGACATGCAGATGCCCCATGGGCCAAGCTGGTATTTGAACTATTGTGAAATGAAGCTTTTGGCTTGGGACATGAGATGTGCATTCTCTTTCTTAGCCTTGCCCATGAAATCCCGGGGCAGCTTGAGTATGTCTGTTCATCTAACCATACACTCCCTGTAAGAGTGGGAGGCTGTTTTTACCTTTGCTTGTCTAGATGGAAAAGTTTCCAAAGTCAGTCTAGCTCTGCATCAGCCACAGAGCAGTAGGATCCCATTTCATCCAAGTGCTGTTGCAATCAGCCTGAAACCACTTATTTTTAGAAAAGATACTACCTAAGGTTTAACGATGTTCTTCAGCCAGTAAGTGTCAATCACATCTTCTTTCTCTCTGATCACCACACTGGTTTTTTTTTTTGATACACAAGATCCCCTAACTTTCTTACTTATTCAGGATTCACTTCATGTTTGCATGGATTTTTCATCATGTTTTATTTCACTTTCTCCCTACTTCTTTCCCATGCTCCACCATTCACTTGGTTAATGCATAGCAGTGTCGGAAATCAAGATTAAGAATGTTGCAGTTAAAGATTTTTTAGCCCCGCTTATTCCATTAATGCAAAACATTATTTATTCTGTAAACAAAGTATGGATAAATGCGAGGATTATGAATTAAAGGATTAATTAAAGGCCTTAATTGTTTCCAGTTTGTCTGATTTTTTTCCCCAAAAGAAGGCTCCATTGTATAATTTTTGCAAATTATTTATATTCAATATTATTTACATATTATTTGCACACATTCTGACACATGTAATGATATATTATTTGCTTTCACACTGCTTGGATATGACAGAGTCACTTACTAGGAGTAGAACTACTGAAGGGGAGTGGAGTTCAGGGGATGGAGGAATCACGTATCTGCAGAGAGGAAAGGATCTCCTACCACATGAAAGCATCTAAAACTGAGTATCAGCTGTGGAGGAAAGGGCGGGTCTCCAAATCATTTCACCAAACCTGGATGTCTCTGCAAGGTATTCAGACCTGGAATCATGAGGCTTAGGAATCTACCATGTTGACTCATGTAAAAGAATATTTTGGCCTCTGTAGAAAATACTGTAAGAAATTGCTCTTCCATAACATGGAAGAGGTCAGGAAGGCTGATCTATTGCATTTAATAATATAAGGCCCTCATCCTCAAATGTCTTAAGCCAGAAAAGCCTCTGTGCAGTCAGCCAGAAGCCTGGCTCACCATGGAATCAGTCCGATTTCACCAGAAAATGATGCCTATAAACACAATATAGTGCAGGAGCCAATGCTGGTGAATCTATTTTTGTGCCTGGAGAACTGTGTAGCTCACTGACCAGCAGCTGCACCTTAGCTCCTTCAGCTTGAAGTGAAATGTTTTGTGGTTGTTTGGTTTGGGTTTTTTTTTCCCAAATCAAGGGGTTTTTTCTGCCACTGCTGATTGGGGCAGAAACCTCATCTTCCTGCTTAAGTATTTTTCCTGCAGAGGAGTATAAATTTTATCTTGTGCCACCAGGCCACCTCGCAAAAAGAAATTTATGGTACAGAGAGGGCATAATAAAGTCCCTCATCTTCCAGCTCAGTAAAGCAAAGCACAGAGGAATTCTCTGAGCAACTGAAGAACATCAGCATTATTATTATCATTCATCAAGAGTAGTGTTCATAACAAGCCAGTGATTTAAGGGTGTTAGAAAGCAATGACATGGTGAATATTTAACTCAGCAAAATACTTTAATTAAAAAAAAATAACAAAGCAGATTTAACTAGGGAGGAATAGGAAGCACTTACTCAAGTCACAATGAAATGGAAGTTGAATACATGTTTGTTTTTCCTCAGGAAAAGGAAAAGATTTATGCACATACGGAGGTCCTTTGAATGAAACTAAAGGCATGATTGGAAGAAATGGGAAAATTCCTATATATTTGTATATATGCATACATACCAATCAGCATTGCTCTAGTCACTAAGACTACATCAGTGCTAGTATATTAAAGTGTCAGAAATATGATCATCTGCACAGTTGAATTGTTAGGCTAATCCCTGAATGCTTTTGAATGTAATCTCAAAGACGACCTAGCTAGCCAGCTAGCACTCCCCCAAACAACTCTTGGGGAGAGTTTCAGAGGTGCCAGAAGAACTACTCTCAACAGGCAGTTTGGGTGCACCCACCTTGTTTTGGAAGCTAAGACAGTTCAACGTCATAGACATGGCCAGAGTCTCCCAGCTGGCTGCAGATCCAGGTAACAGGTTCATTTGTACATGTGCAGCGTAGCAGCCTGGTTCCCCATGCTAATATGCGTATGCTTTTCTCTAACCACAGAGACAAAAGACTCAGCTTTGCATTGACTGCAAGCCAGGCAAAGCTTGCTTTGTCGGTGGTCCAGCACCTCACATCACTTCTCTTACACCTCTGCTGCTACCACAGCAGCATGCTTTCCGACATCATTCTGAGGTTTGGGCATCCTTTCGGATGTCTCTCTTCCCTTGTTGTAGCCAGGTGAAGGCTGGGGGCCATCCTTCTGGCTGGAACACCTCGGGACTGTTGGGTGCTGAAGTTCCAGAGAGTCACCAGATGTTCCTTCACGTGGCTGTTGGTGACTGTCACTGTCCCAAGCTGAAGAAAAGGTGTCTCTGTTACCTGTCTTACGTTGGACAGTGCTCATCTTTCTCACTGACTTGGCTTCACAGGGCTGCAGGTTCAGCTCCTCCAGTCGTCCTGTGGCACGTCCCACTGCTCCAGTTCCTTCCATATCTGTGAAAGCAAGGTATTGTTTGTGCTTTACAATAATTGTAAGAAAGACCCCACCTTCATCTTCCTTACCCTTCTATGCCTTTACTGTGTGTTAAAGACGTTAATGAAGAAGCAGTTATTGTTGGGGAAATAATTCTAACTGGCCACAAATTTTAGTTTGACAGAAATAAGTTGTTAAAACTGAATAACCATAAGCTGTTTCCACAAATAAATATACATCAACCAAAACAGCTGGCTTGGTACACTAACAGCTCCTAGAGCATCCTCCAATGGTTTTCAAATATTTCAATAAATGCTTAATAATAAAGTATATAGAGTACAGCTGGTTAATAAGCTATGTATTGCTAAGACTGATAAGCATTTTAATACTACCCATCTATAAAATACATCAACCCTTTATGAATCAGGCTGTAATATAAGGTAGAACTTTTTATTTCCAACATTTGAATCCTACTCAAGGCAGAGCCCGTAACCTGCAATGTTGTTTAACAAATGCCATTGAAAAAATGCAGAAGAAGCAAAACATATACTATACATTTTTCATGTGGAAACGAAGAATGTTTACATCTTAATAAACCAAACAGTTATCAACCACAGAGGCAGAATCACTTGTAGTGTTACAACAGATGGCTTCTGAGTTGACAGGGTGTGCCATCAGTTCAGTGCAAGATTGGCAGTCTGCTTCATTTGGACGCTAAAAACATTTGTAAAATTCTTGCAATCCTCTCCCTTCCCACTGAAAATAAAATGAAACCAGCCTAGACCCAAACCTTTTACACTCGTTCCAAATTCAGAACTAGTTCTAGCCCACATATCTCATGTGTTAGTGGAAAATGACGGCTTTTGCAGTCTGTTCATCAGCATATATTATAGGTCCTTACCACAAATGATCCCAGAAAATGTGCTGTTACAACTCCTTATTTTTCAGGTTTGTCCCCGAAGTTTAACCCTTAGCAGGGCTAATAACAATTTTCCCCTATCTTCATTTATTTTCTACAATTTCCCTATTTCTTCATGCTTATACTCACTTTTCCTGGTAAGAAGTGGTTTTTTTTTTTCTACTTGTACACTCATAGCTTTCAAATTCAAGATTGGACCTCTTGGAAATCCACTGGAAAGTTGTCGGTAAATTTTCAGTAGTCACACATGTTTCTGCATGTGACAGTTTTCCTTCTTAAGATTGCTTTAACATTAGGTAGTTGGATGTTTTAAAGTACAAATTACATAAATCACTAGGTTCAATTTTCTTCTTTATACACAGAAACAAGATGATCAGGTCATGATCCCCTATACCAAAGCTTCGTGTTATTTCTTGATATGTGTTGATGCCCTCTTCGTCTTCAAAGGTGCCATTTTCAACTATGAAAATAGGTCTTTTCAAATGAGTTTGAATTAATGGAGGAAGGCTAAAAGTTTTCTGGATATGAGCAGTTTCAGAAATACTGCCTTGAGATTTATATGACATAGTAATCTAAACTATCCTGATTTTTTAAAATTAAATACAAACTATTCAACATCAATAAAGCACGTGATTATCTGGATTAAGTACCAGCTAACAGGCAGAGCTCAGGCAGTAATTGTATATGGGAAATAATTCTCAGAGGTGGGGATGTGTGGCAGCACCAGACACTACCACTGAAATGGGTCATATTCAGTGTTTCCACCAGTGATCTGGAATTAAAACTAAAATTGATTCTGATGAAATTTTGTAAAAGGTGGAAAAAATGGCAAACTGGTAGAAAGGAAGAAAGCGGAGCTGATCTGAGCAACCTAGGAGACCCTGTTTGTAGAGTGGGAGAACCTCTTCAGGAATACAACAGTGATTCCTGGCCGATGGTGGCCAAGGAGTTCAGGATAAGGATCAGTAAGGTACAATACCTGAAAGGACTAGAAATTCAAGCTAGGAAACGTAAGCTGTTATGGGATACAACTTTTCAATGGTGAAGGTGATGAAACACCAGAATAAATTGCGAAAAGAAAAAAGAAACGATATGTTCCTCCACCTCCAGGTGCCGTTCTGTTAACCATGCGTTACTCAATCAGAAGTTACTTAATTCAAGAGAGAGATAATTATGTGAAGCTGAGGAGATTTTTTGTTACACCAAGGTCAGACAAGGTAGTATCTTGATCCCTTCTCCTCTGCAGTACTGCATATCTACGCATACAGCTTTCTTCCCGATCTGCATCCTTAGCTGCTTGTTCTGGGACGACAATCGGGGCCCTACCTCCATTGGACTTTACACTGCATAAGCACCTACGAAACAGAAAAACTCTGCCTTGCAGGACTTACTGTGGTGATTAATAATAAAGGCTCCGAACACTTAATTGTGTTAGAAAGGTGAGATTTCTTATGGGGGGAACCGCTATAAAGCAGAAACTGAACAAAAAGACTGCAGCTTTGATTTCTTCTCTCTCTCTCTCCAAAACCAACAGCGCTTTAAATAAGGGGAAATCAAACATTAGACATTTCCAAGTCATATGTATTAAGTTCACTTAAGATATTGTTATCCTTGTTTAGATTTGAACATATTGGGGAATCTTTTTGTCTTGCAACTATTCCTAAAAGACTTTAAGTGGCTGGATTGCCTTTTTCTGACAAAAAAATATTTCCATGAATTATTTACACGACAGCTCCAATCAACGCTATACCTGTCAGCCTCCCCAGCCGAAATGAAAGTTCACTATGTAAAGGTGCCAAGGGAGAATGGCAGCCTCCCACTGCGAGTTTATAGACAGAACTAAGTCAGCACGCATTATGTGTCAGAGCCGACATCAGACAGAATCAGATCCTTTGATCTCAGACCTCCACAGGAAGCTTAGATCTCAGACAAATTAGATAAAAAATGAATTTATAGCAGATATGTATCCTAAGGCACACAGCTGAATGCTGTGTTTTGGAGGAGTACAGCAAATATCAAAACACATAAACTGCAGAATTTCCTCTCTCCTTCCCTCTCTCCCTCTGCTTTTGCAATCGACGCTAATTAAAAGGAGATAAAACTCCAGCTCACCTCTTCCTGCCTCTTATGTAATCCACAGACTTTGGGAAGGAGGGGGAAAAAGAAATTCCCAGAACAGAGTAAATGGGTGGTTCAGCAGGGTTATCCGAGTGCCCTTAGATCTGTGCTGTTGGCAGGTGAGACAAAAAAAACCCCAACTACTATGAGAACATTTCACACTTGCAGAGAGGGAAGCCAATGCTTTATGCTGCCAGCCACATGCCCCCGAGGCTGTCAGCTTTTCCGTGACCTCAGAAGAAGTCGTGTTTGATCAGCAGATGATGAAAAGACAAGTCTCGAGGAGGTGTGCGGCAGAGGGGTGTTTGTGGCAGGGACCCTAGAGAGTAAAGGGGAACACTGGGTGGGGTGGGTGGCAATGGAGCCTCTTTGGGGTGCTGGCTTGGACTCACTGCTCAGAAAGCATGGCATGAAGGTCCAGTGAGTGGTGGAGGTAACGAAGACCAAATGAATGAGCCCTGAGTGGTTTTTCCTACCTGCAGTGTACCTCGCTGCCGTCCTCCACAGCCTGCAAACTTGTCCAGAGCTTTTGGAGCGCTGTGCAGTTATTGCTGCAGCACTTGGAGACCTGGGCAGGGAGAAGCCCTGTTGCTCCAGGCATGCTGGGGACACTGCGGGAACGCCAGTCCCTGCCCTACGCCAAAAACATTAGGTGAAATCATGGACTCATTGAGCGTAAGGGGGACTATGCTGCTGCCTTCAAGGGGGTAGGATTTCACACAATATATATAAAAGGAGACAAAATGATAAATAGAAAAATACCAAGGAGGAGAAGGAGGAGGTAATAAAGTGATAGACATTCTGAGAAGAACTGTGCCATTGTTCCTATACAAATCTATAGTTTGTAAAAAGACCTAAACCAACTCTTTTGATGTCTGACCGTTAATAAATTTGAATTATTGTCAAACTGCAGTCTCACCTTCTGCTACAGGCACACCACTTTTATTTTCTCCTTGATTGCAGCAAGGCTGGATGTGAGATGCACGAGGCCGTGCTTGTTTCCGTGGTTCCTTGGTACCGGCCTGTGGTACATCAGGCCGTTCAGTCCTCGTTTCTGTAATGAAGCATACAGTGGCATCACTCTCAATCCATCCTCAGCTCAGCAGCAATTATTAATTCAAACAACAATATATTGCTGGTGAATTAACAGATAATCTAGAAGTATTCTTTCTGTCCAAAAGCAGAGAGAGTTGTTTTATGTTCATACCATCTTGCGTTTTGCCATTAGGGATCCTACCTTTTCTCTTCGGTAAAATCCTTCCTCACATTGTCACCATGTTCAGTAATACTAGAAATTCAGACCTTATTGCAGCTAGTGCTCATGGTGCAGTTTAGGAGAAAGACCCTTTAGCCTGGATTTTCAAAGAAGTTTGGAGAAACTAGTGAGAAGGTCTTGAAACTAGTGGGAGATGCCTTATTAACGGGGATTTGCATTTACTCCTCCGCTACGAGTTACCTGTACATTTGGCTAGGTCCCAACTTCAGTTAGCGTGTCTGAAAGGCCAAGTTATCGGTAACTCTCAACATATCCAGAAGTTTAAGGTGGCCGTTTGGCAGTCAAGCTACCAGCTACAGTCACATCCCTTTATCTTCAGTTCTTCTCTTATGCAAATAGCTTTATGTCTTCTGCAGTGGGAAAGCTATATTCGTTTTAAGGTCATTGCTAAAAAGAAAGCAACCTTAAGGTAAATCAGTAGAGGTGTGGATTTGTTTGGGGGAGAACTCCAGAGAAGCTGTAGCCCTCCCATTACCACTTTGACTCGTATGATGTTGATAGTGTGATACGGGATGTGAGCCTGGCTGTGCCGCTGTCTCTGTGGCATTCACACTGCAGCCGTGTCTGGTCCTTGGTCAGCATCAAGGCTTTGCATAACCTCACCACAGTGATATTTTGCTATGTCACCCTTCATCAGGAAAATGCAGCGGCTGAACGGTTCATTGAAATCATAGCAAATATTTCCTTTGTTTCTCAATTCCTTCTCTGCACTATAGAAACCTGATTTTCATCATGTTTCACATACAGTTAAAACTTTTTCCAGCCAGGACTCAGGCTTCTGTTATAGGCAGAAAACTGTATAACCCTGAAACTACAAAGTATACTGCTAATTACTGAACTTAGAGCTTTCTCTGAGTGCCGTTGTCTGAATCCTGTTGTGGCCACTCTGGAGATTTGTTAAACAAAAAAAGGAGTCTGCAAGTATAAATTTTAGTGGGCATTTCCAACTTACTGTTGCCTTTGCTCTTCTTGAACCAGCAGAATGCAAGAGTGAGGATGAATGCAGATGCTGCTGAACTCAGTATGACAACAAGGATCATGCTGGCCTTCACTCCCGTGGGGACAGGGAAGATGGTAAATGGCTGAGACAGCACAGTAAACTTAGCCCCTGAGAATTTAAAGCAGTCAGAGTTTATTACAAAAGTAAGCACATGGGTTTCACAGTTAAAACACCAGGTTATAGCCTTTCAACAGTGATGCTGTTGTTAAAAATGCATGCAGGAACAGCCCATAAGACTGTCTATATCTCCACACCCAACGTTAGCCAACAGTATTTGTTTACGACTGAGTACCATGACAAACCAAATATGTAACAATACTTCTCCAATGTAAGTTTCAAGCTTTCAGTGCTTCCTGAAGCAGAGACAGCCTCTTTATATTTAACAATCCTTAATATTTCTTCCATGAATTTGTCCAGCTGACTATCAAACCCAGAAAAATATCTATTTCTGAGGCCAAACAGATCAGGCCCAGACAGAAAACATGCACATTCTGCCTAGCAAGGCAGAGAAGCTGGCTGCAACAAGAAAGGTGCTAAGTCATGCACAGTTTTTACAGGCTATACCTGATTCATATGAATGTAAATTATGGGGAACCTAGAAACATTCACTATCATTAAGCTTAAGTCCATGATGCAGAAAACTCTCAGTGAACTGGCTAATATTTTCCACCATGTCCATAATGAGCATTATAAACAAAAAAAAATCAGTGTCCTTGCTGTTAGCATGGTAGATATTTAGTCTCTTGACGCACACAAGCTTTGGGTAATGCTTTTCATTACCCAATCAGGAGCGATCCTAAAGTTTTCTGTAAATGAAGTCAGAATGAAGCCAGCCACTACTCATAGTTTCTGTGGCCAAGAGTTCATTGGGTCTCAGCATCTGAACTTCAAGGACTGGAAGATGCCTAATACTGCCATCTTAAAAATCAGAAATATAGAGAGGTTTTGGTTCCCTGGACCACTTCCAAAATACATTTTGAATGCAGATGTGCCTGGGAAGGACAGGAGTTTAACAAAACTGGCCCTGGTACTCTCTATAGACCAATTTGAAGGATGTGGATTAGTGCATCAACTCATTACCTATCTTACGACCTGACTCATTATCAGTCCTAACCCCACAATTCTAATCATTTTGACGTATGGATATTTCTTTTACCTGTTGGAGTTCCACTTTTAATAAAAATCTAAAAGCCTTTTTTCATCAATTCATTAAAAAAAAATCAGAAACTGTCAGATGGAGGCTTGGAGACTAGGGTAAGTAGCTGTAAGTACTTTTATCTGAAACTAATTAGATCTGTGTCAATATTGTCCACTTGAACAAAGCAGAGCTTCATCAGAACAATGTGGGAAGCATGTTCCAATTGGGAAAAGTTTGCCTGCAGGTACAAACACGAACTGCAGTTGAGGGGAGAGAAGTAACCTCACAGATATCAAGGTCTCTACACAGACAGGTGCTTAAAGCTGCTTCACACTACTCTAATAGTTTACGAGTAGGCTGCTGTTGGTTTAAATGGAAAGTGGATGGATCAAGTACATTGGGTTCCATATCAGTGTCCTGGTTTCGGCAGGGATAGAGTTAATTTCCTTCCTAGTAGCTGGTACAGTGTTTTGGATTTAGGATGAGAACAAAGTTGATAACGCACCGATGTTTTAGTTGTTGCTAGGTAATGCTTACACTAGCCAAGGACTTTTCAGCTTCCCATGCTCTACCGACTGAGCAGGCTGGAGGTGCACAAGAAGCTGGGAGGGGGCACAGCCAGGACAGCTGACCCCAACTGGCCAGAGGGACATTCCATACCATGGGACGTCATGCTCAGTACAGAAACTGGGGAAAGCTGGCTGGGGGGGCCGCTGCTCGGGGACTGGCTGGGCATCGGTCGGCGGGTGGTGAGCAATTGCACTGTGCATCACTTGCTTTGTGTATTATTATTATTATTATCATCATATTATTATTATCATTTTATTTCAATTATTAAACTGTTTTTATCTCAACCCACGAGTTTTTCTAACTTGTGCTCTTCCAATTCTCTCCCCCATCCCACCGGGTGGGGGGGAGTGAGCGGGCGGCTGCGTGGTGCTTAGTTGCCGACTGAAATTAAACCACGACAATCAGTTAAGTGAATGTTACTGTAAAACAAGGAGCAAGAGTATGCAGCAGTGCTATGAATAGTCTACTGTCCCCAGGAATTACCACTAAAGCACTTGAGATTATTGCATTCAACATCAGCTGCATCTTCTGAGCTGTCTCCAAATCGCAAACTATGCCAGGGTACGCACAGAAACCTGGTCATGAAAATGTACCCCAAACATCTACTATTTGATTGTTTAATTTTTGCTTGTTGATGTCAATCAATAAGCAAATATCTTCACTAAGAGTCTGGCAGTATAAAAGCCTTTATTCTGTCTCCAGCATGGCTCCCAATTACAAACAAGCAAAGGGTGTTGCTTGTTCGGATTGTACTTTTGCAATGCATGTTAAAAGCGTGCAATACTCTGATTTGCACAGGTGATACCCGCACAGATGCATCAGCTGTCCACATTGCTAGCTGTAAACATCCCTTTGCAACACTCCGACTGGCTAAATGTTTCATAAAAGGGATCTGCATTTGACCTTTGTTCAGAGGAAAGAAAATTTTGTGACTCCCCTGAAGTAGTTTTCAAAAAACATTTCATTAAGCTGTACTTCCCAGTAAAGAGTCAGATCCCGTGAGGTGCTGGCTTTCCGTCTGCTCTCACTGATGTGAAGGCAACGGGAGCTGTGGGGGTTAGGCAGCATACACCCTCAAAACAGTCATATGCCCCCCCCTTAAAGGCCCACCTCCAAATACTCCCTGCACCCCAATTCTCCCTTTGCAAAGCCATGGGCAACACTCGATGTTGATTAGCCACTTGTGACTAGGAGGAGCAAAAGTTTCTCATTAAAAAAAAAAACTGGATCTTCATTTAATCCCAGGACAGGAAGGAATTTCTTGGATTATAAACCCTATCCCATTCTATTGTGTGTACCGTGTTGTACAATATCATGCATAAGTGTATTGACCTCCATCCAAAAGCAGCTTGATCTGCTCTCACTATTCCTATCTATTAAGGTAGGCGGTTCAGAAAAATACAGTCTAAATGTAAC
>NW_008796220.1:1609523-1613668 GCF_000699145.1 Aptenodytes forsteri | reverse complement strand
GAGTCCCCATCCCTGGAGGTATTTAAAAGACGAGTAGATGAGGCACTTAGGGACATGGCTTAGTGGGCATGGTGGTGTTGGGTCAACGGTTGGACTCGATGATCTTAGAGGTCTTTTCCAACCTTAATGATTCTATGATTCTATGATTCTATGATCCCCTTCGGCTGGTATTTCTAAGGAGGCATAAGCACACCTGCCACTTCACCATTACTGGGTTGCTCAGAGAGACCCTAACAGAGCCCAGTCCTGGAGGCATGCTCTGAGTGTGCATAATCTGTCGCACCCATAAAGATGACTAGGTGCAGACAAGTGGTCCGTAAAAGGCATAGATGGAAAATTACTGAATGCAAACAGGAAAAAAAAGAGGGAATGAGAGGCCTCAATTTATAAGAAAGAGTTTGTTCGGGTCGCTTAGCTGACCTTAAGGAACTGATTACTACAAGGGATTCATAGCTAGGGAATCCAGGAAGAAAGAAGTACCTTTCTCTGGCAATACTTCTCTGTACTAACTCATCTTGATTTTGGGGATCTTGCATGAATAGCACAGGAATCACCCAGCTCTCTTGCTGCCTGGGTAATGCCAACTTGGATGTGTAACAGAAGTCAGGCTATTTAGAAGTTTGGCATTGCTCCACTTATTCAAACAAAGCTTAACTCCCTTTTTATAAATCCAGACCACCTGTAGGGTTTTGAGTTCAGTTAACCAAATCAAAAAACATGCAGAAAACGGAGCTTACCTGGAGGTGATGTGACAGTGAACACGAGTTTCCAGTTTGTGCCTGAGCTGGAGATGGCCAGACTGGAAAAGCTTGCACATCCATCTGTGACCTGCACTTGGGTGAGCCCTGCAGAGTAACAAAAAATTGCATTGCAATTAACAGCGTCCAGATAAGTATTACCTAAGCCCCTCAGAGAGTCCTTGTGACCTTAAGGGGACTTCAGAAAGCCTAAATTCAGTGTCCTTCCTAATGGTAAACATTTTGTGTAACCCCAGAAATTTCACATAGGGTCAGGTCTTCAGAGGTACTTAGACACCAAATTCCTGATGGATTGGAGGACCGTAGCTTCTGAATCTTGGTTCCTTGAGCTCATTGTGAAATGGCATTTACTGTACATATCTATATAGTGGGGGTGTATATGTTATGGGGATATTAAGGGGATCAAGCAAAAGTAACAAGGGCTATACAGATGCACTAGAAAGTTCCAGATGCTCATCTTTTTGATTTAACTCATGTCTTGTGTGACTAAATATGTCACCAAGGTTAGGAGAGTATTAGTGAGAGACTGATTATTTTATGTCCTAAAGGGATGGTCTCAAGGAGCCAGCCACTGCAGCTAAGGGAGAAGAACTGACTGTTTTAACCCTTTTCTGATTTGTAGGTGTTTCACCTCATCATTTGGGCATATTACCTCCTGTTCTACTGTTAATTTTTGAACTTTTCTCCAACCCTCTCAGATGCTTTGAAAGGGATTTGGCCTTGAAAAATGTCTGTGGTGACTGCCCTGTGATCGTACAGGAGAGACTTTCAGCTAGAAACCTGGCAGGGGAAAGCTCCATGGGGAACATTAAAATGAAACCCGTGAGACCCAGTTTCTCCATCACTTTACCTCTTGTTCTAAGCTATCAGGGAATGCATTCTGACCCCACATTCACATTTGACATGGTTTTTATTTTTGTAGGCTCTTTTTAAAAGGTATCATTTACTTTGCAACTGGATCTCCATTTTATTGTGTGTATCTTTGAGCACCAGCCAAGTCCCAGCCTTTGAGCAATGCTGACCAGGTCTGATTCAGGCCCTTGGAGTGAGAGGGGTAAAATCCTAAATACTGACAAATTTCAAAATGTTGGTTCAGGTGGGGGTGAGAAGTCAGAACTTCCTTAGGATGCTGGACTTGCTCCAGTGATCACAAACACAGACTTTTGCCTGCTCAAAGACAACACGTAATAACTATTTGCTTTATGAAGCAGGTGGTTTAACACTTTATTGCCGTTAAGCCACACAGGTGAAGGTACATAAAGTAGGAATGTGAGGAGGACATTTGTACTCTGCCATCCCCATGCCCAGGATATTGAATAAAGTAGTGAAGTAGCAAACATCTTCGTGAGACATCTTGCAATCACAAATGCATAGGACTGTTCAGCAGGTGGAGACAAGGTTTTTGATGGTAGGCCAGACTGCAGGAAAATTTCTCTGGGTTTTTGTCCCATTTTTCATGCCTACACCTATATGATACAAACTAAACAGTGCCAGGATCTGTTTTTTAGCACTTAAGAACTGGCATGCCCTGGCCAAACCTCTTAAACTCTTACAGCCTCCAAACAGAGATGTTGCACGCAGGCTGCCTACTGGGGTTACTTCCTTGCTGTGTTGACTTCTGAACCATGGCCAGAAATTGCCTGAGGCAAGGTCCTGGGCAAAAACATGCCACATTTTAATGATTTAGAAACGGAAATGATAAAGTTTCCCTTCTCCATGATCTGGTACTTAATTAGTATTAAATTTACTAAAAATTACTAAATTAGTATTTAATTTACTAATATCCCAGTTAGTTTTGCCTACATGTATGTTTTCCTATTTTTGTACAGCTTCTAGCACACCAAACCCCCAATTTCATTGTGACTCTCCAGGACCAGCTGTGATGTATAAAGAAGCAGTAATTTATACTGTAAATAGACTTGGTAGAGATGTGGGAATCTAGATTTCTCTAATTGCTCCATCCTGATCCTGGCTCATCTATTTATGTACTACGCATATGATTCTCCTTATGACAGTATCTGCCCAGACTACCAAGACTTTTCTTGGCTCTGATACTCACTGTAACACTGTTTTTATAGACGGTCTTGTCAGCTGCATTCAAATACTTTATAATTGCCATTTCTAGTCTATGTTGAAGCCTGGAGTACTGTACTGTACTTCTCAACAGAGACTATCTCAGCTTTTGGGCACATATGCTTCAAAGCTCAGAATATTACAGATATATATGGGAGTCTTCACAAAGATCTCTCAGGCAAGCTGGTATTTAACGTAGAAGCAAGCTAATTTGGAGCTAAACTACTTTCCATGAGGCAGTTTGGCTGCTGTCAGATGAAGCATCATCAGTGTGCTAGACGGGACCCATTTCGATTAAATGCTGCTTTCATACGCTTCAAAAGACGAGTGCAATAAGGACGTTTGTCAAAGGAAAAACTGCAGCAAACTATTACGTGCAGAACATCTGTACTATGCAGTTCATTCTTTGCTGGAGTTTATTGACTATTAATTTGATGCATGTATCTTTTAAAGAATGTGAAATGCATTTCTCTTCAGTGACTTTTCTTTCTTTTTTTTCGTCTTTTTCTCATTTTCCTTCTTTTTAACCTTTTTCACTTTCTTTCTGCTTCTCTTTCTTTTCTTCCTGTCTTTTTCTCTTTCTTTTCCATTCCTTCACTTCTTCCTTCCTTCCTCCCCTCCTCCCTTTCTCCCTTCTGCCCTTTCTTTTTTCCACTGGTAGCCAGTAGCTAGACCCTAAATGTGAGGTGTACCTCCCTGAAAAGGCATGAAAAGCAACAGAAAAGACCAAAGGATTTTTCAAACCTCTAAACCTGGACCTATGATGAGGTAGGAAGAATTTCTAATTAACAGAAACACGACTGAAAGGATGAGAAGCTCTAATCTACAGCATGAGTACCACTTACCTTCTCCAAATATGAACTTTTCAATTCAAAGCTGACACACAAATGACTTTACTGCAAACAAAATATTTTACCTATAATGGGAAACCTCACTTTTCAATGTGTGTGCTGTTCACTTACATTTAAAGATTTTAGCAATGAAAATTGGATGCTTTATAATCAATATCATTTCCACTTTCTAATTTACAAGCATATGATCATCCACAGGTTTTTGGTTCAGCGCTGTACTTAAACAAGGTTCTATATCTAAGCAAGTTCATAGCCTCAATAACCTCAAGGGTAATACTCACATGTTTAGAGTTAATGATGAGTTCAGGTCTTTTGATAAATGAGGACCAGAAGGGAAACTTTTAGATCCTTTGTGAAAAACATTTTTACGTTGAAGTAGGCTAATTAAAAACAATAGGCAGTTCATAGAATCACAGAATCATTTATGTTGGAAAAGACCTTTAAGATCATCAAGTCCAACTGT
>NW_008796220.1:1581915-1607329 GCF_000699145.1 Aptenodytes forsteri | reverse complement strand
TTCAGGACCGTCTCCCAAGGGACTCTCTCAACCAGTGTCCTAAACAGGCCAAAGTCCGCCCTCCGGAAGTCCAAGGCAGCAGTTCTGCTGACCCCCTCCTTACTTCTCCGAGAATCGAAAACTGTAATTTTGTGGTCACGGTGCCCGAGACAGCCTCCAACCATCACATCACCCACAAGTCCTTCTCTGTTCACAAAAAAACAGGTCCGGCGGGGCACGTTCCCTAGTTGGCTCACTCACCAGCTGTGTCAGGAAGTTATCATCTTCCACACACTCCAGGAACCTTCTAGACTGTTTCCTCTCTGCTGTATTGTATTTCCAGCAGACATCTGGTAAGTTGAAGTCCCCCATGAGAACAAGGGCTAGCGATTGAGAGACTTCTCCCAGCTGCTTATAGAATATTTTGTCTGCCTCTTTATCCTGGTTGGGTGGTCTATAACAGAATCCCACCATGATATCTGCTTGTTGGCCTTCCCCCTGATTCTTACCCATAAACTGTCAACCCAGTTGTTTCTGTCTGTACTTGGCCAGATCCTTTGCTGGGACAAACAGGTTGTCACTGTTGGAAATTGCTCCAATTAACATTAGCTGAAAATCAAGTATTAGGATTTCTAATTCTTCATTCTTTTCTTTTTTGATCTAAGATATGTCTTTTCAAGATAAACTACTGAATATACTCCCCTTAAGCTGCTAGAGCACGGAAATACTTCGTATAAGCTTCTCTTTCTCTAGCATATCACTAGGCAGTTCACCAAACTCCTACTACAACCTTCTTTTTTTCTGCCCAAAAGCTACCTTTCAAATCCAATCTTTCTCAGGGAGAACTCGTAAATTTGTCACCACCATTCCACATAGCTGCTTTGCCATAACCCTTCTTATAAGAAAATACATCCAAACCTTTTAACACAGCCTTGGAGGAGCCCTTGAGGTGAGCTGATACAACCCAGGGTTCTGAGGGTGGCCCCAGTTTGTCAACTCTTTGACCCTGGAAAGAAGAACAAAAGAGAAGAATTAAGGTCTTGTCTCCTCAACCAGAGGAAAGAAAGTTTTGATGGTTTTAACAATTATAATAATTTTTTAATGACCAGTGGGAGGGCAGTTTGCATCTACATGTTACGTGTTACAAATGCCACAAAGCTCACCATAACTCTTTAAGATGAGCTTAAGGTCGGAGGAACCAGTTCTGGCAGCTTCAGGTCTGTTTCAGTAAAGTCTGGCAAGGTTTGCTGCTTCACTTGAAGTATCTAGGGTCACATTCACATCACTTATGAGAAGTAGCTAATTTTGACATCATGGCTTCTATGGCATCTAAGTTCACAGAATTACAGTATGGTTGAGGTTGGAAGGGACCTCTGGAGGTCATTTGGTCCAACCTATCACATCTACAGTGTCTTTTAAATACCTCCAGGGATGGTGACTCAACCACTTCCCTGGGCAGCCTGTTCCAATGCTTGACAACCCTTTTGGTGAAGAAATTTTTCCTAACATCCAATCTAAACCTCCCCTGGCGCAACTTGAAGCCATTTCCTCTCGTCCTATTGCTTGTTCCTTGGGAGAAGAGACCGACCCCCACCTCGCCACAACCTCCTTTCAGGGAGTTGTAGAGAGCGATGAGGTCTCCCCTCAGCCTCCTTTTCTCCAGGCTAAACAGTCCCAGTTCCCTCAGCTGCTCCTCATCAGACTTGTTCTCCAGACCCCTCACCAGCTTCGTTGCCCTTCTCTGGACACGCTCCAGCACCTCGACGTCCTTCTTGTAGTGAGGGGTCCAAAACTGAACACAGTATTCGAGGTGCGGCCTGGGTCTAGTTATTCTGTGGCTACACTATTGCCTGTCCAGGAAAATGGAAATGATTCCATAAGAGAAAATAGTTGGAAAACAGGAGAGAGGACATGAAAATATAAAGAAAATAGAAACACAGCACGAAGCCATGCTATGCAGATTTCACCTAATTTTGGGACTGAATCTAGTCCAACAATCCACCAACATCTAAGGACTCATTGGACCTAATCTGCTGCTTCTAAGACTTGTGTTAGCACCTCTGGCAGTGCTAAATCACATCACAGAGACATCCAAGCTTGTTTTAAACATGGCAATCTCTACACAGCACTGCTCTGCATGGTGTGGACTTGCTTGGGCAGACCAGGATACCCCATTGCCAGCCTTCATGATTGTGTTGCTGTTCCCACATTCCTCAATGATATTCTCTAAGCTTTAGGAGCAGGGATCAGAAAACTGCACACAATCAATTCTACAGCACAAGTGTAACCCTCGCAGGAAAAAGCTGAAAAATGTGAACAGAATCCATCCTGGAAGATGTTCCCAGAATGCCCATGACTGCTTATTTATAGAGCTACCCTTTGCCGTATTTATTTATAGAGCTGTCCTATGCCACATTTAGGTCAGTCTCGGCTTTTGGATTGCTTGGAAATGTCAAAATTGTACAGAATCAATAGAAATGTCCCACACCCACAGAGGGCCAAATCCTACCTTCCTGTCCAGGAAAATGATTTTCGGCTGTACAGGAAGTTCCTTCTCGATTTCTCCATCTGAGGGCTGCACTTGAACAGAGATGTTATAGGGTCTCACATACAAGCATGTTCCTGGGTGTTGTCTGCTTCCATTTCTTCCACATGCAAAAGAATGTAAAAAAAAAAAAAAACAAAAAACCAGAAAATTTTAAATCAGAAAATTAATGCTATGAAAACACCCAATGATATTCCTAGAGGTAATTCTCACCTTAGCCTATGTCTAGGAATGATATGTTATTTTCTGTTCACAGGATTTTCTACCTTTTTAATGCAGATGGCAATACTTAGTGTCTGTTATGAATAGGAAGGAGCACTGTACCAAATGACTACTAATTTACCTTATCATGGCACTTTGATTCCTTGGATGAGAGCAGCATGTATGGAAATATGGAACAGACATCACTTCCAAGCAGTCAGCAGCACCAAACTAATAAAAAAAATCCTTTTCTTTCAATCCCCAGTTTACAGATGGAAAACTGAGAAATTAACAGAGTAAATTACTTCTCTGGTGTCACACTGGAAGTATGTGGCAGAGACAGGAATTTTATGGATTCAGAAACCCAATGCCTTAGCCCCAAAATCTTCATTGCAGTGCACTGATAACAGTAGAGGCTGCAAATGCTTCCTGTCCAGCAGAAAGATTTCCGATTAACACCTTTGAGCTCCTCTAAAAACAAAGTTTCATTCCGCTACACAAGGACAGCACTTACAGGCTTTCCTGCATCTCCTTTCCCTGCCATACCTGTGTTCTTACCCTTCATTATCTATGAAGTCTACGTACCGAAATATAGCAGTATACAGCCACCCTATTGAAAGACATTTTTTTTTCCAAGACTGAAATTTAAATTAGAGCATCCCAGGAGAGAGCTTTTGCATTTGAATAAAGAATCAACACTTTATTCTGAGCCAGTATCATTTCATTCCCTCTCCCAGTGTTTTGTGTCATTTAGTATCTCATATATATATATAATTTATATATATATAAACTCCTCTAATCTGCAATCACAGTGAAGCGGCTGGGGGTTTGGTATTGTCTTGAAATGAAAGTAGAAAAGCTATTCATTCATCTCTAATGTTCGCTTAAAGGTGTTTACAAACAGAAAATAAATGGAGCATAAGTTTCCTTTAACTTAGTTTTTTAGTTTGGGGTTTTGGTGGTTTTTTTCTGGGTGTTACTATGCATTACAAACCAGAAACTGTTTATACTGCGGCTGATGGGAAATACTGGTCTGAACCACAGACACAGGGGAGGTCAACTAAGGGTTTAAGGATACCTGCAGTCTCAAGGGCTAGCTCAAGGATTTAAGCTTCAGTTCTTATCTTGGTTCTTTTTCTTTTTTTGGGAGTGGGAAAGACTGAAAGGCAGCATTATGTTTGAAATTCACGTCAAAGGCACCAATGCGTTCATCCGTGCTCTTATCCATCTCCTTCCATAAACGTGCATTCAGCACTGTGACTGAAACTCGCTGCAGGAACAACCCACCAAGTCACTCCCGTTTTCATGTCAGAGGTCACTTTCTGTGAGCTCCCTGGCTCCAGCTGAGTCCAGACAAGTTTAGGTGAGTCTTGACATGGCTTCTGTAAGCCCCAAATATTTTTTTTTTCTCTCTCCAGCTCCTTTAAAACTGCCAACAAAAAGGAAAAATGTTGGCATGAAATGCCCTGACTCCATACCCCAGGCCCTACACGGTAAAACTGTGCTCAACTCACACTTAAAGGAAGGCTGCTGCAAAATGTGGTTGTAGGAAGTAGTTCCCACTCCCTAGGGTGAGTCACAGAAAAGAAAAGAAAACAAACCAAAAATACACATGCATGGTTAAAAATTAATGTCTTTTTGCAGGTAATTTGAATCCAGCTAACACAGCACAGAACATGGTGTTTATATCCCACACGGTCCAACCTGACTCTTGCTGTGAGGGAGCCCCTGCCCTAGGGTGCAATCCTGGACACGACGAGTTATGTTCCTGCAGGTGAGTGTCAGTGTGGAGGAGGAGGAGAGAGGAGCAGCCTGCTGCTCCCCTGGTGATTTGTGCTGGAAGTAAAATAGGCTTTCCTGGCATAGCTTTGCAGCTGGGAGGTGGGGACGGACAAGCATGCCTGTAGCCTAGCAAGGGCTGGAGCGAGGAGACCTGCCTTCCTCCTGATGGGCAAGAAGAGCATGCTGTTGGGTCACTACTCTGAAGTCTCATGCTGGGAAGGAGCAGGCTGGTATGCAATTCCCTGCTGACAGCGCTCAGTGGGGAGCAGCTCAGTTGCTCAGTGCCTTGCAGCTCTTCTAAACATGGGCACAGCGGGCAAGCAGGCATTGCTCGTGGTACCTTAGTCAGCAGGGACACCAGGGTCAGGATCCCAGATCCTTTCACCATCAGTGCCAACATATGTCTGCAGAATGTGCCTAGACTCTGCAGGAGAGCAAGTGTCTGCTCTTTAGTAGCAAGGAAATTAGAGGTGGTGGAAAGTAGAGGGTCTACTGCAGATATTAAGGCATGATCGAGAAAACTAGGTGGAGAGATTTGGGGCAGAGGGAAGGAAGTCTCCCTGAAATCAAGGAGAGCTTGACATTTTAATTACAATTACAATAATAACTATAACAGTAATGATACAACTATAATAATAATAATAACAACGATAACAACAACAATAATAATAGCTATTATTATCGGTTGACTTCAAGGGGAAAGAGATCAGATGCAGAGCCTGGGTCAAGAGTCCATTAAAGTTGATGGATACACCTGTATTGGAAAATATATTTATACTAGAAAAAACAAGCCTTGGCACTGAAACTTGATCACCTCTACTGTTTAACTGTCAGTCCATCACAAGCTGTGGTCCAGGCTCAATAGCAAAGTCCAGGACAATTCTCAAATGGTCTGGGAGCTAATGCAGTCAGAGAATATTCTCACTTGGCAGTTTGGATGAGGTCACCCTGAAATAGTAGGTGAGAGAATTTAATTTTATAGACGTAGGCTGATCCATATCAGCTGGCCTTGGTGCCAGAGAACAGTCCCTGGCATATTTGACAGGCTTGAAAGGTGGGCCCGTGCAAACTTCATGAAGTTCAACAAGGCCAAGTGCAAGGTCCTGCATGTGGGTCAGGACAATCCCAAGCACACAGACTGAGTGGAGAGTGGATTGAGAGCAGCCCTGAGGAGAAGGACTTGGGGGTGTTGGTTGATGAGAAGCTCAACATGACCCAGCAATGTGCGCTTGCAGCCCAGAAAGCCAACCATATCCAGGGCTGCATCCAAAGCAGCGTGGCCAGCAGGTCGAGGGAGGGGATTCTGCCCCTTGACTCTGCTCTGGTGAGACCCCACCTGGAGTACTGCGCCCAGCCCTGGGGCCCCAACATAAGAAGGACATAGACCTCTGCAAGTCCAGAGGAGGGCCACGAAGATGATCAGGGGGCTGGAGCACCTCCCCTGTGAAGACAGGCTGAGAGAGTTGGGGTTGTTCTGCCTGAAGAGAAGGCTCCAGGGAGGCCTTATAGCAGCCTTCCAGTACCTGAAGGGGGGCTACAAGAAAGCTGGAGAGGGACTTTTTACAAAGGCATGTAGTGCTAGGACAAGGGGGAATGGCTTTAAACTGAAAGAGGGGAGATTTAGATTAGATATAAGGAAGAAACTCTTCACTCTGAGGGTGGTGAGGCACTGGCACAGGTTGCCCAGAGAAGCTGTGGATGCCCCATCCCTGGAAGTGTTCAAGGCCAGGTTGGACGGGGCTTCGGTTGGACCTGGTCTAGTGGAAGGTGTCCCTTGCCCATGGCAGGGGGGGTGGAATTAGATGATCTTTAAGGTCCCTACCAACCCAAACCATTCTATGATTCTATGATATGATTCTATGATATTTGATTTCCTAATAAACATAGTCAATGAAACTAATTGAACATTTGTCTGGGTATGTCTGCAATGCTAGTGTTGCAGCATCAGTATATCCTTGGAAGGGGAAGGAGATTGGGAAGAATTTGAGGAATGAATAATATGTCAAAATACATCATGGTCAAGCCAAAGAGATTTCTTTTGTTGTTCTCAAAAAGGTGGTGATTGCTGGTGAAGAGAAGACAGGCTTCAAGAAAGAAGATGCTGTAGTGAAGACGGGAGATAGGCAAGCTAAGGACTTGTGTCAGACAAAGTAGGTACAAATTCACTAGAAGGGCTGTCAGGATTTTAGTATCTTTGGGTGAGAAGTGCGTTCTCGTGTCATGTGGTGATGAGGTTAGCCAGACGGCAGGTACCTGTGCCCTCTCAGCTGCACTGTTCAGAGCTTTGTCTCTCCCTGCAGATCTTATCATTAAGTAATAGAGACAGGGAAAGAGAAACACAAACATCCAGAAGATGGTGAGGAGTTGGAGATCATTTCTACTTTAAGCAAAAGACTTATCCAAAGGATGACTTTTATTTCCACAGATGCCCATGTTTTCCCATGGTATAGAGAGAAATCAAAGCTAGAGGAAAAGAACTCCAGTGGAAAGCAGGCTTCAGCTTTCCTTGACAACAGAGAAACAATAAATACGTAATACTGATCGTGATCTCCTTATGAGAACTAGACTAATGGACTGAACAGGACCCATGGTGTCGGACGTTACTGATGTCTCCCTTCTTTCATGTAGGTTGAGTCAATAAGATCAAAATTAAAAAAACTAGGCCTAAAAAACCTAAATGAATATTCTAGCCAGCACCAGCAGGGAGCTTTGAACGAAGCTATGTGTCCACTGCCCCGGAGGTCAGATGCTGTGATGGCAGAAAGCTAGTAAGAGAAGATCTAGTAGTGCGGAGAAGTAGCAAGGGGGCCTAGGTTGACGGTGAACTGGGATAAGAAACAAGTTACTGAATTGCCTCTGTGGACAAGGCTGGACAAGAGGAGCATGCTGCTTTATCTAATCATTGTGAGGGTTTCCTTTCATAAAGTAAAGATGCTTTAGTTATAAGCTGGATATTTTGTGGCTGTTGAAAGCATCAGGTAAGTTGGTTAGACTGAAAAAGTTCTGAAAAAGAGGTCCAATGCATGCTCTCTTGGAGTATGTATTAATTAAAATACCCAATCTTTTTGACTAACTTCTTCTGACATTAGCTTTTTGGGACACCACCACCATCAAATCTCCATTTCTCCGTTTGCTAGAGACTGTCCAAGCTCCAAATGGCTCCCCATCTATCTTTCTGGAATTTTTTTCCCCATTTCACAAATCAGTAAATAAAGTCACAGAGCATGAACGCAGCTGTCCAGGAACACACAGACATGTCTCCCCCATAAGGCCAGTCTTGCCCCTCCTGCTCAGACAACCTTCGTTTAGCACTTTTCAATCCCAGTGGCACCAAAAGCTGAAGGCAAGCAGCTGCCTGGTGGATGCAGCTGGTGGAGTCCAGATTCCTGCGGTCTGGAGTGATAAGAAACCTTAAAAAAAGAAAAACAGGGAGACTGGAGGGACTTAATGGATCCACTCAAGGGTGAGGTGGGATCATCAGGAGCCTTTAGAAGGAGAGGGACAGAGCCGATGCATCATATAGGAGAGAAACATCCTCCAAATTCATTAGTGACTTCAATTAATTGCTGTAGGTGGGTGGAAATACCCCTACTTACAAAGCCGCCTGCTAGTGGCGAGGAGCTAAGCCAGGCCTCCTCCATAACACACTCCTGAAGTTTACTGTCGGAGAAACGTCTTTTATTAAATGTAAACAGCATCCCGCCGGAGGTCAGAGCCTTGCTGCTGCTGCGTATCCCAAGGTAATACCACTTTAAGCTCCACATAAACTCTTAAACAGTTTCTATCCTAAAACCAGACCGTAGGTGGTACAGTTTTTTACGATATGTTATAATAGTGCAATAAATCTGTTAGCTTAAAATCGAATCTCCGTGGCCTTTTAGAGAAATCATCATTAAATGCAAGGCCCTGTTAATGATGCCATCCCAGTGAAATTGTTTAATCTGCTGGGGGGGTGAAAGGTCACCAAATGAATTTTTTATAATACATCAACTTGACACGCAATAGGGAAAACTGTAATAGATAAAAGCAAAGGAAAAGGGCACTGTCTTCTTCTGATAGGTCAATAGCAGCCAAGAGAGTCACTCATCCACTTTTCCTTCACTACCGTGCTCCTTTTCCATTTAATATGGACACCCAATTAATACCTCAGCACCATAGACAACCTCATTTTAGGTGAATTATAGCAATTTCTTCCCCCTTCTCCGAAATGAAAGTGATCACAATACATCATAGCATTGTGCGAATTAACGTTAATTGATTCGAGTTACCAAGCATTGATGGGCCACTTCTATAATCTGGTCCTTATTGGGAGCTGGAAGGGATGGAGGGAAGATTAGATTGCATCCTCCGTTGCTTTGACGACGGCGGTCACCTGATGGCTTGTTAGACAGTTGTACGCTTCTATTGCCGGCCCCAGTGGGGTCGTCAGTAAACTGGAGTGATGTCCAAACATCATTACACGCTGCTCCGATATTAAAGCAAAGGGATTAGCACCTTATTGCAAGCAACCTGGATTTGTCATTGTGCTGTCGTTATCCAATTTCCAGATGATAATGTGACTGTGGCCTGCGGGCGCGAGGTCCTACAGCCAAACCAAGGTGTGTGTGTATATATATCTATATCTATATCTATCTATATACACATATACATATATACACACGTATACACCCCCACAAAGAACCAGCACCCAAAGCCATTTAACCCTTTGCTTGCCAGGCTCCTGTTAACAAATCACGTGGAAGAATTTTTCTCCCTTTCCCATCCGACGCACAGCAGCAGTCAAGAGCGCGATGCGACGGCAAAGCAGGCTGACCTGGGAGCCGACACGGCCATCACTCACTAGAATGTCACGCCAGCCAAGCTCTGCTGATAAAGGTGACACCTTAAATAAGGCAGATTGGGGAAAGGATCGATCCCTCGGAGACATGGCTGGCAGCTCTTCTCTGCCGTGTGCACGTGTCGTGTAAATCATCGCTTTTACCACAGGTCCCGTTAATCGTTAAGGGGGAAAACGGATCCCTATGTGATATGAGCAAGGCAGGTTTTGTCTGACAGCACTGGGGTACCAGAGCTGGGACCCGATCTCTTTTCAGTCCCCGATAAAGATGATGGGGACACTCCTGGCTCTCCTGCATGGCAACTTCTGGGGGAACACCGGGAAACTGGGAAAAGCTCCTCTTGAGCTGATCCTTTTCATTTTTAACTGAGATTAAATTTAATAACACAAACACCTCAATTTCAGAAACCCACACTGGTGTGGGGAATATGTGGCAATATATGCCTCCTTCCTCCCATAGAGACCTGCAAAGTCCTGCACTCCTTTTCCCGAGTCTCTCCTACCCTCTTTATCTTCCTTCTCCTCTGTTCTCTCCTGCTCTCCTTTCACCTTTCCTACCTTCTGCTCCCTTCCTGCAGAGGAACCAGTTGGTTTTTGGAAGCCCATTGCCAGACCATGCTGTGGTTTCCACCATGGTTACAGTGGGGGTAGGACTTCTAACTGCCTGAACCTTGTAATTCATAGGTGTCACCTCTGAGTGGGATTGGCAAATTTTTAGATAGGTTTACCACGTATAGTAGATACTAACAGAAATAGTTTAAAAATAAGGCTCAGAAGGGGAACGTTCCTTGGGGGACTGGTAGTCAGTGATAGACCCTTTAATTCCTACACTGCCAGAAGGGTTCCAGTCCAGGAAAGCAGGGACGAAAAACTATTGTCTGATTTGCAGTGGCAGCGTGAAGCTCCATGGCTGTTGTCTAGAAGGATATTTTGGAGATTTGTTTGAAAACCTGCAAGGGAAATACTGGCTTCACACAAGTGATCATATACAAAGGGGCAGACTACTTTGACTGTTTTGGGGTTTTTTCCCCCCATAGACAGACACTCAATCTTATGGACAGACATCATTGTAATTAGCAGTAGTCTACATTGTGGCACTACCTTCAACCTGTACAAATGACTCATATACCTACTCTGCAAGTTATACTTTGTATTTATTTAGGACAGTCGTTGAATGAAAAGCATTTCTGCTTAAGCTGCAGTTTAATTTCTCTACTGACCATGGGTGGGGGCCACAAGATATCTCCTCAGTCTCCCCACTCTGAATTCAATTCAAAGAAAAATGCTAAAATAGCAGACCTGGGGTCTAACATCTACATAGTCAAGGACCTTGTGTGGCATCATCATCACCGGTATGACTGTGCCTTCCTGACATCACCAATATGCTGATAGTTCCATTTTGATGCTCATTCAGTTCCTGGATTTTCTGCTAAAATTGCCACCAGAAGCAAAAAATTATCAAAAGGCTTTGTGATAAAAAAATTTCACCTCTGGGATCCAGAATGACTTCCCTCAAACTCTTTTCACACACACGCCTCTGTTGCCACCATCTTCCATGCAGAAAGATCTCTCCGAGTCTCTCAGTTCTTGAGGACCATCAACCTCTTGTTGACAGATCCCGCAACTACCCAGTTTCCCAGTTTGAAAAGAATTATGAATTGAGAACAAAATAGTGAAATTCATCCTGATTTCTAAAGTGAATTGTGATCACACAATTTCATATGACATAACACTGTTTAGACGTGTATTAGCCTCCACTTTATTCTGATGAAGTTTCTTATCCTATAGCTCCTACAAATAGCCCATTACAGAATCTCACTCCTCTGATTAGAAATCTTCTAGGTTTCACCATAAATGTATTCATGTGTACTTTTCCACAGTTTTACTAGGCTGCTAAATGAGATGTTGGCCAAAAATGTGTCTCAGTTATTCCCAAACTATTTAAAAAAAAAAAAAAAAAAGTTCAAGATATTGTTTTGACCATGTGGGAAAAAAAAAATCAGGAAAATAGAGTGGTGTTGAATGGGAAATGGTCTTCTTACAGTTCTATTGGCAGGTTCTGCCAGTTTATTCTCTAAGGAGGAACCTTCTTCTATTTTTAAATGCAAATGTACCTCTTGATACTTTGCACCCATTTGGTCCTGTGCTGTCATTGTCCATTAGTGTCTAGAGCTTCCTCTCTGGTATTTGCTTTTCCAACATATTTTCACGGATAGGATGATATCTCCCCTCAGCCTTGCTTTGCCAAGTTAAACAAACCAAGCTCTTTTATTCCTTAAATCTTAAAATAAACTCCATTTCCATGATCATCTTAAATGTTCTTCCCTGTATCTACTTGAACTAAGTTTGTCTTTTTTGTACATCAACAAGCAGAGTGGCACATGCTACTCAAGACTATACCCTCTACAGTGTCCCTATGAACAAGTAAGTCCCTGACTTACTTAAAATTTTGTAACCTTAATTTTAAGGAGATTTTAAGCTTATGGTTTAAGCTCCTGAGTATCACCTGTTCCACATCTTTACTTCAGGGGTGTGTGGCAGATAAAACCTTGATAGAGCCTCAAGTGCTGCAATAGCCGCAGCTCTGAGGTCACGATTTTTAGCATCCTGCCTTTGCCTACCCACTGGAGGAAAAGTTGGATCCCTACACAGGAAAAAAGTTGTCATCTCCCTTTTTTAAAACCTTGTGCAATTCCATACAGCAGCCTGCCTGAAACCTGCATGAAGGTTACCAAACCCAGGCACTTTGGGTTTAGAATGTGTCAGAATTCATCTAGTTTGGACTTCTAACCCTGCCTGCCTGTGTATATATCGTGTGACGTAGCGAACTAGTAGTAATTTCTCATTTAGTCCTCTGCATGGGTATTGCTGTCTGAATGAGCCATTTGATGATTTGCTTCACTTTTGTTGCTTGCTGTGAGTCTCAAACACCGTTATTTCACACACACACACAGTTTTTCACATGCTACCCCAAACCTGATTCTTAATAAAGAAAGATTAAACTGCAGATTTCAGTTTGTAGCAGGTTAAAGGTCCATCAAGAAGGAGCAAAGTACCCTGCTCTAGTGTGGGGATATGGACTAAATGGCTTCCGGATGACTGTCCAGCTTTTTATTTCTGATTTTGTATAAAGGCACACGCACAAACACACACAATATATTCGCTGTTGTGCTCTCTTGTTCTTTCACTTTTATATTTATATTGGTATTAGGCAAACTTTGCAAAACAGAGATTTCTATTTGTAAATACATTGCAATATCTATTAATACACAGACATTCACAGGAAGATAAAACTATGTGATAGTCATCTCTGATTCTCCAGCTGTGCAAGACTATAGCAGTCATAGCAATCACCTCTGTCTTTCCTTGACAAACCAATGAGCCGTGCTTGAAGTGACCCTAACAAAGGAGTTAAATTAAAATCATGTAAAAAAGCATTTCAAATCATAACAGACAAGCCATATTTTTAAAGGCTTGGCAATGTGATATACAGACTTACTGCCTAGCTACCCGATCACAGCAAGGTTTCCAGGGCTCCCTTCAGCCTCGCTGTCCTGGGCTGCAAAGACGAACACCCAGCCTCTGCTGATCAAAGATCTTTTTGTTGTTGTCTTGATGCAAGAGGAGCCACTAGTCTGAAACCGCAGGGAGACTGGCCTGGCAGGAGTGCAGGTTCTGTGTATATCTGACAGCCTGATTGGATTTTGCACCACTCAGGGGTGAAAATATTTCTCTTTTCCTTCCACAGAAAAATACACAGGAATACTAAGCCTGACTTGTAATCCCAGCCCCATTATCCTTGCCTGTGCTAGCATGTACTGCCTAAAGAGAGACAGATAGACAGTGGGGATACTACATGTCCCAACAGGAAAACCCTGATTTCATTTCACAAGTTATCTGTGGCCTTATTGCATCAGAAATGTCAGCCATGAGTAATTCCAGAAAAGCTATGACTGATGGGGAGCAATAAATAACACTGCAGAGGAGCCCAAGCGGCTAAGGGTGGATGAGCTCTGAGCTGGTCCTATGATCTGGTGATGTTAGTATTCTCTTGAATATACGTCCCAGGTCTTCCCCTACTGAGACGGTGAATCTATGACCAAGCTAGCACTGCTCTTGTCCCTGTAATCAAACAGCCTCCTTCCTAGGCGCCTGTCCTGATCCTCGCTGCTCGGACTGGTTTCACAGAGCATGCATAGATGGGAAGGCAAACCCCAGCTAGCAGCGCAGTCCCCAGTGTGGAGAAAATGTCTTTTATGCCTGAAAAAAAGCAGACACAAGGTTTCTTCCCTTGTGGCACACAGAAGAGGGTGGTCCTCTCCTTTAGGTGATCTCTGCTTCCCCCCCAGTGATGTTACGCTGATGCATTCAGGAACCTATAGGCATTTAATAGGGTTCTGCTGAACTTCCTCTAAAAAACTCTGTACCTTGTTCCTTTCCCACAGTGTAGCTATTGTTGCTCCTCTTGTTCTGATCATCAATAATGGACACACTGAATGAGGGGTCCCGTACCTGTCACACTCTGCAGGCTATGGCATGTCTTGGGATGGCGTAAAGGCAGGATAACTTTTCCTGTCACAGGCTGTAAAACTTCCTACAACAATTTTTGCTGTCCCATTTTGTAGTATCCTACATCGTAACACAAATACCCCCCCTCACAATAGTGATGTTAGTTCTGCTGATAAAAAATATTGTATATCTTCAGAGTTTGGCCCTGATTTAAGACTTGATCTTGCAAATAATAATTTCCCACTGTGCTTAATATAACACCACTTAAAAAAAAACAAACCCAAAACCAACAAACCAAAACCAAACAACAAAACAAAACAAAGATTCCTATGGTCACAGACCAGTGTCCTTACTGTGGGTGCTTCACTACCGTAAGCCACACAGAGCCTAGTAGAAAAATTAAGCGTGTGAATAGTAGTTTGTATCACTAGCAGCCAACAGACATTAGGATGGTACAGGGGTCAGTGGTAAATGTTAGAGGATATGGTATTAATTAGAGATACTAAGTCTTAGACAAATCCAATTTCTTTCTTGCATAGATGGAATATGCTTATACTTGGGTAAGGCTCAGTAGTGCACAACATCAAAAAATAACATTATGCAATATCAAGAGAGTACACAATAAGGTTGCCAAACATCAAATCCCATGTCCCCTATTAAAAACAGATGGGATATTACCTTTTTCATTTTTCCCATATGTTTTTAATACAGATTCAGGATCTGAGGCTGAAATACACTGCTGTCTGCTCCCTTCCCAGCCTTGCTCCTCACAGCTTTCTCTGCAAATAAGGGCTGCCATCTGGGCCATGAAAACAGGGGCTGCAAGAGGCTGAAAAGAGCAAGATGGGGACAGAGGAAGGAGGGACAGAAAGGGTCATTTGTTGCTGTGGAGGAGAGGAAAAAAACGACCTTCAAAAACTGAGTCTTGGTACAGAACATCAATAAAAAAATAGTATGTACAAAACTGACCAAGAGCTGGGTAACCGACAGAGCTCAAAAGGTAGCTCCCATTGGGAAATCATTATAAAGTAAAGGGGTGTCCTGTGTTGTTCTGTCCAAATCAGCTGCTGGCCTGATGCTTTATCTACATCCAGAAACAAATATAAACATAAACACAGAAGGGTCGGTGGGCTGATACATCGTGGAGAGAACAGTCAAACATGGGCACCTAGACCATATGGTGTGTTGGATCTGGGCAAACAAACTGGATGGATTTGGTCCTGGAAAGCTAGAACTGAAAAGGAATTAGCAAATACAGTGAGCAAGTAGAGGATCATGAGCTGTCCTATTTCTGTGGAAAAATGGGCTAATGGGATCATTGAATTCTGTCAGTAGAAAATGGGATTTAGTACCACTTTTGCGTACAGCGCCGATATGAAGGAAAACTGTTGGCTTTTCAGACATACTTCAAAAAAGGTTCAGAAAACAGAGACAGAGAAGGAAAGAAACACTCTCCAGAACTCAAACCTTTCAATTTATTAAAAAGCAGACAGCTAAGTGATTTGATTACTCTGGAGGTATCTGGAGGAGGAGTCAATGCCCAGAAACTCACAGATGTAACAGTGAAGGAAAGAACAAGAGACTCTCAGGGGAAGCTGGAGACAGTGAAGCTGACAAGAGAAAGTGGGCAAGTACTTGTGACAGCAAAAACAGGGATAGCATTCAACATCTAGGCACACATTCAGGTAGTATTGGATATGTCCAGCTCTTGTATCTTCAAGACTAGATGGTTTTCTAGAATAAGTATTTTAGCCAAAAAGCAAGGTCAGCGCTGAGGTATCAAAGTGAACAACAGTAGCCTGTGTCATACAGGAGATTGATGTAGAAGATTAAACAGTCCTTTCTGGCCTTAAAGTTTAAAAGTATATGAATCAAGGTTTAGACCTGCAAGTTAGTTAAGGCAACAACCCATCTTTCATAACACATCTCTGGTGCTACATCAATTTATAAACATTTGTAGATTTAATTGTTTAAAATTTAAGAGCTATCGTAGTGTGAACTTCTTTAGAAACGTTGACTTTACCCAATACTTTATAGTTTCAAGGCAAACATCCAGGAACTCTGTTCCTGGTGTAAAGCATCTGCGAGATGAGACATCCATGAGCACCAGCAGAATAACATGCTAATTCACACTCAGGAGTCCAGCTAGTACTTGGGCGTAGCTCTGTCATGGAAACTTTATAATGTGTTTCACCATGGTTAGTCATATTTCAGTCAATGGAGAAGTTGCTCCCTATCTTAATAAGCATATCAAGTGGTTAAATTGCTTCACTATGCTTAAATCAGTATCTGCTGATACTGCATCTGATACTTACCTATTGTTAGCTTCTGCTGGAAACAGTAAGGCAGGCTGAGTCACCATTAAGGTGTCAACGGGCAAACCAAGGCCTCTCTGAAGGTCTCCAGTCTGATGAGTGTTGATAATCGTTCTGGCCAAACTCTTTAAACTGTCACTTGTCAACTCATTTCTTGGATGGCCTGGTGGATCGCCAAGTTCAATGATGAGCACTCTTGATGGACCAGCTGCATCAGATGGCTGCAGAGCTCGGGTACTCACTGGTCCTCTCCCCACTGTCTGTGAGCTAGACCTTCTAGGAAGGGCTGTACAAAACGCCATGCTAGGGCAGTGATACTTCTTTTTGCTGGCATTGGCCGAGATTACCTTCAACATGCTTTCACCTCCCAGCACATGATGCACTACTTTGACTTGGTCATGACCAACCTTCAAGAAATCAGCTAATCGACGTATTACACTTGCTTCACCCTCTTCCCCAACAGCCTCAGTCACAGTGAAAGCCACAAGAAGGGAAAGGCCAGCAACTATTTCTACAGGTTCCTTCTCATGCAGGAGAACATAGAGAAGATTGTCCTCAAAGCTAAAGTAATTGGCTCCTGCCCCTTCATTCAGTGAGAAAGAAGATGGTGTTGGAGAGACATATTTCCCTTGAATGAAAACACGAAGGCTGAGGGGTTCATTGTAGAATATTGCAAGGGGCAGTCTGGTTGTGTTTTGGCCACTGAGGAGGTAAAGTCTGAAAGTCAGAGGTGCTAGGTCTGGGAAGCAAACTGTAGCAAGTTTGGTGGATGGCAACACAGAAAAAAAAGTAGAACGATCCTCTGCAGGATAACACGATGCATGTGATGTCACATCACTGAAGGTGTCCATAAAGCTGCCAGTCATTGCTACCACTGGAAACAGTCTCTGGCTGACCATACTGGGGTCCAAGTTTTCTAGGATGACAAGTGCATGATCTGTCTGTTTGCAGAAGTAGCCTTGTACCGAGGGCTTGAAGATACACTTGCTGTCATCTCTATAAATTCCTGGAGGAGAATAAAGGGAGATGGGGAGAGAAAAAAAAATGTGAATTGTTACAGACATCATATCAACAATTTGTGGTATAGCTGCTTATTTTCCCATTCAGTGCTCAAAGTCACTTTTGTTGGTGCTAAAATTTTGCATAGTTTTAAGAGAAGCCTGGACACTAAGGGATATTAAACAGGTAGAAACCACATCTACCTCAAGATATCCTTGAGCTGAAAATGGTTGAAGACTGCTAATGAATGAAGTACCATATATGCTCGCCTTGTTCTTTCTAGATATCAAATTATGGCCACTGTTGAAAGAGCAGGCATGTTGGATGGACCTTTGGTCTGACCCACCACTATGTCCCTATGTCCTTATGTCTTCTACATTCTCCTGGT
Source organism: Aptenodytes forsteri (assembly GCF_000699145.1). Taxonomy (NCBI): domain Eukaryota; kingdom Metazoa; phylum Chordata; class Aves; order Sphenisciformes; family Spheniscidae; genus Aptenodytes; species Aptenodytes forsteri. The sequence goes on along the minus strand of NW_008796220.1, from coordinate 1,589,774 downwards.
TCTAAGCCTGTAGCAGGGTAACAAATGAGGGCGTGACTGCAATTCTTTCAAAAGATATTTTAACTCTACACAAAGCCCTCTCATCCCACTCAGGGATTGTATCTCAAACAAAAAAACTGGAAAGGACCAGAACACCATTAGTTTACTTCAGCGGTGAACCTCCTCACCGAGTTTTAGAGCTAAAAGAAAGCACCAGATTCACACACCTACAAAGAGCAGAGACCCTTACATGTGCTCCAAGTGTCTAAGCTCCCATTGCAGTCAGTGGAGATCTGGAGTTTAAATCGTTTGCCTGCAGGCAGGCATCTATCCCATGAGATCATGGGATGCCCTGAGGTATCTGAGGCATGTAACACAGGGCCTACAGAAGACCTATGCGCTTCAAGGGTGGCAGCTGGAGGCCTGCTGGGACACCCCGCAGCACCTGAAATTGCCCTAGACACACATTTATGGTAACAAACACTCCCAATTCCCCAGCCATCAATACAGACAAAATGGTTTAGAAAGCAATGAATTTCACCCTAAAATACCTCTGTTTTGTCAGCTGGATTGCCCTTTACAGTCCTCTAACTTTACTGACCAGAGGTAGGATCCTGTCACTTAGACACAAGTGCATAATGTCACCTGGACCTCTTTGGGTAGCTACAACATTTGTAGATGTAACACATGATCCATGGGAGTACAAAAGCCACTTTAGGTAACACTTTACGTATGCTTTCACTGAATATAACAGGAGCTAAGACACTTCCATGAATGTCAGAATTTGCCACGGAATCCCATCCCAAGTGTCTGTGGAGACAAGAGGATCCTTTTCTGGAAGGATCTATACAGAAGAGATGTAATCCATACGGTCTTCTGAGTTAAGGTATGCTCCATCTGACCAAATACAGGTCTCTGCTTTAAGATGAGAGAAATTTTGCCTCAGGCTGTAATGATGAGATCATCACTGATTATAAAGAGAGAATAAAAGTAAATGAGTTCAGGTACGGGCACCAAAAACATAAACATTTCTGCCTGGAGCATCTTAGGAAAAGATGTGTGTTTCTGTTTTTCCTTCCCCTCTTCAAAATAAAATCAAAGGAGGAATTTGCTGCTGTAGCCAGCTATAATCCTCCTTCCCTCCCCGAGCCTGCTCCTTCCCTAGTTAGCTGTGCTCACGAACGCGTTAGGCAAGTCATGGCCAATGCCTAAACTAACTCTGCGTTCCTCATTCAGCAGCTTTGGGGACGTGCATGCAGACCAGCAATGCCTGGCGATAACGATAAAAAGAAAGGGAGAGCAACATCCTTGAGAGTTACAAAGTTTTGGATGAATAAAAGGGCATTGCCCTTATCAAGGAAAGATTGTAACTGTGAAACTCGCTGCTAGAAGAAAATACCAGACTACTGGAAAAGAAACGAACTATGAGAAATCAGTCTGGGCTCTGCTTATAGCTACGTCTCGATGTCTGGATCCTGTGGACACTTACCTATGATTTATTTCAAGGGGATTCCTCGTGTGCAGACCGCTACCCAGGTCTGCGAGCGTTTCCCAGAATGAGCTCTCGCTCTGCACGTCACCGAGGAAAGCAATGAAATTACATAAATGTCAAGCTTTGTTCAGGGAGGAGGTCCAAGTCAGATAAGATCTGTGCAAAAGCCCCTATTTTTAGACACCAGCTTACCATTTTCTTTCCCTTTTTCTTGCCTTTCCCTTTTTTTTTGCTTTATCAGTGTAAGTATTTTGCTATCGGCGTGTGCAGGGGGCAAAGGGAAAGGGAGCAGCAACTCCATTCAGAAGCAGAAGTGGAAATGCTGCACTCAAAGACATTCGGTATTGTCCTGAAGCGCTGAGAGGATGCACCCTGCAGCAGGCAGCCAGCCCACAAAGGCTGACAGATCTCATCGTCTGCTCTCCCGGAAACCCCCCAGCTCCCCCCGGTGACATTTCTCTTGTCTACAAATGGGATTTGCTGATATTTTGTGATTTCCCAGGACTTTCCTTTGCCCTGCCTGCCTTGCAAAGTGGGTTTGCTTGGTTTCCTGTACACATACACACACACACACGCCCGTGCACGCACACGCATCATTGCTTGTCTCCTTCCAAATGGCCTTATCTGCCAGTCACAATTTCTGCAGCCTGCAATTTCGATCACTTTTAAATGAAACCCATGCTGGCCTTAGTAATCATAATGTCATTTACAATTTACCACAAAACACGTTTATTTAGTTAGTAGCACATTGGAGAAAGAGAACTCCATATGAACTCGCCGCTGAAGCCCTAATCTGATTATTTCCTCATGAAAATCCAAGCAGGGGTGCTTGTAAGAGGGGTCTGAGAGGAGAAGGAAAAAGTGAGTCCTGGCCACAGCTGACTCTCATAATCAATGCGAATAGATAAGTGACGCGGCGTGTCAGGGCCAGCAGCTAATCTGCCCCGGGGCTTTCCTCTAAAAAAGGCCAGAGTGGACAGGACTTAATAAATACTGAGTGACCACTGAATATTGAGCTGACATGTGCTATTTACATTGGCGATGAACAATAACAGTGATAAATTCCAGAAGCATCCCCCCGCAATGGGTGAAATTAGATTAAACAGGTTATATTTGTATGTGCGTGTGTGTTTGCACACACATGCGTGGGGGGGGAAGAGAGAGAAACCTGGTGAGTGCAAGTCAACCGGAGACCCTACAAATGGGTGGGAAAGATGGAGAAGATGTTCGTATCTGTAGCAATGTGTGCACGGGTGAGGCTGAAAGTCACACCAGGAGCTGCGTGCACCTGAGCAAAGGAAGAGGGAGTGTGTCTTGGGTGCTTGCATGGGCGTGTGTGTGCCGTGTGTGTGTCCCACTTGGTGCACGTAAGAGAGAGAAATAATATGTGGAGAGTGTGTGTGTCCACCCTCTCCAGCTATTTCCTCAGCCTTAGAGAGCAGACTTTGCTTTCCGCAGATTCCCCTATCATCAAGTCAAGTTTATTATTTAATTATATACATGCACGCACACACATGGACACACAAACATATATATCTATACGAGATTTTAGCACTCAGGTTGCTTCTAGGGCTCCTGACAAATATTAACTTTGTGTCAATATTTGTCCTTCCTGTCGTGAAATGAGGATTTTCCACCTCATTTCACATTTGAAAAGAAAAATGCGCCGAGGGGGTCCTCTTTGCTTAGGAAAAAAACCACCACCAACAACAACATCTCATATCCTTTATTTAGAAAAATGGAGCAGGAGGGAAGGAGGGAAGAGTATTTTTAAAATAGATGTTTTGACTTAAAGGCACATAGAGTCCTTTGCAAGTCTCCTGCCTTTTCCCTAGTTCCCCAACGCCAAATAAATAAAATAAAATAAAATAAATTCTACATTTAAAATTGAATGAAATACATCAACATTAATGATTTTCCCCTTCAGGTTAACACCACCATTTCCTTCAATAATTTTTACCCATTTCGTGATAGATTTCACAATTCATGGTACAAAGAAAAATATAGTCGTTTTTTGACAAAAACAAAAGGCAACGTCACTTTTTTATCAAAATAAAATAAATCTCCCGCAATTTTCTTTCCATTTGACTGGATTTGCCCATCAGTTATTTCTAATTTAACTACAATTATAGTTACAAAAATATAAAAGCGAGTAGGGGAAGAAGGGGGAGGGGAGAGATAAATGGGACACTGTTTAGAAATTGCGATTCATTGGCCTTGGGCTGGCCAGCACATATCTTTGCTGAGGGGCAAATATTCATCAGCATTAACTGTTCCTTTTGACCTGCTGACATTCATGTGAAATAATTGGCCTTGGGCTGGCCAGCACATATCTTTGCTGAGGGGCAAATATTCATCAGCATTAACTGTTCCTTTTGACCTGCTGACATTCAAATGTGAAATAAAAAAAAAAAAGGGCCCAGCAATAGGACCTTAGAAATCTAGCGAAGGTGAATTATTCTGAGGTCAGTCATTTTTGCTATACAAAACGTTTTATATGATTCTTGGGTTCAGATGTTCCCCGTAAATAATTTTGGCCCCGATTCTCCTGTCTAATCCCTGGCACAGGGCACTCACGCCTACGCACTCATCCTTTGAAAGCGATGGCTCTGCAGACACCGATCTTGTAAACCTTTACGTAGGTAAGCGAAGGCAAGCCCGTCAACTTCAGCGGATGCTGAGACAAGGCATCCCCCATCATTTTTAGAAATCCCACTGGCTGTAAATCAGGGATATCACTCAATTGAGTTTACCGGTGTTCCCATGGGGGATAAACACACAGATATGCAATGCCAAGTAACTTATTTGTGGCAGGTTTCTCACAAGGTGTGTGTTGGGAACACACGCGTAGGAATGCGTGGTGGCATGTGTGCTTGCTCATGTATTTGTGTACGTATGTGTGTGAGATACACACACATAAATATATACTTATAGCAGGGACCGTGTAAATAAAAATGGAGTGATCGCTTTAGGCTGTTAATTCTTTCTTTTAAAGAAAATTATTTTAGAAGGAAATGAGCCTCATAAGATCATACTGCGTGGGTTTTTATGCTCTCCTGTTTATCGTTCCTCCATAAAAAAACTTTGAGCCCTCTGGCCAATTTCAGTCACATTTGTGGACATAAAGATACTATGTTCCTACAAGTTTTGTAAAAGTAGGTGCCCAAGTAGAGAAAAAACAGTTATTAGTACTCCCACTGAAAGGAAAAACTGTAGTGTAAGCTCACCCTTAAAACACACAACAGGATCTGCATCGGCCCTTCCCTTTCACGTACAAATCCATAGAAAAACAGGTGTAGTACGTGAAATATTTGTTCTTGCATTCATTGTCTGCATGTATTGATATGGCCACACACGTTGCTAGTATTTATTCACTGTGAAATCGAGCATTAGTTGCACCTTTCATATGGTTATATATTTTTATGCTAGCACCAACCCTTCAGAGCTCCTCCATGCCTAAGAGGTAAGGCACATACGTTACAGATGATAGTATTTCTTTTCAAGTTATGAACAAAAAACTGCAAAGTTTTCCAGTTCCCAGAGACTATAGCAATAAGTCATTCTTGGCCTTAAAACATAAGTACACAAATCAAGTCTTAAGAAGAGAGACCAGAAGCCCATCTAGGCCAGGATGCTCTCCAACAGTGATCAAAAAGAGTCATCTAGAAAGAGCACAGGAACAAGGCACGCATATAGCAACGTTCACCCAAAATGCTCCTCAAGCTTTCAGTGATTTACAGGTCAGGAACATCCTGAGTCAGAGAGACCATCTTTGATCTTTGTGTTTGAGAGTAAATATCAAACCTGTCTCACAAAACTGTGAAAAGCTGGGGAGGAGAATAACCTAGCCAGGAGAATGTATCTTGAGCCCTCTTAAAGGAGGTGGGTCAGTAAATCTGAAGTGCCCTTTAGTGAGGTTTCCCATCCCAGGCCTTCTGCCATGGTTGAATTAAGGGATGTTACTTACAGTGCCACAGAACTTCTCAAATGTCTTGCTGCCACTGCAAGGTGACCACACCTGGAAATACCTTGGCCGTCTGTGTCAGAAGACTAGTCTGGAACTAAGCAGCTACGGCATTGCATGCATCTAAACTAATAAAATAACCAGTGCCAAGGCCAGTTCCTTGTCCCTGAGGGCAGCTGGCATGACACTCCCATACTGTTAAAGTCACTGCCCCTCCAAAAGAGGGTGGCCACCTCCAAACTGCCCTTTTGGACTGGCTCCTGATTTGTGCTAATTTCTGGAAAGTGCCCAGGAATTGTCTTGGACACTGCTGGGTTGCCTGGGACCAAACTGGGCTTGGAACTCTTCTGCTGATGTAGCAGGAGTGACCGGGAACCTCCGGTGCCCATACCCTAGCATTGCTTGACTCAGTAGACATTGGGTCCATTCCTACTATTGTCAGCACCGGCCCAGAGCAGGTTGTCCATCATTTTATTAAACTTAATCAGAAAGACACAATTAGGCAGGATTTTTGTCCGCATTATCATTAATGATTAGGGAACTTTAGTGATTTTAGCCATCTTGACAACACAAAGCTCCCCATAATGCTTATTTAGGGAATAAACCCAATATGGTCACAAAAGAAGCATTAACTGACATTATATTGTAGATGGAGACAAAAAGGATTAAACAGCATAACTGATCTATACTTCATGATTCTGTGCATTTTCAGAGAGTCCCCAAAAGTGCTGTAAATTAAGCATCCTTAAATTGTAACCCTGAATGAAGCAGAAAAAGCTGTTGCAGGAGTCATTACCTTAAACCCTACTGTAAAGCAATCAGAAGTGTGGCATGGGACTGGAGTGAATGGGATCGAGTGAACCCTCACAGCACAGCACAGAAGAGGTGATTTGGGTATCCATAGCCTTCCTGAGGGCTTGGAGGATCGATCAATACACAGATAAGGAGTGGAAATAATGGCTTTTTGTACAGCACCTAGCAAAATAAGACCCAGGGCCCTGACGAGATCTTTTAGATGTTCTCATGAAGCGGAGAATATAAACAAACTATTCCCACAACCCTCTTGAATTCACTAACCATCATTCAAAGAGCCAATAGCTGGGTGTGAGAGGGATTCCGTCTCCCAGGAAAGATGATTAAAAGAGAAAAATGCAGAGAACCATCTTTTGGTCCAAATTATTTCACCTTTGAAACAACATGCTATTCTGCAAGTATCAATTTGTTTCTCATGTCACTACCAGAGGTTTTCCTGTTATGTTTCCCCTTAAGACATTCCTGGTTTCCTTTAGTTGTATTTAAAGCCCAGAAGGATTTTTTTCTCCTCCTGACCAGCAACCCCGTTGACGGAAGCTTTAGTCAAATTAATACCCAGGACTCAACATAAAGGTGAGGGGCAGTGAACGGCAGAGCCTTTGCCGACACGATTCCAGTCACCGTCTCTCCAGCCGGGGAATGATAAAACTACCACCGCCACCCGAAAGCAGAACCGCAATTTCATCAGATGCCAGACCTAAAAATGAATGTGGCCGTGCCATGCACTGCTCTGAGCCGTGGATATAATGAGTTTTGAATGGGAAGTCCCGGACACAATAAATCTGTGCCATATGTGACCATTTCCTGTGTCAGTTCCTTTCTCATAACCAGTGGAGGCTTTGCCCTCCCCCTCACTTTCCCTTTCATGACCCCACACCAGGGCTCTGAAATCTTTCAGGGCTGCTTATGGGCCCCAGGCCTTTCCACAGCAGTTGCATAAATAAATGAGTTTGACAGCAAACATCATAACGGTTAGCGGTAATGTGTGCTCCACACAAGTGCTTGTGGTACTCACTGGAGAAATGGGGGAGGAAAGAGCTCGGTTTGTTACCGCAAACAAAAGTATGTTCTCTGACAAGTGGTGAAAGAATTAGTCAAATAAACTTGAACTCTATTAAGACCATCGCTGCCAGGTTTTGTTATGGATGGGAAGGTTCTCAGCTTCTCTTTCCCTCCTTGGCCTGCAGTCACTGCAAAGACAAATCATCCTTTTCTTCTGCAAAAATAAAGTTAGGGGATAAAATGAACTGCCTCAAAATAAAATTTGCAAGGAACTCCACTGTACTATTATTATTATCATTTCTTCCCAATGAGAACAGTTCTTTGGTCCTGGGAACAGACTCACAGAGACCAAACAATTTTCCATTAGAAGTGGGTCAGAAGGAAAACACCAAATACCTGCAGATTTTGGAAGTATTCGGGTTAGAATTAAGCTTAAAATGACAATTATTTTTATAAGACATAGGCGAAGGAGAGGACAGAACAGAGCTCAGCACAGAGCACAGGCCTCAGGGTCTAGAGTACAAGTCTTATGAGGGGCGGCTGAGGGAACTGGGGTTGTTTAGCCTGGAGAAGAGGAGGCTGAGGGGAGACCTCATCGCTCTCTACAAC
>NW_008796220.1:1568853-1581833 GCF_000699145.1 Aptenodytes forsteri | reverse complement strand
CAGGGAAGTGGTTGAGTCACCATCCCTGGAGGTATTTAAAAGACATGTAGATGTGGTGCTTAGGGATACGGTTTAGTGGTGGACGTGGCAGTGCTAGGTTAACGGTTGGACTTGATGATCTTAAAGGTCTTTTCCAACCTAAACAATTCTGATTTCATGATTCTATTTGCCCTAAAATTGTTGTTCCTGTTTTTTGTTCATTAACAAATCAAACATTTTGACTAAATAGCAAAATTTTACTAAGTTTTCAGCTTTACCTGAGAAATTATAACATTTTTGGACTGTGTAAAATTTTTGTGTAAAACTATTTTATTGAAAAGCCTTTTTTTCCAAGATATACCATTTAAACAAACATATTTCAAATATCCCAAGTTCAGCCCAGAAAGACTGCAGACATTTCAATTAGTATATAAAGGAGTAATAATTAGTTTATAGAAGCATCATAAAAATGATCAGGAAGGAAGGAAGGTTGGTTTCCCATGTTCAATGTGGAGAGAGAAAAAAAAAAGGTATTAATATTTTAACAAGGGAGATTTAGGTTAAAAATTAGAAAAACATATTTCTAGTACAAAAATAAAATAAAATAAAATAACAAGACCTTGAAACCAACTGATTAGGAACCTGGTGGAACTAACACGATTGAAGAGTATTTTAGCAGGTTATATTCATTTCTCTTGGGAGCAATGTAAGTATAGATACCGCTTTGGAGCAAATGGATGGGTGAGGTGACTTTTCTTGAGCTCTCTCCCCATCCTGCTCGATGCCTCCAATAACTTTTTATCAGCAACTGTCTCTCCATCTAACTTCCTTCCTTCCTTCCTTCCTTCCTTCCTTCCTTCCTTCCTTCCTTCCTTCCTTCCTTCCTTCCTTCCTTCCTTCCTTCCTTCCTTCCTTCCTTCCTTCCTTCCTTCCTTCCTTCCTTCCTTCTTTCTTTCTTTCTTTCTTTCTTTTTCTTTTTCTTTTTCTTTCTCTCTTTCTCTTTCTTTCTCTCTTTCTTTGTCTTCTCTTTCTCTCTTTCTCTCCTCTCTTTCTTCTCTTTCTTCTCTCTCTTTCTTTCTCTCCTTTCTTTCTTTCTATCTTTCCCCAGATAAACTCTAAAAAATGTTAAAATCTTATTTGTACCTGCCTCCACTGAAGGCACAGTCCTAGAGCCTGTGCTCATGACAGAAAGGTTTGCAAGCACAAGGGTAACATTATTAGGGTGATTTTCAGCAATATTAGTCCTGTATGGGCTACGGGGTTGAATCTTAAAGCAGAAGGATTTCACTACAGGTACAGATAGCTATATTATGCCATGACATATTTATGACAATGAACAGTAATGGGAGGCAAGTATTTTAAGCCTTAGAAATCAAAATTAATCCGAAAGCATAGCACAGAATCTGAACACCTATGAAAACATATTGAAGAGCTAAAATTTAAGATACAAAGGCTAGAGTCATTATCTGAGCACATAGAATGGGATTCATCACATTAATTTTAGCTGCCTAAATGTTAAGCATCTAGTCTAAGCTAATTGTCTAGTCCAAGCTGTTCATTTAGACAATAATCATTAGAGAAGAGCAAGAGAGAGGTCATTCATTCCTGCTGTCCCTTGGATGGATTGTATCATGTCTGGAGGTATCTGTCTCTACTGGCTATATGGGAAACCTAGACAGCTAGTTTGGACTGAAGGCCTGTATTTGGACAGCTGAAGTTAGGTGAAATGAGTCCAACTCCTAATGATGTAGCTAACGAGGCTTGCAGAACAGCTAGAGTGTTCCTATGCTAAAATGAGTGGGAAATGGTAGCTCTGTACACACCTCTAAAGTAACTGGGGAAAGACGGAAAGAAGGAAGATGAAACCACTACCACGTTAATCCAGAAAATAATAAAGAAAGCACGCCTGTCCCTGGCAGAGATCTAAACAGGATGCAAACGATTTATTTGGAAAAACCCTGAACATGAGCAAACTCTGCATTTGGCTTTTGTTGCTACAGTGGCTAAGCCTCTGGATCCAAATATTCCCACCTCACAGTAGCACTGGTAGCCTGGTGCAGTCACCCTGCAGACCACGGCGCTCTCAGCTCTGGAGCAGTACAGCTCACATAGGAAATGGAGGGGGCACTGAGCAAAATGCCTTGGAAAGCACAGAAATAGAGAATTTATTGCAAAAGAGACATCTCAGCAAACACAACAAGAGCCTGTAAAACTAATTTCTAACCTCTGGAACCAACACGGGTGCAGGGACGGAAGGAGACTGGTTTCAAATACCACTTACAAGAAAATCAAATGTGTCTGTAGGCATAGTCCTAAAATACCATGCCTACATGAAATCTTAGGAAAAAAAATAGGTCAGAAGAGATTTCTGGATGTCATTTATTTCAACCTCTTGCTCAAAGCAAGGCTAACTACAAAGTTAGATCAGGCTTCTGAGGGCTTTATCACAAATCATAGTATATCTACATTTTAGGTTTTTATATGTTTACTAGGACAAAACTCCCAGTTTAGAGTATGTCCAGAGAAGCTGGTTGAAAATTACTTGAAGAAGATCTGTGATCCTAATGACACTCCCATACATAACTTCATACACATGAAAAATGGTTTGAAGAAGCTTTGAGGCTTACTTTTGCAAATAGTAGTTATACTCGGATGTGCTTGTTTTAGGTAGTCCAAGGCCTGGACAGTTCCAACAGGGAAAGAGTAGGTTTGGAGCTGGAGCATCTCCTGTATTTTACCAGATATTGTTCTTCATCTTCATATAAACATGAATGAACTTAGAGTCACGCTGAACCTGGTTGTGTGGTATGGTGCCCATGGAGAAAAAGAATAACTACATTGGTGGAGCACTGCGAGCACCCACGCAGTCCTGACTGTCCTGCTCTTACTAGTAGGCATCTCTCCCTTTGCATTTTATTCCAGACTCACTAGTGAGCCGTTTGAAATTTCAGACAGCCCTTGGAGTTATTTTGGCCAGGGAGTATATTTAAAACTCATTGTGCCTAATGTTGTCTTTCTACAATTGAGAAGTAATCAGGAAAGACGTGAAAATAAATAGACAAGTGAGAGGCAAAATGAAATATGAAGTGGCTAGAAAGGAGTCCGCTCTCTAATGTATTTTTTCAGCTTATTATTTTAAAAGCCCAGAGCAAAAGAATAGCTTTGAAGAGTCTTTTGTTAATAGTGGAAAGGTTGTCTTTTTATTTTTCTTAACTTTTTATTTATTAACCATGCTGCACAGGGTACTTCCATAAATGATGGCTGGGTTTCAGGTTACAGGGAATTGTTTAGACTGAAAACATCCCAGCCTGCAATGGGAAACAGAAAAGAGAAGTAACGGCCCATCGTATGGTGCTTGAAGGGACTAAAACCAAAGCCCATTTGTTCTCTGCTTTTCCCTGTAATTTCTGGTGGTTGAGCTTGCAAAGGTTTGGATGTCTCTGTTTGGATGGTTAAAACGCATTCCCAGCAGGCCACTTCCTCAGGTGGTCTATTTGATGACAGCTTGATGCTTAGGCCAATATAAAACAGCTGATGTTTTGACCCTATCCCAGAATAAAATTATAAAGCTGCATTCCTACATAGGACAATGATTTCATCCTCCAGATTGTTGTGGGAAAAAAAAAAAAAAAGGTTATTGAGGGTGCTTACCTTATGCTCAAGGCCTAAAACATGACAGTCAATAACGTTTTTGAGACTCTTAGTGTTGAGTTAGTGTGTATTTGTTTATCATTGCCCTGAATATGTGATCAAGCATACAAATATTCAATCGCTACAAAATTTCATTCAAAGCTTTCATGTGGGAATACGCTAGCTGTGCACGGGAAACCAGACAGGTGCACTAAGCAGATTTGTTCCTTTGAGACTTTTTAGTGCTTTAGCACCAGTGAAAAAAAGAGCACTGAAACAGAGTTAAGATAAGCAGAGCAATGTAGATTCCCAAAGGCCACTTAGCTCAGGCACCCTGCCCGTATTTAAAGGATGCCCTTCACGCATAATAGTCTATATTATTTAACTTTTATGAAAAGAATTGCCAGTATGGACAATTTTGGGTCTGTTTTTTTGGTATAACGCCAGCATTGCCAGACAGACACATAAGATGAGCACAAGCACGATTTTTACTTGTTTATTCCATGGCATCAACAATATCAGAATATATTTCATTTTCTAGGCATACCAATTGAAAAGCTTAGGTGGCAGGCCCTCAGCAGGAACCTGCGTGGGCCTTTCTGCTGGTTTGGGCCATCAGAGAGCATGTCTCAGCTCCCAGAGTGCCACGAAGAGCTAAGCCAGTTTGAAGAGCCTACAAAGAGCCCGTCTGGCAGGGTTTGCTCAGTTTTCACATCCTCATCTGGCAATCGTAGGGGACACCAGGCTGAAGCCTCGTAGGTCGTATTTGTATCCTGCTAGTATGGAAAGGGTCATTCCAGAGTCAGAATACACTAACTACTGAGTACTAAGTACTAAGACTAATCCAGCAGGTAGAAAATTGGTCCAACCCAGTCCTAAATTTGCGTTGTCTTGTAAAGACATCTGGGCTATAACCACTCTCCATGAAAGCCACAGGAATTCTGTTTATGTATAATTTCCCTGGGGAAGAGCTTTCAGCAGAGATCTCACTTTCCAACCCAAATCCTGCCCAAAAGGGTGGTACGTTATGTCAAGCACGTGTTGTCGGTTGTCAAAAATGAATTCACATTTTCTTGCACATTATGTTTCCCTGAGGTCCAAAAAGGGTTAATAATTCTGGCAGCACTGCGTCCTGTAACCTGAATACCCAACCAGAAGGATGTGCTGTGGAAAGGATCCCTGTGCTGCCAAGGATATTAAGAGGAGGAGGAACATAAGGGAATCTTGACTTCTTTTTTCTTTTGCTCTCGGTGGCTCACAAGGAACAGGAGCTCAGACACAGAGGCCTCAGAAGTAGAGATCTGAATTTAATAAAGCTGTCTGGAGGGGGAGTGAGACAGAGAAAAGAAGATCATGAGATAAGAGAGGCAGAAATAAGAAGAGAGGAAAAGAAAGAACATTACAGCTGACTGGTGATGGCAGTGCCCTTTCAGAGTCAAGTGGGCAGAAGTGAAATATTTGTTTAAGAGGTGGGACACCAGATCATTATGAAAAGAATAAGAAGAAAAAAGACTATTTTATGGTTAGAACATATACTTCCATGCCACTGTAATGAGGATAGGCAAAAGAGAAGGCAAGGCAAGGATAATGGCAAGGCGCTGCAAGGCAATTAATATAGCTGCTTGATTTCATTGCAGTTTTGGGGGGGTATTGGAGGCACCCTTTAATTCAGTACAGCTACACATAGAGTATGCAAGCAGAATTAAGCCCCTGCTTAGGGAAATAACCTCTTTCAAGGTAACAATAAATTCCACAGATTAGCAAAATGAGAGGGTCTGTTTGCTTCATAACTTCTGCAACCTTTCTCCCATTTCTGCTTGGAGAACAAAAGTTAATTGAGGGACAGTAGGGAGGAGGAGGCTCATCTAATCCCCGCTGACACTGACAGCCCTCTCTGCCAAGGTACCAAGCTGACTTCTTTATAGAGAGCAAATACACTGCCAAAGCTCCCGTCTAGGGATGATTTTTCTTTTCTTTTCCATAAGATTCTGTTTGTTAGAAAAACCAAAAAGACACCAGAGGGAAAATAAATGCAGATACATTTTTAATGCATACATTTCATTTTCAGAACATGGTGGGCACTTCAGTGCCGGGTGCTGGAACTGCGAGGGGGAAATTATCTAATCAGTCCTCCGTGTCCCTGTTTCATTGACATAATGTGGTCCTGCCGATTAAAGCACTGGAATCATAGCTCTGCATTTTCCTTCTCTTTCATACTAAAATTATTGATGTGCTTTGTACAATGTGTAATTGCCATTATTGTATATGTGCCTAGAGCATGTGCAGAGCTGAAATTGAAATAAATAAGCAAACAAAAATCATACGATAGGAAGTCTCTGATGGTATGGTGGGGGTTGGTGCCATGGCATCACGAGCTGAAAATAGGATTTGATACTGCTGTGACTGGTTTTGATAGAGTGAGATTCGATAAGACTAGAAGAAAGGCTGCTGTGATCCTCTAGTCTGACCTCCTCTTTTTATATAGCACAGACCCTCAGTAAACACCCAAATCAAAGTAGCTCTTTTAGCATCCCGGATCTGAGCCTCACCATCCAGAGGCTTCATCGGAGCAGTCCTGATTTACATCACCTGAGGATCTTGCCCAGTATCATACATTCTCTTGTGCTCCCTCTTTTTCTCTCTCTCTCATACACACGTGGTAGATTTGTTCTTTACATTTAATTTATGCGAGTGAGGCACAGAATACATTTCAGTAACACCAATTAGATACGCACTAATTTCTTCTCTGTGAAATAGCAGTAAGTAATTAATCAGAATTTTGATCACAACTCAGTTGGCAATTCTAATTGCACTTGCCATTTCCACAGCAAATACGGAATCATTATCTTTTTCGCCTAGTCCTCTCTTCCTAATCAGCCAGGGTGCTAGAAGCAAAACATTTCCAAGAACTAGATATTGTCTCTATCAACCAGCAGCCTTAATACCTTTGGACTGAGGGTTAGTGGGTTCAGTCCATGGCTGTGTTTTATTTCAAGCTTCATCATAATTTTAAAGTGAATAGCTAGTGGCAGGCTGGCTGCTTGCCTGGGGGAGGGGGGATTCTGCCTCATAAAATTATGAGAATGGATAAAAGCTAGCAGCTCACTCCATTAAAATCCTTCTGGGAGAGCACTAAAGACACCTGACCTTTGCACAAGCATCCAGCAGACATCTAAGGAGCATATGGACGTTGATCAGATCTGTATCATCAAAGCCTGCACCGCATCTCTGAGGCACCACAACCACATTTTAACTCCAGGCCTTACCAGCCATCTTGGTACCAAATAGGATGATCACGGGAGATCAGTACACCGTGGCTAACCATAACAGTGTTTAAATGACCATTTAGTGACCATTCTACTGACCTCTGCAAACTGACAGCGCTGGACTGGAGCAAGAATGGATTAAGATTATCTGCCTGGAAAGTGTTATGGCCAGGGATCTATGGAAATAGGACTCCCCTTTGCTATGCTCTGAAAAAGCTGACAGTGAGACACTCCTCAGATGGCTGAGAGTTGAAAGAGAGCAGGAAAAGAAAGAGAGCTTTACCGTTTAGGAACTGAGCCCTACGGGGAGCTGAGGGTGTACATACACCAGGTCCAGCCTTCAAATCCAGCCCGGCGCTTCACCCTCTCTCACTGTTGGGAACAAAGGTTTCCTAGGACCTGACAGCTACAGTCTGGTGTAATAATCAGATTCTTCATATAATTCAAGCCCAGATGGTTAACGTTTTCTCAGGTAATCCCAAACCATACACAGTAAGTTTGGGAATAAACACCAAAACTGAGATATCAATTCTGTCCTCTTAATAACTAGTGAAAAGAGGTTTACAAGAAGTGTAAAGACACTCCACTTTATGCAGGAAGTCTTTGCATAGAATATGTTGTGAACCAGAATAGTTCTGGTTCTACTTTTACATACAATTTGAGCAAGTAGCATAAAAAATGTCTTTACTGAAAGAGTGGTCAAGCATTGGACCAGGCTGCCCAGGGAAGGGGTTGAGTCCCCATCCCTGGAGGTATTTAAAAGACGTGTAGATGCGGCACTTAGGGACATGGTTTAGTGGGCATGGTGGTGTTGGGTTGACGGTTGGACTCGATGAGATGAGGTGCTTAGAGACATGGTTTAGTGGGCATGGTGGTGTTGGGTTGACGGTTGGACTCGATGATCTTAGAGGTTTTCCAACCTCAATGATTCTATGATTCTATGTTTCTATGATTCTATGATTCTATGATTCTATGATCAATGAAAACTATATTTTGAAGGACTGTCCAAGCATCCCCTGCACTCCTCGAGTCCCCATCCCTGGAGGTATTTAAAAGACGTGTAGATGCGGCACTTAGGGACATGGTTTAGTGGGCATGGTGGTGTTGGGTTGACGGTTGGACTCGATGATCTTAGAGGTCTTTTCCAACCTCAATGATTCTATGATTCTATGTTTCTATGATTCTATGATTCTATGATCAATGAAAACTATTATTTTGAAGACTGTCCAAGCATCCCCTGCACTCCTCAAATCTGTCTCCTCTCTGCCCCAACCAACAGAAATCACTGTAAGAACAGGAAAGCATCACTCAGCCCTTTCCTTTGCTTCCTCTGTTTTTTTTTTAGTTAATGCTCTTGCTTGTATTCCATATCTGAGAGATCAATAGGAAGGATTTGAGGGAAACTGTAACCTTTCAGAGTCCTTCTACTCCCAGACACCAAACCTTTCCCATAGGAGGGGGGAAACACTCAGCCTTAGTGATGTCAATGGGGACTGAAGAGGGACAAAACATCTCAGAACCTAGCTATGAACATTGCAGCCAGGAACAACAACGTCTGAGACTTTTGTGGGCTGGATTTCTTTCTTTCACAGAGGACAGAAAAATACAAACAGCATAAATGTCTGAACTGCCACAGAGATATTTCTGCATCTGGGGTTGGGGTAGGGATGACATGTTAGACATGCTGCCCGTGCTGAAAAATCTCAAAAGCTTTAACCATACATTTTCCAGGCTCAACTCTACCTTCTGGGACACAGTGGGACACAGAAGTTTTCCATCAGCCTTAAAAAGAGGTACACTGAGGCTATGCCTACACTTGTGAAGGCTTATGCCTTAGCCCTGGTACTCAGTCACGCATATTTTACATTCCTAGAACAATGCTTGGCATGTTTTTTTGTCTAGGTCAACTAACGCTGACCAAAACAGTGTCTAGGAGCTGTCTGAGGGTTAGTGTGGTCGGCGACCATTCCAGTTTGGATACAACCGGTCTAGTCTGGAGGATAAGGGAGTTTAACAATTATGCATGTGGCCACACTGAAAGTTGACCCTAGGGCCATAAAATTGGCTCTGGTGCTTTGTAGTTTACCAGCACAAAGGTAGTCAGAAGGTTTGAGATCTTTGCAGCCACGCTGTGCAGAGCAGTACCACCATGCTCCCCACGGTTCTTATGAGAAGTGTCCCACTCCAAGCAGCTCAGGAGCATGGAAGGGACAAGTAGAGTTAAAAATGAGGTGGCCACCAGCAGATTTTTCCTAACCAACTTTCCATACCCGTATGGAGTCAGCAATGACTGTGCTGACTATCTAAACATATCAGAGAGAAACTAAAAAGGCAGAAAAGAACAAAAAACTGTTCAAAAAATTTAACACATAAGCTGCAAAAGAGAAAGGATGCCTTTTAATTGACTATAATCAGGGCTGCTTAATCACTTCAGAGTGGAAAAAAAAAAAACAGCAGCTCTTGGAAATTGAGCATCTTTGAAGACCGAGTAAACCCACACAGTGCAGATTTATGAAGACAGCAGATCACATCCCAGATCAGCTACAGCAGCCAAAATAAAAAATAAGAGCTTTAAAACCAGAGGCAATGGGATACAATCAGACTAGTGCAAAAAACATCGACTTCAACACAGATATATAAGTAATGAATGGTCCTGAAGAGACATTCTGGCTACATCTTCACTAGTAAATTAAATGTGCCCAAGAGTATTCCCAGACATTGAGGCCAACTGACATGGTCTGGCTACATTCATCTATTAAACTCTTTCAGCTTTCAAAACAGGATGGATTCATCCAACAGACCAACTGGGAATGTTCCTTGGCACACGTTAACTCCCAAACTGCACCCAAGAATCGTTTGGGAGAGCATTAATTGGCCCAGGACAAAAGCATGCCAGGGGCTGTTGTAACTGTTTTTGCAGAGCAGAGGATTGTGTTTCCGTGTCTGTGGCCTGGCACCACTGTATTTATTTTAGCATGGGCATAGCCCCTATCCATGTTAACGTCTGCCCCTGGAGAGTGCTGCTGTGACCACAAAATTACCTGCAAAATTTAACAGAGGACACAGGCCACATCAGTTAGAGAGGTATCTCGAGCCTAAGGAAACGAACAGGGAAACCTGCAGCCAGTATTAATTTTAGGCCCCTTCAAGGCAACAGTTCACACCCAGAGGCAAAGACCAAGCAGACGTTGTTTGAAATATTTGGCCTTCTCCTGGCATTGTTGGAGGTTGCTGAATTTTTTCACACTTAGGTCTTTTTAATTTGTTGCGTACTTGTTGCAAAAAAACTATTACTGTTCACTTAGAAGTTTACAAGGTTGGAGCTGACATTTTCTTGCACTAGAAAAATATTTTAAATGGAGAAAAACAATATGAGGTGATTATTAAAACCATTATTAGTGAAGCAGGAAAGAAATTGCTGTGTGCCTTCTCTTTGTCGCAAGAGCAGGCTTCAAGCTTGAGTGGAAGAGAAGGAAGGGACAATCTAGTCACCTCCTCGCTGTTATCTCCCTGCTGGAAATGAACAATAGATTGACAGCAGCTGAAGAGAGACATACCTACCCACTGCACCTTAATTAATACAGGGAGGATGGGCTTGGGAGGATTGGAGTCACCACAGGAGCAAACCTGGGAATAATTTCCTGTCTCTACTCAGCTGGTGTCTCTTGGGGTTGATGCAGCTGGACCCAACTCTGGTCTTCAATAGTCAGTCATAATCTTTGAGTTCAGTGAGGTCTCATGTAACTGTGGGAAATAGTCTGATGCATGATGCTGCCAAGTAAGCCCCCTCCTCAACTCATCATGCACGGGCATCCCTCCAATCAAGTTGCTCTGAGAAACAGCGGGTGAAATGTGTGTGCATAAAGCCTCACAAAAACAAACTAGCTGTGGAAATCCTTCTTACACACACGCTGAGCAAATACAGGAGTAAGAGTGGGATGAGATGAGGAATGGCTACAGCACCAGGACTCTGCCACCAGTGGTTTTTGGAGAGAACAATCTGTTGTCCGCCTTTGCCTTGGCTGAGAACGGTGAACCTCAGTAAAACCTCAGTTTCTTTTAACCGTACGGCGTGGTGTGCACAGAAACGTTTACTCTGAGCACAGGCTCAGAGACAGACAGGGCTGATCCACAGCAGACATCAATGCCAGCAGGAGTCAGAAGCATGGGCGGGCCAAGGCTGTGTTCTTACAGAGAGCAAGAATAGCAGGAGCATGAGGTCAGCCCTCTCGGTAGGACCCCAAGCAGGTCCAGTGCCATGAACATCACTTCAGCCAACATACATCTGTGCACAAGCACACAGGGGACAGGGCAGGAGCACATCTCCCAGCTGAGGTGGAGGCAGAGCTGATGAGAGAGGCAGGTACTGCTGCCCAGCCTGAGAGCTGCCCTCACAAGGACCATCGGCACATCTTGGCCATGTGTTTCAATCTCCCTCCCTCTTTAGATGCTCCACCGGTGGCTCTTTTGCTGCTGTGGATAGGAGTCCATTGTGCATCCACAACAGAGAAGACTGAAATTATTGTGGCCTCTCATTTGAGACTTCCTTTGCATCTCCTGTCTGCTTTGCTCTATGGTGCTCGTGCTAGCATTTGGATTTTCTACGGAAAGCCACCTAGATCAGGCTCATTATCACCCTTTGCCAGGTGACTTGAGAGCAATATGCACACCTGAAAAATGAGTGGAGGGCTGAGCTGATGCCTCCTGCCCTGAAGAGATGGGGACATGCAGGGGCATAGCCAGCGTCAGGCTGGGTGACTCCAGAATGCAGTGCCGTTACAAATAGCACTTTGCCTGGAGGCCCATCCAGTTGAATTAGAAAAAAAAAGAACCATTAATTAACTTGACTTAAGAGAGGACTGATGCAGGGCAATGTGACCTTTTCTCTATGTCACATGCCACACAGATTTTAGCCTCCCTGTGATGCTTTGTCACCGCCAGTCCTTGTTTTTTAGATCACTGGATTGCAGGGGGGTGATGGTGACCAAAGGGATTGGGGCAGTAGGAATAAAGAAAGAGATGGCTTCACTATTTCAGTGGTCTCTACACCAAAGACAGCAGAATCCCATTATCCATCTACCATCTATTACCTTGGAACGTGTATATATATATATATTTATGTATGCATACTTTATTTCAGGTATTACAGACACATGACACGTCATGTGTAGATTCAGTTAATATACACACTTAAGGTAGTTTTGGCAATATTTTACAGAAAAACTAAAAATGGTATCAGTTTACAAAATGGAGAATACAATCGTTTAATGCTGCTCAACTTTTACATAAATGTGACGGCAACAGAAGGAGCTTTCTGCAGTTCAACCGATCAACTCAATGCATTGCTGCAATAGCCCAATCTACTTAAAATTTGTCGTTCAATTAGCCTACCTCAGTGATGGGAGGGAAACTAGTTAAATGCTTCAGTGCAAGCTGATGAGAGTAAAGAGACATTGGATGAATAAAGTAAAGACTTGCAGCAAGGAACCTCCACTCCCTTTGACTGCAGTACATATACGCGCTCCCCGATACAGGTGATTTCTGTTTGGGAGATTCAGGAAGACATAAGTGAACCTGCATGCCTCTAACCCACTGGGAGGTTTCCCTCTGGTATCCCTGGGGTCAAGACAGCCATATGGCTAGGTCTGCTAGTCTCTCTGTGGCTGGGAACAGGTCGAAAAACAGGTCTTCCAGGGCTTCCTCAGGTGAAAATTCACCTCATTTTGGGGTGTCGTCATACCTGGGTTCTAACACAAAATGTAATTTCAGCTTTGTAAAACGGGAGGAAGGGCAGTGCTGGGGTCAAGAGCACACGTAGGTCAGGGATGGCACGTCAGTCCTTCAAAAACACAGACACATTTTTATGTTAGGATATGATGAGCTCTGTTATTTTAAAATGGGTAATGTGAATCTTAGAGTATTTTTCTGTGCCAGTTTTGGCTGGGATAAAGTTAATTTTCTTCACAGTAGCTAGTATGGGGCTGTTTTGGATTTGTGCTGGAAACAGTGTTGATAACACAGGGACGTTTTCGTTGTTGCTGAGCAGTGCTGACACAGAGTCAAGGCCTTTTCTGCTCCTCACCCCACCCCACCAGCGAGCAGGCT
>NW_008796220.1:1558370-1568386 GCF_000699145.1 Aptenodytes forsteri | reverse complement strand
TTTTTTTTCCTTTTAGTTGAAAATTAGTCTCTTTACTGGATTTCTTGTGGAAGCAAGACTTATGCAGTCACACCATGGATGTGTTCCTCTACCCCTGCCTTTGTGTATCCTAGCATTTTTTAGTTCACTTACCATCTTCACTTAAAGGGGTTAGAGGACATGTCTTAGAAACATTTTTTGATAGCAAACCCGCTTCTATCCTCAAGTTCTTAAGCTGAAGGAAAAGATTACTTCAGAGTTTTCAATTTCTTCAACGTCAATCAGTCACAAAAGACAAAAACATAGGAAATGACAGTTCCCAAGTGTTCATGCTCACACGACCATCCCCTAGTTTGAAAAACTAAAAAAAATCACATCAATATTCAGTTTTCTGATTTTTTAACAGAATAATTATTTTAAAATCATCAGTTGTATCTAATTTCAACAAATATTTGTGTGACTGCTATCTTTGTATTCCTTTTATTACTACTTTCAATGAAAAAAAGAATGACAAGGGAAATAAAGAAAGATGAAAAAGTTCCTTTAAACACAAAAATGAAAACTCATGTTTGCGTGTGAAATCAAAATAGATGGACTTTTCTAGACAAAACTGGAAAAATTTAAATTTTATCTCAGAGGCTTGAAAAAGATTTTAAAAAACCCAACACTAAAATTAAACAAATCTAGGTGTTTACATGCTACACAAAACAAAGAGGCCACATGATAATTGAGGCAAAGAATCAGAACCACTGCTATATTGCCAATGTATTTTTTCTTTCACATCTGCCACTAGATCAGAGATCTAACAGTGAGTCTGGCAGGATTTTAATGATAGCTACCCTCTATCAGGAAATTTCAGTCAGAGGGGGTGAAACTCCTAGATCTCCCTGGAAAACCCAACCTTGATGCCTAGTGCCGTCCTCAGAAGGCCATGGTTTTGCTTTACTATATTTTCATCAACCAAATTACGATGGAGTCTTACAAAATCAACTCATAGAACATCTCCATTGACAACATGGGAAATAGTGTCCATGCAATTCTTTCTTTCTGAAAGTCCCCTAGGTCTGGCTTCTTATCTAGCTTACACGTTTAAATGTTTAGACATGGGCATCTAAGTCTGAGCTTGACTCCTTCGGCTGAGAGAAATCAACACCTTGCAAGGGAAATTTATGCATCTTAGACACCAATTTTAGGGCGAGATAAATTGTTTCAGTTAAGCAAGATGAATTTTTCAAGTAGAACTTGAATCTCTCTTTGAAAAAGCAAGCTAATCTAACCCTAACTATGACATTCAGGATACATCTACACCTTCTCCTTAGCACACCACAAGGTTTCCCTCAAGACCTGACCCACAGACCACAGCAACAATAAACTGGCAATTACAGGCCCCAGGAACAAGGGAAAACCAACTTTCAGAGCTCATGTGATATAGTGAGCCTCTGTTTGAAAGCTTCATAGATGGTGAGGCACACCTGGACTGGTTGTCCATGGGAGGCTGCAGGCATTTCTACACTACTATCGTCTGTCTGTGTGGTCTTTGTGGGAGTGAAAGGTGGATGGATCTGGGAGCTCATCAAGCCCTGAATTTCTCCACAGATCCCTCTTTGAGGGTTGTGTCAACACAGACACTGAGTTCAGAGGTGCAGGGTTTCATCCTCTGAATTAAAGATTTTTTTGACCACGCTGTTGAAAAAGAAAATAGAAGGAAAAAACACTTCTCAAATTCCGTTGGATAACATTGGCAAAGACAGACATGTCAATGTTACACCCACATATATCTTAGGTAGAGCAAAAAACCTCAGAATGGCTTAAAAAATACTTGTCCATGTCCCATTAAATCACTGTGGCTTAAAGTATTGAAGGTCGTTTTTGAAACTTCTCTCAATGACTTCTGTGTTTTTATCTCAGTGAAAACACTCCCATCTTACTAAACAAACATGATGTGATCAGCAGTGGACTCAGAAAATCCTCTCACATCTCGTTATCCCACAGTTTAGATTAGGGATTTTATAGCTTTACTTCATAATTCAACCACAGGATCAGCTCTGCTCCCCTCTGCCTGAGCCTTTGCAGTGCTAATATATTATTTCTGTAACATGAAGAGTAAAGAAAAGGAATATAACATGTTCTTGCGGCAACAAGTTAATTTTGATTTAACCTTCCAGTGCTTGACATTGCAGGCACTAACACTTTGGTTGTTTAAGGAGAAACGCCAAGCAAGCTATAAACCCTTACTCAAGCAAAAAGCTTCCCAAAGGTGCTGGTGGCATTGTTTCCTGCAACACAAAGCGTTCCCTCATCAGTCCTGTTGCCAAGATAGGGTTATGCCCTTGCCGTGCCAAAATGGACCCTATTGGACCTGTTAACCATGAAACAGCTAACCTGTGAAAAGGGGTCTGAAGCTGAATTATGAAGACTTTCACCCTGAGAGCATTGGAGGATGGAGAGGAAAACTCTGTGTCCAAGACCGGACCAGCCACAGTAAGGCTTCTGGCTCTGCCATGGACTTGCTCGAAACCCACAGACCTGGCTGTGCCTCAGTTTCCCCTCCTGCCCATTGTTTCCTCCATTTAGAGCTGTAAATTCCTTGCAGCAGGATAATCTCTGGCTGTACAATGGTGCCTAGGGTCTCCACACCCATTTGCTACGGTATGATAGCTCTTAAACAACTGCAAATACACAGAGACTGAGGCACTGCTGAGGAGTAGCATAAAAGGAGTTGCATGCTGGACTTTTGCTCTTGCAGTTCAAGCAATCCAGCATTAAGGTTGCTCAGCTGGTGGTACAATTATATTTCTCACTTCAAAACTTCTTTTTCTCCTCGGTCCTCCATCACACCTCTGCTAATATGTTCAAGTTCTTGGACACATCTAACTGGTGGGAAGAATTTACCTTCCCCAGACACTCCAAGTCACAGACTGAGATTTCCAGAGTGACACAAGGAATCGGGTGCCTCGTGTCCAACTTCTAATGAAGTTATTTAAGATTTAGACATATCCTTTCCCAGGGAACATTCATACAGTCTTTCACCAACAGACCCAAGGTCACCCTGACTTCACTTCTAGATGATCGCAACTGAAGCAGCTGAGCTTAGGCTGGCACTGAGTCTAGTGAATAGGTCACATTGAGGTAAAGACATGAAACAGCCGCGGAGACGTGGCCCCATGCTCATTGCACACCGGGAGCACAGGCAAAGCCACCACGTGCTCCTTGCAAAGGGTCACACAGACAACTTTGAGGAAGGACCTGGGTTAGCTTTGAGTTAGGGCTGCTGGCTTGTTTTGGTATTTTTTTCCTTCCCCCCCCAAACTTCTAGCATAACCCTTCCAAAGAAAGGCACCTGAAAAAAGAGACTTTGCTTTTTGAAAGAGCTTCAACACATCTGCCTCCCACTGGAGCTAAGCGACAGGCAATATTATTTTCCTAAGCAGCCCCCAAACTGTGAATATAAAAGCACACAAATTCAACACCCACAAAAAAGAGGAATAAGATAATAACCCTGGACAATGAGAAAATTACACAAGTTCACTTTCCATGTCAGTATGCATTTCCCTTTAAGAATTTCCATTTCCCTTTAAGCAATTCTATTATTCACACATAGCATTTCCAATCATTCTTTCAAGTGTTTCTATGTAACTTATCAGGGTTTAATGAATGCCAGAATAAGCACTAGAGGGAAAATCCACATAACTGGACAGTAACCCAAAGGTTTTAACAAGACCTCTACATTTTTCTTTTTTAATATAATCTTTATTTAAGCATTTTCTGCTTTGATCAGAAATATGGCTTTTTTATTGGTATTATTATTGACTTTTTCCCACCCACCCTCTTCCATAATCTACCATCCCATAACTTGTGAGCCCTTCAGGGTTGCAGTGAAGAGTTATTAGTTACAAAGGGCTTCTTTGGAAACATAATCTACAAGTAAAATCAGTCAAAGTAAACAAGTTAGCTTCTAGACTGCCTTCTACTGAATCAGGCCCCACACTCACTTTGCAGAGAGAAGAGTAAAAAAACCCATGCAAACACCCAACAACGATACATGAATATGTTAGAGAACAAGAGTGACTTGTTTAGTCTGCCATAACGCGGAGGCATTGATCACTATTAATAATAATTTCTAAGGATGACCTTGTGCCCAGAAGTTGTCAGTCAGACAAATTCTGGGACGCCTTGTCACTGGAGGTTAGAATGGCTAAAAGAGTGGATGAGACAAGATACATCAACAAATAGCACAGGAATTGGATCTACTTTCAGGTCAAACTGTCCTTGAATGGCTGCTTTGACAGGCATGGCTATGAGAAAAACAGTCAGTCTATAAATGCTTAATATTCTTCCCAAAGCAACCACCACCTTCAACAAGACACTTAGAAATGTGCTAAAGCTTGACCCTGATTTTTAAGTCAGTGTTGGAGTTGTGTAGGATTTGAATCCTGTCTGCATGACACTGTTGTGGGCAAGCACTGCACTTGTACTTGAGCTCTGGCCAGTTTGGGGTTCTTTTCTCTGGAGTGCTGTCCAGGCATACACAGAGTCAGATCTTTTCTCCAGAGAGCCTCAGGCTTTCCAAGAGCAAGGGATGTTTTTAGTTATGTGTGGTCACTGACTTCCATTGGGCTTCCTTCTTATTTCAGGCACAGATTTGAGTGACTGAAGAAGTTTGTCTCCTTGGGCCCTAGAGAGGCAAAGGAGAAAGCAGGTTTCCCTCATTGCACAATGGTCCAAACCAGCCACCTGAAGCAGACTGCACAGGGAGCTGGACAAAATAGTTTCTCTAAAGCTGACTTAGGTGTCTTACACTGTGGTTTTGAACGGTAAGGGACACATCATATAATTTTCCTGCGATGAAAAAATTACTTTTATTGGTTCTACTTACACCTCTAATAATTTATAATAATAACGTGTAGCATTTAGAGTCAGAGGGCTGGAAAAGTCCTCAACAAGTGACACAGCCTATTCCTCTGCCTCACAGCAAGCTATGCCTCACCGGGTTTCATTCCTGACAGGTCTTGCTATTGCTTTATTTCTTAGCTTCCTCTCCAGAGGTGGAACGAAGGCAGTTGTGCCTATCTCCTAAGGCACAGAGACCAGAGACATTACAGCCCAGCCCTGCTCCAACGTGAGGTATGCTTTTACTGTGGTCACTCCTCAGAGTGAGGAAATGGCCTCAAGTTGCGCCAGGGGAGGTTTAGATTGGACGTGAGGAAAAATGTCTTTACTGAAAGAGTGGTTAAACATTGGACCAGGCTGCCCAGGGAAGTGGTTGAGTCCCCAAGGTGGGTGTTGGTCTCTTCTCCCAAGTAACAAGTGATAGGATGAGAGGAAATGGCCTCAAGTTGCGCCAGGGGAGGTTTAGATTGGACGGGAGGAAAAATGTCTTTACTGAAAGAGTGGTTAAGCATTGGACCAGGCTGCCCAGGGAAGGGGTTGAGTCCCCATCCCTGGAGGTATTTAAAAGACGAGTAGATGAGGCACTTAGGGACATGGCTTAGTGGGTGGTGGGGTTGGGTCGACGGTTGGACTCGATGATCTTAGAGGTCTTTTCCAACCTCATTGATTCTATGATTCTATGATTCTATGACAGAAAGTTTAAGTAATTTGTCACAAGGTGCACCAAATCAATAGCAGAGGTCCAAGGAGAGCCAAGGACTCTCCTCAGCTATTAGGGAAATTATTCTTACCAAGTATCTTCTTCAACTGAATGTTTATCCAATAGAGCTGAACCCTCTACTTCTTTCATATTTATTTTTGGTACAACCTTGAACCCAGTTGGCGCCTTTGATCAGCTAATGCCACAATCTCCTATCAATCCCACAGGGGGAAAAAAATAGTGTGCTTGCAATATGGACCTTCTAGGGATGAAACTTCATTTTCAGCCCAGTAACTGTTGTGTCCTAGGGAGCACGGGAAGAAAACAATGAGGCAGACTTACTCTAGTTTTGCAATGTGTTTATTAATTTCAGAAACTACCGCAGGAACAAAGTTTATTAGTGAGTAGGAGGATGTTTCAGGAACAGAGCCCGACTGAAAATAATCAGCTTCCTTTAATTAATTGCATACAGTTTTATTGCATAACTGACGGTTTTAAACCTTGGCCAATTAGCTTGTCAAACACAGAAGTTAAATTCTCTGTTGGTCTCTCAAGTAAGGTCTATGTCAAAGTTTTAATTCAACTTGCCTTATCCAAGGAACCAGAAAATAGGGCCCTTTGAAATTCAAATTTGTGGGCAGTTACCTAGAACTGTAAAAAAGAATAGAAAAGACAAAGAAATAAACCAAAGACACAGAAGTCCCAAGTAAGACCAATATCTGACTCAGGTCCATGACACCCATTCTGGGGTAGATTACAGTTGCAAGGTTACCCCATCTGGACAACCTGTTTTCTCAGACAGGTGGAGGTACTGTTGCCAATTTAACATGCTTACGACACAGAAGAAAAAAGAAAAAAACCCCACCTTTTCTTTGAAAAGAAAAAATGTACCAGAACAGCTTATGATGCTTCACTGTGATAACTGCCTCACTAGCTGTGTGTCTCTTTTCCCAGCAACTGGAGAATGCAGGATGATTTTATAATCTTATATATTTATATATGTGTATATTAAAATGCATATAAAGTTTTATGTGGTAAGTTAATAACTATGTTCTTGGCATGATCTTAGACTGAGTAGTCGATGTAATTACTCAAGACGCAAATATTTATTTTCCAGTTTCTTAAACGCAATGCCAGTGAATTGACTATTTTTCCAAAGCACTGATCTGTTGCTCCATAAATGCATCAGGAAATTCATATGTCCTTTCAACCAATTATCTTAACTAAGAATTATATTACTACTCATGCCACATATCCTGAGCACCCCAAGGTGCTCATTGTGTCAACCACGTGTGCTTTGAACTTGGTGGAGTGATGACATCCATTCAAAGATATGCCTTACAAATTAAGATCTTGCATGTTTTGCCTCAGTAATGATCATGTGAAAAGTTGCTTTTGGGGTGTACCAACCTCTTGGTCCAAGCTTAGTCAACATTTGCCATTTCATTAACTAAAATGCCTTATTGAGCCCCTGTCCTGGGCGCGCTATGGCTGAATCTGAGATGGATGGTTTCTGCAGTTGCCGGGGTTTTTTTGGTGTGCGTAATGCCTTATTGAGCCCCTGTCCCTGGGCGCGCTATGGCTGAATCTGAGATGCATTGTTTCTGCACTTACTGGGGTTTTTTTGGTGTTCATATCACCCAGACCACATCTACACCAGTAAACCAAACAGTGTTAACGTGATCTCACGTGTTGGCTCATGATCACCCACACACTTTAACCATTACTACATTCCCCAGAGCAGTTTTGGTCCCTGCAGCTAGCACTCTCCAGCACCATGCTCGGGCATGACTGGATCTAGGCAAGAGATGAAATGTTATGGGGAGATGGACAAGGTCATGGGCAAATGGTTTTGTTTAAAAGACTTGTTTAAAGTTACTCTATTACTCAGATGGGTTTCGGTAACCACCTGTGCTGCGAGACCTTCCTTTCTTCTCCTCCAGTCCTTATTCATCCCACATGTTTCAGTTTCTCCAGGAGATAAGGCAGAGCTCTTGTGTACAAACATGTGGTACTACACAGCCCTGAGCCATCTCCAGAACAATCGCATTTTGGACCAAATGAGTCAAAACTGCTTGCTCGTTACTGTGATCATGTAAT
Source organism: Aptenodytes forsteri (assembly GCF_000699145.1). Taxonomy (NCBI): domain Eukaryota; kingdom Metazoa; phylum Chordata; class Aves; order Sphenisciformes; family Spheniscidae; genus Aptenodytes; species Aptenodytes forsteri. The sequence goes on along the minus strand of NW_008796220.1, from coordinate 1,560,717 downwards.
GCAAGACTGTCAAAACCTAAAAGCACAAATAGGAGAGCAAGGCAAACTAAGGTCATACAGACAGACATCTAAGTGCTTGCCTGCTTTAGCAATGCCACATGGACACTGTTAATTACTGGTATGTAATTTTTCCTAGTGTTTCATAGAAGCCTCAAACTATTTTGGGATCACATCACACCAGATGCTACATAGACACTTCTTTAGTCCCAACACTGAAATGTCGAGCCATCGCAAACCAATGAGTGGAGGAAAAAAAGGAATTAACCTCATTTCACAGGATAATCAAGTGACTTCTTCAAAGTCCCAGGAGAAGGTTTTAGCAGAGTTCTGCAATGAACTCAGACCTGCTGAGTGATTCTGCAGCAGCAGCCTGTGTTTCCCTGTCACCCTCACAATAAATCACTCCTCGCATGCTGATGGCTGAACCTGCTGGCTCCTGTGACGCAAGTCTGCCAGCAGCGAAACCTCTAGCACGGCCTGTTGTAAACTAGGAAGACACTTAAATTGCCCCTTTAGAGGTAGACCTGAGATTGTTCTGCCCACAGTTCAAACTAGAAGGACCATGCCCAACTTGAAGTGGAAGTTGTGTAACCACATTAGCATGGAAATGTGCCCATCCCAGCCAGTCCTACCCATCTGTGTCTGTGTGACACAGCTTCTGCTTCAGAGCCAGCTCATGTCCCGTCAGCCCAGACCACAGACAGAGAAGCGTGAGTTTGCTTGGAAGAGGTCATGTCAACGTGGCCAAGGTGCGACGGTCCCCACGAGAACTTGTCTTTCAGTTCTGCTTTCACATCACTGTCTTCAAGCCACAAGGCGATATTTTCACCGCTTTTCTCATGGTTCTTTTACAGCACTGAACCAGCGTGGAAAAATTAAAGATGCTTTATCTGAAACATCCACGAAGGAAATCCTGTGTCTCTGATGAACCTGACTTCCTCAATTTCCTGTTTGCTGCACAGCTGTCTGCATTGGATGGGTCTCAGGGACATTTTTTTGGACATATTTGTCTACCTCAGTTGGAAGCCAGTCTCCTTGAGTTGGAACATAAGGGTCTATAATCTTTTTAAAAAAAAAAATCACAGTGAAAACAGAAAGAATGAAAAGAAAACAAACCAATAAAGAATCTATCCTGTCATAACATTTGAGGTTCTGGTATTTGCTGGCCTTGGAGTAGGTTCAAAATAAATGAAGGAAATGTGTATTTCATTAAATGCTAATATTTGGAAGATAAGAGGGAAAAAATGATGAAATGCTTCCAAGCGCAGTTGTGAGGACAGTGCCTGCATGTGTGTATAAACACACACGCTTGCATACACACAAACATACAGTCATGATTCTCCCTGATGGAGAATACTGTTATGTAGGAAGAATTACAGGGAAAGGAAAAAAAAGGACTTATTTTCCCAGGCCATCGCTCTTCACGTGCATGGCAAGGGCTTTTGCACTTCTCATTCTCCATCTCTTTTCAGAATTGCAACTGAATCCTTCCGTAAGGATCCATTTTTTCTGTAAATGAGACCCGATCTTATAAGTAAACAGTCACTGAGACATATATAGGCATGTATTAAAAAGAAGTCTCAATCCTACACAAAGTAAACTGTGCTAGGTGCCTTAATAATGAGGCTGGTTAATCAAAATCTAACCAGCGTGTTCCCAGTTGATGGCATGCTTGTTGATGGTTAAACTGTGAGGTCTCTTCTCCCTTCCACCACAGATGACTCTGACCTTGGCTCCTGACTGACCTAGTCTGTAAAGTTAGGACGTAACACATGTTTGCCTTCTAGGGACACAGCGCCTCGGGCAGCAACAAGGGTCACGAAGTGCCCAGAATTCTTTTGTTAATTAGCAGATGCAATGCAAGGGAACCAGAACATGGGGTTTAAGGCTCCAAATACTCAGGTGTTTTGGAGACGGCTGAAAGAAGGAGAGAGTTTGATATCCGTGCTTCAGACAACGCAGCAGAGCAGGAACTGAAATTTTCACAGGCAACAGTCAAAGCTTAGGTCTTTCACAGCACACCAGAAGATAATGAGTCTCTACAATTTATTCTCACAGATAGTTCTGGACACAGTTTTTTGCGGGGACAGTGGTTAGAAAACATTTCACTGACCTCAGAGCTGTTTCCCTGCTAACCTTCAATCCTTTTCTGCAAGCCTGTAGGTTCTAGAGTTGAGAGATTTGTTTTCTAACATACACCAAAAAATCTTCATTTTGAAGCTGAACCATTTCTGAGCAAACTTGCAGACAAAATCTTACCCCAGGCATAAATTTAACATGGGACAAGAAAGGCATCAAGTGTAACAAATAACAGAAGTATAGAGTATTAAAAAATAAAATAGAATAA
>NW_008796220.1:1546322-1558296 GCF_000699145.1 Aptenodytes forsteri | reverse complement strand
ATAAAATAAAATAAAATAAAATAAAATATAAAAGTAGAAGCAACTGAAAAACAGGGATGATGATGGAACATGTTACAATACGGGCTGTCAAACTGTGGCTTGTATGAAATTCAGTGGTACCCTTGGATAAAAGCCATTGACCCACGGTAACCTCCTTTTAGGTGGACAACACCTGCCAAGGAACGGATTAAATGCCATGGTCTAGGTTTCAGGTAAGGTTATAAGGCAGCAAGGAGACAGTTTGATTGCTGATTGGGAAGGCTGTGGAGATTAAGAGGTTTGGCATTAGACCCCTGATTTGTGGAGAATGTGGTAAATCGTAGCAGAAAGGAAGAAGGAAGTGACACAGAGTCAGAGTTTTTATTTGGAGACAGGAGGATCTCGGGGGTCTTGTGAGATAGAGGAGGTGAGGCGTCCTGGCTTGTCGAGGTAGAAATGCATGTTGGGGCTGGGGATCTTGGACAGGTCATGCAGAATGAAAACCTAGAAAAGGAAGGGAGTTGAGGCTGGGGGTTTTGGGGACCATTGATGATACGAAAGCTAACTTAGTGTCAGGAGATTTTTACTTTCTTGTGCTAGACCTTGGGCTTCATCAGAACTGTCTCCACTTCTACCCCCTCCAGATCTCCCCTCCTTTTGTGCAGCATGTAACACACCGCTCAACATGCAGATATGCTGGATTTAAGGAGACTTTATCAATGTCCTGTGTGAAACAAGCATTACCAAAGCCCCCTCAGCAACAGACATCTCCAACACAACATCCCACCCAAGTGTCTCCTCTTTTCCTTATACTGGAGGTTATAAATCAATCGATCCCTCACCTTCAGAAATATTGTCTGCCCAGTAACAACATCTCACACATGAATGAGAAATGTTATAATCTCAGTTTTATAACTTCAGATAGAATGGGGGACTACCAGCTTTATGTCTGTGTAACTGAGGGACAATTTGTCCTAAATATTTCTGAATTATTCAGTGATTAAAGCTAACTGAAAAATTATTCTGGAAGTTGAGTTTTTACGTTGTTATTGAAAGAAAACTGGGTTTTGACTAAAATCAGGTTGTGTGTGTCTCACCCCCCCAAAAAAAAAGGTGGAAAACAAAAATTATTTTGGCTGAAATATTTTAAGTATTAAACACTTCTTTTTTTTCATGGAAAAAAATATTCTCAGGAAACTCAAGTAGGAAAACAGTTTCTGTCTGCTTTTATTTACCAACGTTCTCCAGAAGAAAAGAAAATATCTCACCATTCAGATGGCTTGTTAGTTTTCTCCCTCATGCTACAGCTCTGATTAAGGGGAGAAAAAAAAAATCTTGGGTTTTTGGTTTTTTGATCTGGTGTCATCGGATAAAATCTGAACCATTTAAATATTCCAGTTTTATATTTCCATGTTTTTGTAGTTACTCAATAATATGCTACAGTAGACAAGAGTCAGGAGTTAAAGAAACCAGTTTCATGTGAAGTGGAACCAGTGCTTTATTGCAGAGCTGTGACTGGATTCCATGGCACCTACAAATGTGCAAAAGTTTTTCCTTTAGTTGGGACACAAAACCGGAGTTTCTCTCCAGAGAACATTTCTTGGTATCCAAGAAACGGATACCAAGGGATATCCCCCTTTGGGGGGAAAGAAGGGTTCACTGACAGTGGGTTTCTTCCCAGACCCAGTTTTTTGTTTGGTTTTTTTTTTTAACCTGGAGGAGTTTATTACCTTTGAGAACTTATCCATCTACTGCTTTTCATTGAAATTGAAAATAGGTTAAAAATTACTGGGTGGGAAATGGCGCACACATACATATACACATACACTGCATGATCACATAAAACTCATAGAGAAACTTGATGTATTAACATCAATAAATTGACTGTGTTTGTCAGGCTAGCTGATACGTTCTCTGCAAAACTCAGGAATGCGATCCACTGGGTGCCAATCCAGCAGATCTCTGTGGTGCTCATTCAGAAATGTGGCCCCCACAGGCTGCCCAACACCCTCTAAAATGGATCAGAAAGCTGCTTTGCTATCCACAGGCCTTGATCAGTCCCACAAAGAGAAGAAAAGAGGAAAAGAGAGAGAGATCCCTTGGTGTTTGTGCCTGCTTCTCTTTCAAATGGAATTAATGGTGGTTTAATGGGGTATGAAAGGATGTTTTACTGGAAACAATGAGGAACAATTGTCTAGCTCACGTTTCATTTCACAGGTCATTATTGCATTAAGAAGTAAATCGACCAAGTCCGGTAAATAACAGTCTGTGTTTTGCCCAGAGCTTCAAACCAACAATCTTAGCAGTCACCGACTAATATCTTTGTCATTTTTAACCCTTGCAGGGATCTGCTGGGGGCTAAACAATTATAGTCTTCACCCACCCCTAGCAGGTAAGCATTATTCATTTTATTTCTCATCCCTTCTTCCTGCAAACCCCACGAGGCTGGGTTTTTGCATTGTTGTTTTGTTTATTAGCCAACCTAGCCAACTGTGTGTCTGGTGGCCTTGAAAAACAACACATATTTTAGTGACTGCTGCAGGCGTCTTTAAACAGGCTGCTTCCTCTGCAAAATTAATTGTTGCAAAATGCAGTGCTTCCCCTGTAAAGCTCTGCAAACTAACACTCAGCAGTTTGGTTGGATTATAGATATGCCTCTAAGATCTAAGGAAAATAATATAGTTATACTTGCAGGATGCAATTCAAATTTCTTTTTTTAATTGCATAAGCACAGGCATCTAGTCTCCTTAAAGGTAACAGCCATCAAGCCTAGAGAGGCTGTACGATGTAGGCTGCTGTCCTCAACTCTGTCCCTGACTCACTCCAGAGCAGCTCACTTCTACACTTTCCTCTGTTTCTCCTGAAGCCTTCTGGGTTGACTATTAATAGCAGCAGCTTCTTCCAGAAGGTACCAGAAAATTTCTGGATGGTAACTAGTAGTAATAAAACCCAGCTACTGACTCAGATCTGTGGGCATCACTAAAGTAGGAACAATAAATAAGAGTGAAAGAGTGCCTTGGGAGAAAAGGCATGATGTCTGAGCTACAGAGCTTTCAGGAGAGGTCCCAGGTAAGGAACCTGCCTCAGGTTTGGTTCCCTGGTGCTGTAAACTCCGCTCAGACCCTGTATACTATTTTCCGTGGGACTAACCTCTACGCTTAACGTATTGCACAACCTTTCAAGCACATTAGCATTCCACAAGAAGAGGCAGACTGGCTGAGAGGGACCAAGCGCATGGGTTGGGAGAGAATCTCTCTGCACTAATTACCTCCCTAGTAGTCAGTCTTTGTCTTCATCAGCAGTATTTAGAAAGTCCTAATTACCAGACCTTCCCACTACAACAACCTGGCCTTTGGACCCGTAAATCACTGTCAGACCTCAAAGATTCCTGCAGACCACTGAGCATCCTTACAGAATTTTGAAAATAGGTCCAGAAAGGGCCTTCTGAAGTTATTTGATCCGTTGTTGTCCCCCCTCAGGAAAAGATCGTCTCTATCTGGATCCTCCAAGGATGTTTGCATAACTTCCACAGGACTCCACAACCCACTCAGGCAAGCTATTGCGGAGTTTCGCTGTCTTTATCTTAACATTTCCTCCCCCACATCTAAAATTATCTTTGAGGAAATTTCAGCCCATTATTTCTGATTCTGTAGACTTGGGGAGCAATTTATGTCTTTCTACTGCACAGGACTCTTCCATATTTTTGAAGGCAGTTCTTAAATCTCTCATCCATCTCTTCTCAAGACTGAGCTACCCAACTTTGCCACCCGTTCTTCATACCTTCTGTTTTCCAGATGCCTAATGATTCTTTTCAACTTTAACTGACAGGTTCCTAAATTAATCCACGGGTGATGTGTGCATCAGCTACTCAGGTTTCAGGGACCACCAACGCTTTCTAAATCACAACTTAAGAACCACTATCCTGAAATGTAGCCACATCATGTCAGTGAAAAAAAAAAGCTTATGCTCAGGTTGCAGACAACATTTATATACAGAAATGTAGAGAGGTGGATATCAAAGCCAGAACTAAACTCCTAAATGAAGGTGATGTGGTGTTTTGGGGGCACTGAGCTATTTTTTAGCTCACAGGGAAACAAATGGGCTCTCCAAGATTTCACAAACTCTAAAAATGGTGTCATTTTTCTAAATAGCTTCTTAAATACAAGAGTTCAGTTTTGAAAATGACAAACCTGGTGTTTTATCCTCGGAGATTAAAGCTAAAAAGAGAAGCCAAGCATTTCTGATAGCAATTGTAGGCATAAACTATTTGCTGACACATCTTCAAAAAGGATTGCTATCCTAAGGGCCAAGGTTATCTCCCATAGTCAGGCACCTGACTTTGCAATCACTTTTTCCAGATTTCATTATTCCTAGTACATACGTACATATATTTTACATTTTATGTGGTTGAACACCGGTGCATGCCTGTTTAAAAGTACTGGAAGAATTTAGAAAAGAAGTAGAAAGGGTGGTACAAATAGTTAAACTCCATTTATAGCAATGAATGTGCAAAATAGATGGGTTTGCCCAAGGTTCTTTGGCTTTATCATGAGAAAAGCATCTGATGCTCTCCATGGGAACAAGAAGATCAAGTTTGATAGGCTTAGACATTTGTACATGTATATATATATGTATATATATGCATTTCTCCATAGTGATCACACCGACAATGAACAATGCCATTCATCTTATATCCTAGCTTCAGAACGAAGGAAATAACATCCCTGAAAAAGGAAAATAGCTATTTATTAGAGGCTGAGATACAATGAGTTTGAGGGAAAGTAATTTATAGTATTTCAAAATGGAAATGTCATATGGCCACATCGGCCCTAGTTTGCTCCTTCCGGATCTCCAGCTATGGTTTATTCCTCCATGATTTACCAAAGCAAATTATGCAGAGGAGTGTTTTGCCTTGGTAGAGCTGTCCCCTGAGGCACAGTCTCATGGTGGTATCCAGATGAACTGTGGGCCTTCTTTCCCAACCGGTGGATTCACCACCCACAGATGTCCCTCACTCTGCCATGCGGCCCTCAGTCAGCAGAGCTGATCCCTTAGTTCAGCAGGTTCAGCCATCTCACAGCTGGTGAGCCACCACATAGGTATCAAAGATACAAAACCAACTTATTTACCCTTTGGCTTACTTTAAACCTTGTTCTCCCATGAACATAAAAAAAAATCCTCCCAATTTTGTTCTTGACTTTGGTCTAAACTTAATTAAGGTCTGCTGAAATCTTTACCGGGGATGTGTTTTCAGGAAAATTAAGTAAAAGTTACAGGTATTTTCTGATCATATTAAGTTTGTTTTTTATAAAACAATAACTTGGTAACAGTTCTTTTAACGTCCTCCATTGCCACTTTCAACCCATTTTGCATGGGCCATTTATTGCAGAAAAAGCAAATTTCTATCTGTGAACAAAAAAAATCTTCAGAGGAAAACAATAAATGTTTCAGACCAATATTGCATCTCTTTCACTCCTTGAAAATTTACCAAACCTGCATTCTCTTCTCAAACATCTTTAATTACTACACATGATTATGCATAGCAAGTGTAGCTAATCATAGTCCTTGGAATATTAAATATATATGGTGCAGCATTTTCACACAGCTTTAGCCCTAGATTATACTGGCAGCCTGTGTGCCAAAACGATACACTTCCTCAATTATTACCTGAGAATTTTATTCAATAATAAAAATTACCGGAAGAAAGAAGATTGTAGAAAAATCCTTGATCCACATCCTTGGGAATTTTGGGCTGTTTACATCTAGATCTGACATTTTATCTTATTTCTGATGAGACCTAGCAAACCTCTGCATATTCATATATGACATTTAGCCTCAATCCTATGCAATCTTTCAGAGAGCTTTTTACAATAGCAGTTGACAAAATCAAGTGTTTAAATGTTTGTGCAAGTTGCTTCAGATAAGCATTTACGTACGAAATACCTACTTTTATGATCTAGAAAATGTACTGATTACCTCTAGAGAGCAAGCAAGACTACTGTAGGAATTTCACAGCTTTAGATTTGCCTAGATTGAAAACGATAGAGGAAAATGTAGTCTCAGTTATCTGCTAGTCAGATAAATCAACAACACACTAATAATGTCACCAATAGATTCCCACTAAAGCTGACTCATTTTTTTTCAATAAAGCACTTCAGCTTTTTAAATACTAATAAAAAAAAAGTTTGGGATTTTTTTTTTGTTTAAAACCGCAGTCAGAATTTAAGTATTCAGTAAAGTTCCAAGAAATGCTCCAGGCATGTTTTTTAATAAAAAAGTAGAATGTAAGATACATTTTTTGGCTGATTCTAGTTAATGCAACCATACTTTTCAACCTGTCTAAGCAGGGTGGGGTGCTTTTAAATTAAGAGTCTGGCTGTCAGGGTTTTGGAAGGATATGCATTAATTCAATGACTGACCTTGGACAAGTCACAAATTCTGTCCTCTGTCTGGGAGGCTAGTGTCAAAATATATGCCTATCCCACAGGGTTGTTACAGATCTAAATTTCACTGATGCTTCTACTGTATCCAGAGAACTTACAAGGAGGTGCCAGGTTTATGTAAGGCAGAAAGTAATTGCAATTATTCACACTAAATACAAAGAGAACCTATTAAAAACGGGAAGAAAAAGTTGCACAACAGCTAAATCCTTCAGCCCGGAACTTCCTTACCCTTCAGTACATCAGAATTACTCCATTGAGTAAAAGTAAGCAGAACAAGGACTCCACCAGTTACACTACCATAAAATAGGATACACAAAGAAATTGTTGTCATGCAAACCTAAGGATCTCTCTGCATCTTTTTAGAAACCAGCATGGAAATCATAGTAGGAACTCTGAATTATAATTAACAGTTTCATGAGACACAGAAAGGTTATTCTTCTGGCCAAATTTGAAGTCGTGCCAAAGGGGAAGAATAAGAATGGGAAGGACTCACTTTTGGATTTGCACAAGATCAGTGGGGGCTGGATCCCTGCCTGCACGAATGTGAACACTCAAAGGCACCTAACCTGAAGAATCCAATATTGTCTAGGATGCCAACCTGCTATCATGCTGTAATACCCTGACATCTGGAATCCTCATAGTTTTACGCTTAACTACAAATATCAGCTGAGATTAAAGACCCATATAGCAAGTTGCAATCTTTTGGGTTTGTTTGGAAAGTGAGAGTCATATTCTCCCCTCTAACAAGGGGGAAAAACACTTCTGCAAGTATGGATACTGGCAGAGAGTTTTTCTGATGACCATTTCCTTTCTTCATTTCCCTCCCCACATTCCCATGTCTCCGACTATAGCCCCATCATAACATCTCTCCTACGAGGCAGGATAAAAGAAGACAAACAGGTTGTTAAGTTACTGATGCTCCGTATCTGGCTGCACAGAGCCAAACAAATATCTACTAATTTCTGTTTTTCTCAGTCACTTTATCACTAAGTTGGGTCACTGACGCTGGCAACAATTTAATATTCAGGTTAGCTTATTTGTCCCCCAAGGATTGATGCTGGGCCCCATGCTGTTCAACATCTTCATAAATGATCTGGATGATGGGATTGAAAGCACCCTCACCAAGTTTGCTGATGACATTAAACTGGATGGTGAGGTGGACACATCAGAAGGGGGAGCCATCTTACAGAGAGACCTAGACAGGCTGGAAGAGTGGGCTATCAAGAACAGTATGAAGTTTAAAAAAGACAACTGCAAAGTCCAGCACCTCTAACCAAAGAGCCCAGTACAGGCTAGGATCTGTGTGGCTGGGAGCAGCCTTGTTGAAAGGAACCTGGAGGTCCTGGTGGACAACAAGCTGAACATGAGTCAGCAGTGCGCTGCTGAATCTACAATGGCAAATCAGATCCTGGGCTGCATCCCCAGGGGAATTGCTAGCAGACATAGAGACATGATCATTCCACTCTACCCAGTGCTTGTCAAGCTGCACCTGGAGTACAGTGTCCTGTTCTGGTACCCACAGTTCAAGAAAGATGCGGACAGACTGGAGAGGGTCCAAAGGAGGGCCACAAAGATGATCAAAGGGCTGGAGAACTTGCCCTGTGAGGAAAGACTGAAGGAGTTAGGTCTTTTCTGCCTGGAGAAGAGAAGGTTCAGGGGACCTCACCACAGTATTCCAGTACTTAAAGAGAGGCTTCAAAGAGGACGGAGGCTCTCTCTTCACAAGAAGCCACATGAAGAAGACAAGTTGCAATGGGTACAATTTGCAATGGGAGAGGTCTCATCTTGCTATAAGAAATAATTTTTTATACTTGTGAATGATTGTGAGAACAATCATTCACTGGAGCAACCTCCCCAGGGATGTGGTAGAGTCTCCGTCACTGGAGGTTTTCAAGATGCTATTGGACAATGTGCTAGATAATCCCATCTAGGCTCCCTTTCCATGAAAGTTTGGACCAGGTGACCTTTCAAGGTCCTTTCCAACCCAGGCTGTTCTATGATTCTATGATTCTATGATTCTATGATTCTATGATTCTTCAGCCCAAATTGCTTTAAAAAATGCCAAGAACATGTCTGTCAGCAGGAAGAAAATGCTGTGTTTGCAGGCTCTAGATTAAAACTTGAAATGCTTGGGTTCATCTCTCAGACATCCATGTATCAGCCCACCTAACTTCTGCCCTTAAGGTGTCAATCTCTCTTTGTTCACCAGGGAGAATATTGGAGGCAATGGAAGTGGGGTCAGATGAATCTTCTAGCAGCCTCTGGTCGTCAGCTACACTTCCACCAAGGGAAGAAAACGAACTTCAGTGTCTTTGGGAGTTGGCTATTGTTGGGTTACAGACATTGCCATGAGGCAGTACGCTAACAGAGTCCTATAATTATTGCAGATAGCCAGCAAATGGTTGAAACTTTACAGGACAATGGTTGTATCAGCAATCCTTCGTGTAATAAGGGTTTTAACCTGGACACAGAAATCAGTTGAGTGCACAAACTGTTCACTTATCCTTCATTCCTCAGCTAAATACACTCATGTTTATAGCTAATTCTGCTGTACAGCTTGTGATTCTGGTATTTCCTGTATCGTGGTACCATTTAGTGCTCCAGGCCTGGCCCCAAGCTCTTTTGTAAGAGGTTTGGTATAGAGATGGGTTTTGGGAGAAAAACATTTTGTCATCCAAAAATGGCATCTCAAAGAGATTAAAATAATTACAAATTCATGTTAAACTCATTAAATTGTTTTGGATAATTTGAAAAACAATACTGTGAAAGTTTCTCATAAATGATTTAGGGAGGGTGTTGGAAAACATTTCTTTTTAAACTTTTGCAGCATTTAAAAGAAAAAAAAAGAGCAAAAAGTACTCTTAGATTAAAAAATAATTATGCTTTGTTTGACTCAAAACCACTTTTGTTGTTGTTCCTTTTTCTTTAGTAGAAATAATAATAACAAAAATCTTGGATCTGTTCCCTCTTTGGGTTTTTTTTTCTGAATTCTGTGGTTTATCCAGAAAACTAAAACTTCAGTTTTAGATGAACAAGTCCGCTTCTACAGAAAGCCACAGTAAAAAGACCTGGTCTATGACCCAAAGAGCTAACACAGGAGGTAAAAGGTCAGGCACACAGGAAGACAAAAGAAAAAAAAGTGGGTACATTATTGAATATACATTGCATGGCTTGCCACTGCCCATCTGCAGTGGGCGGGACTCAGGAAGCCAAGCGGTCCCTCCTTGCCTATGGCATACATGCACACATATATATACACACAAATAATATATTACATATATTCTATATTGATTGCGTCTTCAATAAAAGACATCATATGGATTCAGGAACATTAATATCATACTGAGTGACCCACTGTGCCCCACTTATGGCTCACAGCCTCTTCCCTATGGTATTCTTCTGGGAAAACATCTTCCTGGCTTTTGTGTCCCTGAAGTACATCGAGTGTTTTGGTTTGCTCCCCCTGGAGTAATCAGAATATCTAGAAATGGCTGAGGGCCAATAACTTCAAGCTGATTGTCCAAGCTGGAAGCTTAAAGGATATATATACATGCCTCTGGATGAAGGTGCATTTAAGAGGATGTGGAAAGCCAGAGCTTCTGAGTCTCAAAGAAACTTGTGTCCCTGAACTGGAAGTGGCAAGGATGTTGTGCAGCTGCCTGAAAAGACTCTCTCCTGTTTCTGTGCTTAGGCTAGCAGAGGAAAAGACTCTCTCCTGTTTCTGTGCTTAGTCAGGCTAGCAGAACACTAACCACCGCATTGCAGTGCTCTGACGAAGCTGCTGGAGGTGGTTGGAATTACTCAGGTTTAACAGGGTGCCAGGTGGATGCGCAGAGGACAGGATCAGCAGGTGGGTCTTGACCGCCCAGACAACATAAGTACCAAATGCTCATCTGGATTCAGGAAAGGTAGAACTACAAGGGCCAAATTCTGCTCAACAGCATCATAACACCACCATTGTCACTGGCCTTGAAGCACTGTCATGTCAAGGGGGAATCTGGCCCCAGAGAAGATCTGTGGGAGCAGGAAAGGCAAACATTTTATCCTCTTAGTGTAGTGTGGGAGCCTGCGTTGCGCTGTGCAAAATGCTCAGTGCTACAACGTTCAAGAGAGAGAGAAGGAGGGGGGAGAGAAGGGAAGAAGACGACCATGAATTCACCTTAGCATCAAGCTGTGCCTTTCCAAATGTCAACCTCAAGATGAAAGGAACTGCAGGTCAGAATGAGAAATACAGAGGAATTAAACGCACAATTGTGAAAGGAGGGGGAAAAAAAAAATCCCCATTCATATTTGGGCAGCAAGAAGAAAACACAGCAATTTTGTAATAGCCTCAGAGGCAGGCAGCATTTACCATATGCTGTTGCCTCCATTACACAAGGAGATAAACCCTGTGGAGTGCAGGCTGCACTGTCAGTGCAGTTCAGCTGATGGGGATTCCTGGCATGCATATGATTGCGTGCCAGGGTGTGCTAAAAATGGTGCGAATCTAAATAAAATCCAGGTTCTGTATGCAAAAGTATGTATGCATTAATGTGCAGGTGCGAAGTGGTAATACTGCTAGGGTATTAGCACTTGCATGTGATTCATAATCAGGGCAGAAAAAGAGTAAAAACCAATGTGTTTGCATCTAGACAACACATTAATCAGCCCTGTAAGCAGCCAGTTAGAGCAGGATCCTTAGAGGAAAAGCCTTTACTGGATACACATTAGACATTTTGTTTAAAGATTAAAGTTCTTCTTGTGTTTAATCAGTTTTAGAGTGGGATGGAAAACAGGATTAATTACAGTCCCTTCCATCAGTCTCCCATACCGCTGGAGTCACAAATGATGCGCCTTTTCAGCAAAATGGCCGCCATCAGCAGCAGGCGCAGGAAATGCTAATTGTAATTAAAGAGTTTATTTGGAAGCAGAGAGCAGAGTTTTAATCAGGATGAGAACGGAGCCTTGCTGTGTGAACCTGCAGAAAGTGGTTACCCAGCAGAATGGGCCTTTTTAAACCAGAGAGAGGGGCCTTTAAACTTCTGGAGCGGGTTTTCAGCTTGATTATCTCCTCAGTGGGATATGGATGAAAAACCTCTCTGGGCCAATTATTGTTATTATTTTGCACTTACGTGGCATTTACATGGCATGTCTGACTTAATGCTCTCAGAGGACTTTGCAAAGGGCAGGTAAGTTCTGTTCTGGTCTTAAAATGAATGAATTAAACCCTAAAGGGGCTAAGGACACCAGGTGACATGATTCTGCAAGAAGGCAGAGAGGCACTGGTGGACACAGAACTGTGCAATGAGGCCTCCCAGACTTCTACACTGTAATTCATAGAATCATAGAATAGAATCATAGAATCATTAAGGTTGGAAAAGACCTCTAAGATCATCGAGTCCAACCGTCGACGCAACACCACCATGTCCACTAAACCATGTCCCTAGGCGCCTCATCTACTCGTCTTTTAAATACTTCCAGGGATGGGGACTCCACCACTTCCCTGGGCAGCCTGTTCCAATGTTTAACCACTCTTTCATTAAAGACATTTTTCCTCACTTCCATTCTAAACC
>NW_008796220.1:1516391-1545900 GCF_000699145.1 Aptenodytes forsteri | reverse complement strand
CCAGGCTAAACAACCCCAGTTCCCTCAGCCGCTCCTCATCAGACTTGTTCTCCAGACCCCTCACCAGCCTCGTTGCCCTTCTCTGGACACACTCCAGCACCTCAACGTCCTTCTTGTAGTGAGGGGCCCAAATCACTACATCCACCCTGGAAAGGCATCACACAACCTGGGACCACCACCGTCTCGACCTCAGTTGTAGGTCTCAATGAAAGCCTGGGGTAAACCCACACTTCATGGGTCAAATGCACGCATGACTTTGCAAGCACTCCAGATAGCACAGGTACTTACCAGCTTGCAAGTAGAACTGTGTCCATTCGAATTCTGACTTTGGGAAAACAGAAACAGGCGGTTCTAGGTCCAGGACACCTCCATCCAAATCCTTGAAAAGGGCCTTTCTCGAGCCTTTGCATCTCTTTTCAGGGAACATGGTGTCTTCGGAGGTCTGTACACTGACAGGCAGGGGAGGTAAAGTTATTATGAAGACAGCAAAGGAAAAATATTGTGCTGTTGTTTGTAATTTATTTACACTAGCAACAAACACTTCTGCACATACATGCAATGTCTTGATATTTACTAGGTGAACTCACATGCCCAAGAAAAGAAAAAAATGGAAAATAAGCAAAAATAAATGAAACCTAAGCATATCAGTCAAGGTCTGGAATAGTCTGTAAGAAATTCTGTAGCAATATTTACATTGTGGCATGTTTGTATCCAAACCGCCAAAAAAGACCCATCAGCACCCTCCCTCTCCAAATGTTGGCTGGGTTTGGACAAAGAAAATCACCTTATTTCCAGTATAACTTCTATCCCCAAATCTCCTCCTCCCTGGGGTTTCTTTTGGCCAGTGTGGACTGTCACGGTCCTTAGAGCCGGCAATGAAGTTGCAGCTTGTATACCTCTGGTTCCCTCTTGGATTTCCTGATTTGAGGAACTGCAGTGATGCAACCATCAATATCCATACGCCATTACTTTTTGACCTATGGCAGATGAAGCCTGCAGTTGCCGAGCAAAGGGGAAATGTGACCAGGAATATCTCTGCTGCAGTATGCAGTGCTGATATGGCACTGGCATTGCTCTTCATATCCACCAGGTGATGGATCATTTATTTTTTGCTTACAGATTGGTGTGTGTTGTACATAGCTGTCCTGGTTTCGGCAGGGATAGAGTTAATTTCCTTCCTAGTAGCTGGTACAGTGCTGTGGTTTGGATTTAGGATGAGAACAATGTTGATAACACACCGATGTTTTAGTTGTTGCTAGGTAATGCTTACACTAGCCAAGGACTTTTCAGCTTCCCATGCTCTACTGACTGAACAGGCTGGAGGTGCACAAGAAGCTGGGAGGGGGCACAGCCAGGACAGCTGCCCCCAACTGGCCAAAGGGACATTCCATACCATGGGACGTCATGCTCAGTACAGAAACTGGGGGAAAGCTGGCCGGGGGGGCCGCTGCTCGGGGACTGGCTGGGCATCAGTCGGCGGGTGGTGAGCAATTGTACTGTGCATCACTTGCTTTGTGTATTATTATTATTATTATCATATTATTATCATTTTATTTCAATTATTAAACTGTTTTTATCTCAACCCATGACTTTTTCTAACTTGTGCTCTTCCAATTCTCTCCCCCATCCCACCGGGTGGGGGGGGGAGTGAGCGGCTGCGTGGTGCTTAGTTGCTGACTGAAATTAAACCACGACAATACCCTTTTGTTAAAAAGCATTGGCTGCCCAGCAGCACCTGTTTGCCTTGTTCTAACCACTGCACTCGGGAATGGGGGAGCCCTCTGAAGCATCAGAAAATTGCACCTTCCCATGAGCAACTAAGCTTATGCAGGAGAAAGCATGAAGGAAGGTGAAATGGCAGAAAGTATGAGAAAGGGAGCCAGCAGGGAGCACGCATCTTAAGTAAAGATACTTTTGCTAGGAATCCAGAGAAGTTTCTTGCAGGTCAAGGAGCCACTTAACATTGCTAGAGTAGAAGTAAACTTGAAAGAGAAAACCCATTCTAACAGGACACAGTGCATAAGGATTAATGCTTTTATAAAGCTGTTTTGTTTGTTGTTCTTTTTCTTTCATACCCAGGTGTTTGGAACTGCATCTGAAAAGATTATTGTCCTAATTTACGTTCTAATAAAAAAACTGGGTTTGGAGATTCAACGTCATTTTGGTGGTTTTGATGGGCTTAAAGGCAATGAATAGCTATTTCTCTCTTTCTAATGAGAGCTTCAGATCCTAAGAATAGAATTAAACCATACTTTGAAACTGAGACCAATAAGGTAAGAGAGTTTCAGAGTGTTAGTCCAAAACAGAACAAAGCTCTTTTTGGATGGCATGATAACGTATCTCGGCAAGCTACATCTAATTTTCAGATAAATTTATCCAATTTTATCATCAGTATACTCTCAGGAGGAAATTGTAAGCTTAGTGGCTTGAAATAGAGAGAAAAGCCTACAAATTTGTACGTAGATCATTAAAGACTGGCTTCCACAGAGAGAGGTACCTGCAACAGGACAGATTTTTTGGAGGGGAACTCACCTCACCTGAGACATATATAAGACAGTTGAGCTTAATAATTTCCTAGACAAGGGTCTCTATTGACTACAGAATGAGTTTAGTGTCTTCTTTAGATTACATGCCTAATTTCTGGATCACTAAAGTGTAGTGAGCGGAATCCCATGTTGAGGATCTTAAGTGTTTTTAACTGCATTTTGACTAAAGGTTTAGCACAGCTTAAAGGAACTAGCCAACTGGCCATATCACTCCTATTACAAAATACAATGGGATACAATGACTTGTAATCCAGCAAAGTCCATGGAAACATCTACAGATTGCTACATAGATACACATTAAGTCTTGAAGAACACTTAGAATTTCTTGGGCTCAGGCTGGAAAAACCCAGTTAGTGACATTTTGAATGTGGCAAACAGATATAAGCAGAGATTTACAGTAAGGGCAGAGAAACAAATGGGCCGATGCCCTCAATCAACACAGCTCAAAAGATTTGGAGAACACAGATAGCTCCTCTGATCCTGACAGCCTACTTCAATTCTTGAACATCTCTCAGAAGATCCAACATTTCAGCTGGTTAAGTCTACCAGTGGTAGAAGCAAAGTACTTCATGGTCTTGTCTTATTCCCTGATGTTTCTATTTCCTCTCTTGCTCTAAGGCAATGCTCATCTTCTCTTTGACAAGACTTATCCATCAAGATATCCCTTCAGGACGCTGAAGCAGAACAATGCAGCCGCAGCCTGGATCAAGCACAGCAGTTGCAAGGGTGGGTTAAATAAATGTATGCAGATAATGCATGGGGAGCACCAAGAGATGTAATCTCCCTCGGAATTTTACCAGACTACTAAGAAAGCATACAGTAATCCATATGCATTCATCACGTTTGAAAATCACCAGCTCTTGCAATGGACTGCATATTCAGCAGCTCACTAATGGCATAATATTGTGGGATGGATACAAGAGTGAAACATAATGGGAGCTGACAAGCTGGACAGGTCTCAGAAATCTACACGCAAACTAATGCCCAGAGCAAAAAGCAAAAATGTAGAATAAAATAAAAATTCTGGCAGAAGGCTGGAGGGGCTCTAAACATAGCAGTGTGGGACACCTCCAATTATTTTTGACTGGCAAGTGGAGTCCATGCTGGATTTTTTTTGCTACTTCAAGGCTTTCCTGACATAGCCTCTGTATTGTGTTCACTGGTTGTAATAAATAAATGGGCATGTGGTTTCCATTGGATGTGGTATGTTTAAACCACTGCAACCAGCAGTGACTTAAGGTTATAGATGAAGCTCTCCCCTCCCTCCTCCATGTTCCTCCACACGCAGATGATATTCTCCCTGGGCAGGAGCAGTTCTGGCAATCATTTGACATCTCACAGCCTGCCTGGTACTGATCAAAATTTCTGATGTGATCTCGCAGGCAAAAATCAAGCTCCACTTCCCCGACCAAAACGACATTCCCTGTCTCAGGGTTTTTTGCTGGAGGTCCTGACATTTTCTGAAGCCTGAGGCTAAGTCAGAGACGCTCAGGATGGAGTTTTAAGAAATGGGATATGTGAAGCTTGTTTTGCTACATAAATGTCAGTAAAAGGGGAAGTCCAAGAGGATTGGTCTGGAGATGCACCTTGATGGAATCTGAACCTCAATTTTTTTAAAAAAATTGCCCTAAACTAAGTTTCTTTCTTGAATCTTCTGGATTCAAGTTTTTCTGTGCGTGTTTGTTTGATGTCTGAGCTTGTTCATTTTTGCCAGACACGAGCAGTACGAGAGCAGAGTCAAAGAATGGGACTGCTCTGCAGCCAGACATCCAGTCTAAACCAATTGCTTAAACTCTTTGTAAGACAATACCAAAAGACAGCTGATACAAACAGAGGTGAGGATAGTCCCAAAAGCGTAGGTGCTTTTTTTTGCACAAACCATTGAAAAAGTTCAAAATGAAGCATATTACCTTGCTGGATGGAAGTAAAACTTGTCCTTCTCATTGACATGTAACATCCTTGATCTCTCTGCTGTGATAAGAGGCATGATGCCTAAATGGTCAGCATTTGACATGATGCAGACGTCCCTGTCTTCACTGTAGCAGCTTTTTGTAAAACCAGTAAAGGTGACTTCTGCCAGGCATTAAGAGAAGATCAAGTGAGGAAAAGTGGTTAGAGGAGTGCCAGAACTAGAGAGAGAAAGGCTCTGTTCTGTGACATTTTCCATGTTAAATTGCTCCCATATGTATATATATACACAAATCATTTTTAAATCAAACTAATTGCATTGATCATAGATCTTCAGTTGGCTTTAGAATATTCCATAGCCAAGTTATATCTTAAGTTGGCACAAGCCAAGTCATGCCCATAGCAAATGAAATCAAAGGAAACAGTGAGAAAGAAACAAAAGCAAGAGTGATTAATAAATTTTCATTTGAATCAGTACAAACCAGTTTAATGACAACCTGCTTTGGATGGTTTATCCACTTGCCAGATGTTAATATGAGCCGGGTCTGGTGACACGTGCTTGGTTCTGGCACTGAACTCTTGCGCAGCAACAAAATCCATGCTTTACCACAAATTTTCTGTGAGACCCTGGGCAAGTCTATTTCATAGAATCATAGAATCATTGAGGTTGGAAAAGACCTCTAAGATCATCGAGTCCAACCGTCGTCTTTCTCTGTCTCCTTTATTCTTCAGTAAAAAGAGGATAATGTATTTTCTTACAAAAGTAGGTAGCAGTGAGGGATAAAGGCATGAAAAACTATGAGGTATTTAGATCCCACCACAGCAACCAGCTATCCAGGTTCTGCTACATGCAAATATTACTCTGGGCACTGTAGAATTTAATTTGAACCAAAGACATGGGATACATAACTGACTTTTATCCCTCTTGTGCAATCCCTTGTAACAATAAAAGCCATAACTGTTTCTGTGCAGCTGTAGTCATTATGTTCTACGCAAATTCTATACAAAGTGCTATTAACTTCTCAAACTTGGTATCTTTATTTAGCTAGAGGTAACTGTAGATCAGAGAGATGAATCAAGTGGAAAAATAGATAGCACAGAAGGCAGGCATGTTTGAGGTAAAATATATACATTAGCACATGACATATTTATACTGCAGTAGATTGAGAAAGTGAAAAATACCAAATAACATTTTTTTTAATTGAACTGTATCGAGCTGAAGAAGAATTCTGTTATTAATTCTACTGAGGCTCAGATTTCCCCACCATGTCCATTTGTGGGTGTGGAAAGCTGCAACTTCAATTGGAAAAATGTATTTAGTCAAGAAAAACAGTGACAGAATAGTCTGGCCAGTGGACATGGAAGACCAACCTTTCAGCTTCATGAGTCCCAAGACTTTTGGACAATGCTCAGTGTTGTGCCATGGGTTATCTGGCCTTTGGCTGGGAACAGTGGTAAACGTAGGCCATAAAATCCCAACACGGCCTCTTAGAGGGTAGTATGGTGGTCGATCCTTGGCTGTTAGATCAGCTGAGTGAGGCTTGATCCTGTCTCTGATGCAGTCAAAGGTTGAGCTTGTTGCGACAATGACGGAGTTTCTAAGTTCTATGAATCTTTTCCCCGTGTGGCATTGCTTGTCATAGAGACAGTACACTACTGGCATGAGACCCACAGTGTTGTCCACCAGCACCACATTGTCCAGGATGACGCTGCTTCCAAGGTGGAACATGACACCGTAGTCGTAATTCTTATAGGATAGAAAACCTGTGATTCTAGTGCAGGTCTGAAATCCGTCTCCTCGGTACAGATGAATACCATGGAGGCTTGAATGGGCCACGTTTTCACTGCAGTACTCTCCATCTAGCAAACATTCTTGGCCCCTGATATGGAAGCCAATTCGCTCAGATCCTGCCACAGCATTGCCACAGAGGGAGAGCCCAATGACAAGGTTCACCTTGATGCCAACAACCCAGTTTAATAAGCCTTCCGGCTGCCTGCTCAGAATAACAAGGTTCCTGATGAGAGAATGATTTTGCCCTTCCAAATCGATGCCAGGTCCAACCGTGTTGAACACCGTGTTATCATGCAACAAGATCCAGTTGCTCGTGACTGCTTTAATGCCAACTCCGCAGCTACCATTAATGCTGGATGACACCACCGAGGACCCTTGGGATATATTCCTGAATTCAATGGCAGAAAGCTGAGGAGGCCCAAAGTTCAAAAACTCAATATTTAAGAGTTGAAGGACACCTGCAATGAGATAACTATAGTGAAATCAAAGCTTAAAAGGGAGGTAAGGATGACATCCATTTAAACAGCACTCAGGCATATAATAGCAGGCAATCTTTGTCAGTGTATTGCCAGCAATGGGTATTTGTTCATAAATATATATAAAGTTATAGTAAAAACCAACTAACCACAGAACAGCCCCTCCTAAAATATATTCCACTATTTATGAAATATTATTAATACTCATGTTTCATACATGTCGCACAGTCACAGTTTGCTTAGAATTGCATAGCACATGCAAATGGATACATCTGTTGTTAGACCGTACTGTCTTGGGCAGAACTGGTCTGGTCGATGAGGACAGGCGAATCTCAATTACCTTCAAACTCTGTCCCACTGGAGTCTGTAAAACGTCCCACCAGCATCCTCCCAGAGCAAGCCACATCAGACTTGATCTGTACGTTCCGTGTTAGGAGTCCGACCTCCGCAGCCAAAGGGATGCGTCTACCGTCTTCTGTGTCATGAGAGTGCCCTGAGGAGTTTCAAGAAAGAAAATGTGATAAGTGTCTATCATACCTATAAACCAGT
Source organism: Aptenodytes forsteri (assembly GCF_000699145.1). Lineage (NCBI taxonomy): Eukaryota > Metazoa > Chordata > Aves > Sphenisciformes > Spheniscidae > Aptenodytes > Aptenodytes forsteri. The sequence continues at coordinate 1,538,629 of NW_008796220.1, read as the reverse complement.
GCTTTGAGGGACATAAAGCCTGACAGCTTATGCACAGCTTCTCTGCAGAATTTGCACTGACATTCAGGTGTGTTTTTCCTCCAGCACAATCTACACACATCAACACAAAAAGAGAAAGGCCACCTGTCCATCAAATATTCACCATGCGCTTATATTTTACCAACATATTTCATTTTTAGAAAAAGAAGGTGCTAAATCTTTTCCCTGTGGTGTGCAGATGCCAAATCAATGAACAGATTCACACTTCATTTTTTCTAAGCTGTATGTGCTGGAGTTATTCTTCAGTACACTGCAGAGTTGATCTCCATGAATTCTCATTAGGATCAGACCAATGACAATGCTAAAAAACAATTTGCTACAGAGTCTGGGTTGTGTGTGTTTTCTAAACAAAGTCTTTCTAAACGAGACTTTTGAGAGAGTTTATGCAGGTGTCTAGCTTGGAATTAATCTCAGGTGACTTTAGATGTCTACAGATATGATTTAGTTATCCAAACCATTTTTATGTACAATGGAAAGCAACAGGCAATTCTCAAGTGCAATTTGTTATCTATTTTATACATCTGCTTTAGGGGGAGATGAAATACAAGTGAGCAGTATGTATTTTTCTGCTTTGATTATCAAGGGAGCTGAGAGTGACTAGCTCATGTGTGAACATTTACTGTAGATATCTACATTTGCCCAGGCGAATCCCAGTATTTACGTAGCTCTTAATTCTCCCATCAGTCCTTTCTTTTTCCAGCTATATCTAACAACTGCTGCAGTACTCAATGTGTATGTAATCATTTCATCCTAGGATACACTTACTGTATCTACATTAGCTAAGAAAATAGGTTAAGAACCGTTCTCTGGCCCCAGGACTGATTGGCAGGTTTCTTCCTTCCCTTGCAAAAAAGAAAAGCTATGCATAAACTAGACATGCTATCCTTTGAACTGCATTTTGGTTTTTTTTAAATGCAACTGTCATACGAAACTGTGCCATGGAGGCTACTATCGATTAACACTATGGATAATTGCAGAATAGGGCTCAGTTCCAAGTGAAACTTTGTTTGTTAGCCGAGGTATAGCCATTTAAAACACACAATATTTCTGAACCTTTTTATCCATCATACTAACTTTTATGCCTACTAGCTTGAATAAAGACTAAATTAAAAAAAATATTGCTACGCATAGGAAAAATCCTGGGTTTGGAGCTTCAAAACTTGACCTGTTAATAACAATTCTTTTATTTTTGTTAAATAGATGGTAATAAATTTACTTTATAGGCTGAAATAAAATTAAATTAATTATCAACAGTGTGTCTCTTTTTGCAGTTAAATATAGATCCCATGTAATCTACACATGAAATAGAGCTATATACAGATTTTATGTTTATTTACATATTAGATTACAAATACAATTGTTTTATGCCATGGACTTGAAATTTTGCACTTGAAATTAGACTCCATGAGTCTAATTATTTTGCAAAAAGTTTTTTTTTTTATTTTTTCAGTTTTTGACACACCACAGAAATTGTGTAAATGGCCAAAAAACCTCTGCATTTATTTTTTGCCTTTAAAATTTGAGTTAATTTCTCTCTCTGCTAACCAATTCTACTTAAAACATGAAACACCAGGAAGTTTTCCAAAATTATTTAACACTGAATTAATTCTATTCCCAGAAATTCGTGTTAGAATCAGCTATTCTGTGCAATTTTTAACATCACATTTTCAGTATCAAAACAGCAAGGAAAAAAGCATATGGAGAAAGAAATGAAGATAGCTCAATAAAGTAGAATTGATCTTGCTGAGATCTGAAATGGAAAGTCAATGCTTCAGAAGAAAACTCTCAAATGGAAAGACAGATTCCTTACCAATATGCCTGTGCAGAAGGCGTTCATGAATTCTTATGCTATGACCATTGACTTCTTTAAGTGTAACTACTTCAGCTTGGTGGGCTTCATAGGAGGAAGAGCTGATCACAATATCTCCACCATGATTCCAATCCACTTCGTCCTCCACAAAAATCCTGTAATGCCGAGATATTAAGTTAGTCATTACATTTACGAGAGTTATGCTCACAGATTTCCTAAAAAATGAGCAACAGTTTTGCCTAGGCAGATCTCAGAAAGAATCCACAGGCTAAGCTCTAGGAAAAGCCCCTTTAGGGCTTTCTGCAAAAACAGATGTCTAAAATATGTGGGAGGAATTTCATCCTGAAACATCTACTTCACACCATTGATTAAGAAGGTATAAGGTTCCAGTGCAGAGTTGCAGGGCTCAAGTAAATTGCCTACCAAAGATGCGTCAGACCAATTTTGGTGCCAGGAATATCCTACAGAGCTGAAAGTCAACGTTGGACTTAGACACCAAAATGTAGGTGTCCATGTGTAGGAGTATGTCCGTGTGCACTTGACATTTAAGCTTCCAGTGTAGTTGATCGGTACAGTCAGTAGTGTGTGGAAGGCAATTCAGGTCTCTCTGAATTGGGCACATAGAGCAGGATTTGATTGCCTAAACGTGAGCACCTGTTGCTATTTGAGATGTCCCAGGATATCTAAGACATCAGCTGGTAGATATGATAGGACTCGTTCATGGAGAGTTCCTGGAGCCACGGGTGGAAGCCATAGAGGGAATTCAAAGGCATCTCAGATGAGCCCAAAGGCACCTCAGATGAGCCCCAAAACTATGTTTAGGTACCTGAATCCTGCCCTTGGTGGCTGAATAGCCCTCTAGGCTCCAGCACCTACGACTCCACTGACTTGAATGGGAGCTTGAGCACCTTTTTCAACATTTCACACAGACACCTCCATTCATCTGTTTTAATCTTGAACTGAAGATGCCCTTTTGCATTCAAGTTATATTTGTAGCTCAGGGTTTTTTTAGCTTCACATACAGAAAATAAGAGCATTTAGTGAAAGCAAAATTAATACTGATCAGTGTTTATGTATATTCGATAAACACCAAAGGTCCTACTACACGGTGACTGGTGCTGGCCAGGTGATGATCTATATTCCTCAGGTAATTGTTGAGAAAATAGGCCACTGAATTAATTCAGAGAATACCTCATCGTGCACTCAAGAGTTACAGAATTACAGAGAGGAAGGAAAAGTCCTAAAGGGATGTAACTAGCAAGCTATGTTGCCAAGTTTTCCTAGTGCCTCTTCTCCCAGGTTTTTTCAAAGGTGACTAGGCTCAAGATAAGTACTTCCAGTTTTCAGCACCTGTGAACATCGAGTAGAGAAGTCTACCAAAACTTTGATTTCTTTTTTTGCTTAGAGGAAGCACGGGACAGCTTCTGAAACAGCAGGAAAGTGTTAGTGCGACTGAGAACTTTGTATTGTTCAAGGATAAATGCACTGGCAAAGAGGAAGCAAAACCACACAGAGTAAGAATAATTGTGGCATTTTTCACAGTTCACATGCAACCCGTACTACAAGTTGAATCTTAAGTCCAGTTCCAAGCACACAATCCAATAATAATTCACGTCTTGTGGACCCAAACATAATTCTTTTGACTCTCGCATTTCAAAGAAATCTAGTGAGAGGAATAAGTAAGCAAAAGAAAGCCTCTAAGCTGCTAATCTGTTGAAATACTAGTTTAGGTTTTCACTGTAAGCAAATAAGCAATTCTTTTTTTTTTTCCTCTTTCTTTTTGAAAGCATAAGTCCTTCCCTAATTCATGTGCTGATTCATGCTGGAAAATATATACAGCAGCTTCTCTCAGTCAATAAAAAAGCCACTTCCTTCAACTTTCATATTTTAGCACTGACTTGCCTATTTCCTGTATCTAACCACATTAACTCTTAGCTGGCTATTAGTAGGCTTTTCATGATAAATAGCTTTTTTTTTTTTCTTTTTCTTTCTTTTAACAATGAAAAGAACTGTTTGTGTCATATTTAAGGTGGATGAATGAACTCCAAATGCTTATATCTTAACACCTCATGATATTTCATATAAAGCATCTGGGCAGCAGGCCAATACGAGCCTGGATCCATTTCATCCAATTATTTAACTGTCATGCTTCAGTCAAGAATCTGTTTACTCTGAACTCCCATCCTAATCAGGGAAAGAGAAGAATTTCCAGAGGGTGATTCTAATGTTGCATGGTTTGAATCAGCATCTGGAAGTATCTGTCTCTCCACTGACCATACAGCAATCCTAAACAATTAATCTACACTAGACACTCAACTTTGTGAGAGCTAACAACAAACAAATCCTACTTGTGAGATCTTTGTGCCTCCACTGCACATCTCTACAATGAGTTTACAAATAATTCCTTCCCTAAATGCTGATATTTCACCTCTACCTAGATGGGAACTCTTCCAATGAGTTTTTGTTAAGCCTGACTAGTAGATATTTTTTCTTTGAATACATGTATTTCAGTTAAAAATGAAGCACTTGGAAGAATTACAGCAAAAGGTGACGAATATTTTGTGCAAGGCAGAGTCAAGAATGAGAGTTCCAGAGAGATCTAGTAGGTGCCCACCCCACACCGACTAATGGTCAGTGCACTTACGGGTGAGATCCTTATGCAGACACGTTCTCTGGTTCAGGTGAAAGGTTTGAACTTCAGGCCATAGACACCCATTCTCTTAACAAGCATCTGTGGCAACTCCATTGAACCTGTCTTAGGCGATGGTTTTGGCTAAGCCTTCGGACTGAATTCATGGGTAAGTGATCATGAAGATGAGTCTGCTGCAGGGGCTGTAAAAGTTTATGGACGGGCAGCAACAGGGGAGAGAGAAGGTAGCATTTCAAAGCTATTTTTGCCAAGGTTAAGTGAAAATGTGTCTATACCTTGGAAGCCTCACATCCCACACAGAAACCTTACTCTTCAGGCTATGCAGGCAGCCTTATAGTCTTTGAGCCAATTGACATTATTTACATATACAAAAAAGATTAAGTCTAATAGGACAAATTAAGATGTTCGCTCCAGAAACCACTCCATAAAGGACTGATCTAAGATGTGAAGAACATGGTTCATATCCCAGTTTTGCTTAATTCAGAGATGAGATTTTAATGTACGTCTCTTAAACCAAAATGAACACCCTAATCATCAAGATATCAGCCATTTTGGAGTAAATCTCTTCCTTCTAAAAAGAAGAAAAACAGAGGGAGAGAGAGAAGAAGGAAGGAAGAAGGACAGAAGGACAGAAGCAAGCAAAGAAGGAAAGACAGAAGGAAAGAAGAAAATCTCAACTTCATTCTTCTTTAGTATTAAAATGAGTCTAAAAATAGTATAATTTTCTTGCAAGATGTAATATTGTTCTTCTTCTACCTAGACATAGTTTAAATATTATCACAAATGAAAAGAGTAATATTGATACAAGTCATAAGAACAGGTGCCCAGACTTAATATTTGGAGGAATATTTGGGCAAAATACCACCTTTCATTGCCAGGAGCAACGTTAATTCCCAGATGTGTCCAAGATGTCTTAGGATAAGCGCTATAAATTTTTACCTTTCCATAGACCCCTGGGAAAAACAGAAGAAGACCAAAAGTTAGGGCAAAGAGAGACTTGAGAAGAACTGAACCAATAACTAAATACATGGAAATCTTTACATTTATTAAAACATGCTTCTATATTTTATAAAAAGTGTAAGAACAGCACATAACCTCCACTTGAAATACAAAGTGAACTAGAAATAAATTATTAATAAAGTAAAATGACCATCACATGTAAAGGCAAGAAAGGGGATTGTGCCATAGAAGCCTCATTAACTCAAACTGGAATTGCAGACAAAGGTATCTACCTTAAAAAAAAAAAAAAAAATCTACCTAAGTAAACAAAATAAGTAAAAAATCCAGGAATGAAAGACAGAAAAAATTACTCAGCTATTATTTATATTTCTGATCTGTGAAAAATTCACTTTTTTTTTTCTGGAAAGGGGATCCAAACCCAGAGTAAAAAGCCAAAATATAGAAACTTTTCATACAGATGACATGTTCCAAGAAGATTACATTTGAAGCATGAAAAATTTCTGATTTCCTGCATTGAAATGTTTTGTTTCAATTTGCTGACCTGATCTGAAATCTTTCAGTTTGAGTCAGTTCAACATTTGTTCTGCATCTCTAATAGTGACACATTGCTTCAGAGGAGTTGTGCTTCAAGTATTTAGTGGACCCATTTTACTGCTTGGGTTAATCTCCTCCATGGACAACTTTTTCCACGACATGGAAGTCAAATTGCTAGCTCCCGTTATACTTCAACTCCTAAGTAATTTAGACTTAAAAACGACGCAGAATCCAGAATCAATTAGGCTTCCGTCTTGCCTTCCAAACATTCCACTTAGCTATTTGCTAGAAGTTTGTAATTGCTTGATCAATGTGTGCAATACTTTCTCAATGTCACTATCAGAAACAAATCGGGTGGGGGGTGTGTGTTTGATTGTTCATTTGTTTTTTCTCTGAATTTCTTTAATATTCTACAAATCTTGATGGAGGCAATTTCTCTTGATAGCAGTTTGAATTTCTGCTGTCTTTACAAAAGTTCAGCAATGAATGAAGCCTTGCAATACTCAAGTATTTTTTAAAACATGGAGAACAGAAAAGTTAACATTTCTTTAACCATAATTACATGAGGAGATGTAAATTTTAACATAAACCTTCTTTTGTCAGTCTTTCTATGAGTCCAAATGTTTGGAAATATTTAAATGTGTGTATTTGGATCCATCCAGTAGCTCTTGGATGTAGTTCATCTCAATTAAGTCAGGCTTTAAAAATAGCGATATGAGTTTAAACTCATCATCCTAGCCTGGAAACTTGACTGCAATTTGTTTCATCCTAAGAGAGACCAAAGATAACTGAGTCAAAATGCCCTCTGGCAATGTGCATTTCTCTCCACTCAACAAGGTCATCTTGGTTTGAATACTCTCAACTTTGACAATTACCTTTTACAAATCTCAGATCTAGAACTAAGACCAAACCCTTGTACATGTGTGTAAGTCCTTTTAAGTCCTCTCCAGTTTATCATATAAAGACCTCAGGATTTGACACCTGGTTGATCACTTCTGTCAAATTTTACCTAAACAGAATCCATAGAAAATCCAGGAATTAACCTGGTGAAAGTTAACAATTTCAGCTCAAAAAATATGTGTACCTTTGTTAGAAGTTTTCCTGCATGGCACAGTAAAAGGCTCAGCAGTGGTAGATTTGGCTATTGCCTAAGATTGGTTTCCTATGAAAAGGTGAACTCATGTTTCATACCAATACTCCCTGGGTGGACATTTATTTCCTCCAGACGATCACAGTAAATCTCTTCAGATGCCCGAAGAAGGACCAGCAGCTTTAAATCCCTTTCTAGGGGATGTTGAAAAGAACCTGCAATAAAGCAACAACCCATCCACAAAGGTATCAATGGCTTTTGAAATGCTGAAGGGGGGGGGGAGCGGAACTGGGGTGCGTGAATCCAAATTTAGAGGTCTAAATGACTGAACTAGCATTTTCCTCCTCAGCCCAGTTTTGCCTTTCTGCTCTATTACAATTTCACCAGTTCCCAGGTAATCATGAGTCCTGCAGCCAGGACTAAATGGTAAAATGGTCTTTCAGACCAATGGAAAGATTGAGGGAAAAGAGCAAGGGAAAAGAAAATGCCCAGGAAGTGTTGGTGTGCGCGATGGTGCTCTTATCTTGTGGTGATAAGTCTGTACAGTAAAATGTATTCCAACTGTGACTTCATTTATTTCACCAAGGGTAGTTTACAGTTACAGAAGAAAATGGCCCAGCACTAAACAGATACTAAGGAGGAAAAAGTAGGACAGTTTTTGCCCTGGAGAAATGTATGCGGAGTCCAGTAAAAGAGTTCAGCGTTCCTTTAATATTAGAGATTAAATCAATTATGCAACAGAAAACTGCGGCAGATGTAGAACTAAAAAATATATACATATCTGTACAAAATTAGCTGGCCTGTCATGTTCTTTTAATATTTAAAAATTACTAGTTTGGAAAAGAGAGCTGATTTTGCATCCTAAAGAAACATTCCTCTTTAGGAGCATTTTTTAATTAAGTGAAATCAATAAATAAATTAATTGTTCTCCACCAGTCTCTGACTGATATCCGTGGATATTTAAATTCTCCGTACATCTTTTAAATGGGTAAAAGACAAACAGTACAAGACTTGCATGCTCCCCCTGTAATATATCTCACACCAGTGAGCTTGTATCTTCTCTGGGGACATGGAGGGAACACATTCAGTCTTACAGCACCCATCATTTATCCAAACCATCTTTGACTTTCTTGTTTAAACTCCCACAACTGTGGTTTGAACAGAAGAAAACCAGGAATTGGGCTGTAACCAAATACTACTGTCAGAAACCAAAACTAGTGATAAGCACTTTCACCACTGATGCACTAGGTTAAACAAATATCCAGCTAGAGCAGCAGAAGAGTTATGTAGACATTTGTGTCTATTTTTGTACTCAGAGTGATTGTTTTCCTGCTTCAACCTCAAGCAAGGTTGTGATTTAAAATACTCAGCCTGGACATACCTTTCCCAATCCTCAGGTCAACCTTACCCCCTGGGATGAAGTTATTAGCTACACTGACGACCAAAGAAAGACTCAACAAAAATGTTTGGAGACCTTTATATTGATCTTACAACGTTATTCACAATTACCATTTCCTAACCGTGATGATGTCCCCTTAAAGTGGGGGATTATTATTAATTATCATTATGAATTACTGTTGGTGTTATTATTAGTGTTATCATTTTACTGCTGGATACAAAGCATTTACTATTTCCTCTAGTTAAGTCAGTTAAAAATAGCTATGTGACGTATCCAATTCTCAGCTCAATTTTAAAACAATTTTTAAGTAGGCTTCCAGGCTTAGCAATCACAGGCAAATGCTTGGATACATGAATTCTAAAGGCTTGAATTGGAAGTTATCACTCCTTTGAAAGGATTACATCTACATTTAGCTAAAATTTGTGACTTTTAGTCCTAAAAAGCATGACAATAGGTTAAGGAATGTTACCCTTGTTAAAGAAAAAAAAAACACGCAACACAAATATAATCGAGTGAGAAACAAAGAAGTTATAATAAAACTATTCGTAATAGTTCATCACCATATTAAATCCTTAGCAAAGAAAACAAAAAATGGGAAGATACCGTTCACAGAAATGCTTCAGTGGCTGGAAACTGTAAATGGTATATGACACAAAAGAACACAGGAGATATCTATGAGTAGAAAAATTAGACTTGCTTTAAGTATCTTTAGAACAAAACAATCTTAATACTTGCTTATTTCTGTTAATAGTTCCATGGTGTTAAATCAATGGATTTCAGTAACTTGAATGCAAATGCTACAGAAGAGTGAGCCCAGAAACTCGTTGGACTATTAAGGCGGACTTTTCAGTCAGTTTGGGATCACTCACGTTGTCTCAGAGCACTTGAAGAAAGCTAATATTGTGCCAATATTTCAAACAAAGATAAAAGTAGGACCCCCAGGTAACTACAGGCCTGTCAACTTGACACTGATTCTAGGGGAAAAATAAATGAAAACGGAATGTCCAACTCTGAACACAATTAATAAATCATTAAAGGTGGATGATATAATTAATGCCAATCAACCTGCTTTTATAGAAAAAAGGTCCTGTGAAACTTCCTTGTTGCCATCTTCTAATGAGATTACAGGTTTAGTTGATAAAGATAATAGCTTTGATATAATATAATTGGCTTCTCCAAGGCACTTGACTTAGTAGCACAAAACTTTCTGATTAACAAACTACACTGGCACGACATGAACATGGTACACATTAATTTACAGGCTGACTGACTGGAATGGGGGCATTGACTCAAGCAGGTTTGTTTCTGGTGTGGTCTTGCAAGCCCTGACGTGCGCAACGTTTTATCAATGACCTGAAGGAGAATGAAGATACTGAAAGTAAGCAGATAAGCTGACACGAATGGGCAAAAAGAAATATTAAAGAGATGGGCCAGCAAAGACAGCAATAATTTGGAAGTGAAGAATAAGGAAAGAAAGTGAAGAATGTTCAAACTATAATAAAACAGGTCTTGAAAAGGCAAAGCTCTCTGTGTGAATGGATGGAGAACAAAGGAAAACAAAGGAAAAAGCTGAGAAAGGTCTGAGATATGCCTTTTGGTTTAGTCTAAATACAGCCCTACCAAATGGCTCATGAAAATGAAGGTATGGAAAGGGCAGCTACCTCAGCTTGCTCATAGGGAAATCCAAAATAGTTCATGCACACAAGTCACTGGGGCTGGGTAAGTTTCCTCACCTTATGAAGTAACTGGCATATGAAATCACAGCTCTAAGTAGTTTTGTTAAAACTACCAAGTTTTGAACATGGACTGGAACTATGGTCCACATAAACACTGGAATCATAATTACTGCAACACATATGTGAAGGATCTGGGCTTTACAGACTGTCTTTGAACTTTGGATGTGAAAGCTTCAGGTTGCTTGCCCCACTTCATTGTGGTGAACAACTCCTACTTAAGATGACATCAAACTGCTGAATTACCCATCCTGCACATGAGACGTGCAGAAATGGATCCCGCTTCATACTCCTACTACAACTGGAATGTTTACCAATTTGATGAGCAACCTGGTTGATCATAAGGTGAGATAATAAGGCACCACTGGCAGAGAACCAGAAAATAGGTAATTGCAACCAGAAGCTGCTAGAAGTGTCTGGTGAGATGTGCAGAAAAGGTCAGGAGGGACTAATGACAGCGTACACAGATAATAGATAGGGCTTCCTCAAACACGTCTTCTTCCAACATAGATAGGGCTTCCTCAAACACGTCTTCTTTCCAGATGGAAATGGAAAGTTTATCTGGAATTTGAAGGCTTTGCTCATCTGTCCAGATCTGGCACATATCTGCCAGCCTGAGCAGTGCTCGTGAGCAGTGGTTTGTCCACTCTGGATATCTCAGGCATTTCCTCAGAGCAGACACAGGTCAATCTGTTGATGCGTAGGCAGCAAGCGTGCAACTTTCTACGAGCTGGGTTTTCTGTGCAGGCACTGCACAGTCCGCTTGGGCCTTCACTGTCTGTCTGATGATTGATGTCACATCAAACGGCCTCACTGCAGGTGTGTGACCTTCTACAAGGGGTATCTAAAGCTGATGTTCTTCCAGGGAGTGCTGGCACCACAACGCATGCACTACACAGTGCAAGAAAAACCCCATATATGGTAATCCTATGTATAAGAAACAACCTACCCTGCTAATAAAGTCACTGCTGATTACATACTTTCCTGAAGAAATGTGAGGCCCAGTGGCCAGGATTGCAACACAGATCTGTTAGCATAATGGTTGCAGCTGATTCATAATCCTTCCTCAGGTCTAACCTCTGGAGAGGATAAAAACCCACTATGTGAAAGTAGGAGGAAAAACAACCCACTATGTGAAAGCAGGAGGGAAGAGAAAAAAACCCACGATGGAAAAGAAGGAGGAAAAAAAAAAAGGGGGGGTGGGGGTGGGGAGAGAACAGAGAGAGAGGTGTGTTTTTCCTACCTGGATTTTTCCTGGATACTTATTCTGGACTGAAGCCTGGATCTAGTTTGCTGTTGAGTTTCAAAAGCATTTTCCATTGTTTTCATATTTCAGTTTTATTCCAGATGTTCTTCCTGACAGTATTTGTTGTGTTTTTTTCTTTTTCCATAGCAAAACCCATTCAATTCTTTCCTAGAATAGTGGGTGTTTCCTCCCTTCTAGCCTTTCCTTTCTTTACAACATAACACTCTGCAACAGCTGTTGTATATAAGAGCAAGGAAATCTCTGAGATAAGGTCCCCTCCCTTCCATTGGCAACTAGACTTTGGTAAGTATCTTGCAGTGTCCATCTCCAGCATCAGCTCTGTGTTTCCTGAATTCAAAACTTCTTGGACTCTACCTACCCAGCTATTTTGAAAACAGTGGTATATTGTCACCAGAAAGTCTGAAGAGTTTTTATTCATGGTCAATGCACAGCTGGATAGTCACCTAGTGCTTGTTCTTCCCGAGCTGTTCCTTCAGGTCTTCAGACTGCACTCTGCAAAGAAGCCTATAAAAGCAGCTGTGAGCAAGGAGCCATCACATGGGTTGCCTCTTACAGGTGGTGCTGCCAAGTAAACAGAAGAGATGAGAGACAGACAGCTGTGGAGTAGGAACCAGCAGCCAGAAGTGAGATGAATGTCCAGGGAATAAGAAGTGAGACACATAGGATAGGATTCAGCTGCCTAAATGTAGATGCCTAGTGCCACCTGAGAGTCCTAGTGCCCTCCAAATCCACCATGTGAGGTTAGCAGATACAAGACAGGGATCAATGACAGAACAGTGGCTTTTTAAGCAGAAGCTGGAGGCCAGGTGGGACACCTGAGGGTGCCCAAAGTGATACAAAATCCTTACAGTTAGACAACTGAACCATGTTTCCAGGGAGATTCATATACCTACATTTAGGTTTCTTAATGCAGATGTTTCCATGTTCTCTGGCTGTCTGAGCTAACAAAGATCAGACAATACAGTGTAGACTGCAATTTTGCTCTAGATACCTCTATCTGCCAGTCCAACTGACTGCAGTGGCTCCACTGACCGGATTGGCTACATCTCTACTGAAACAGCCAGCTCACATGCTGATGTCCACATGTTATGCCTAAACTTGGGTGTCTTAAACATGTGAACCAAATCACTTCCCTAGATGATTACGATCAGCTAAAAGAAACCAAGTGGCTTGGAAAGGATAAAGCCCAAACAGACGGAGGCTGAGAGATGAATTGAAGGGGATGCAGATGGTGCAATGAACTTTTCAAACCACTTTTTCTGTGATCAGGGATGAAAAATTGCTCTCAATACATCCACAGTATTGGATAGCTGTGCAGGCATGCTATGTGACTGTAGGATGGGACTCAGACCACAGCTAAGTAAGATGGGACCCACACAATAGAGGTACTGGAGAAGCTGGAAAAGGTAGTCAATTGGTGAAACTCACTTGTGTCCTAATTGTTGTTATAAGGCTGAGCATTAACCATCACTAACACATGGCCATTTCATGAAGTAAGTACAGTGATTTACCCCATCACTAACACATGGCCATTTCATGAAGTACAGTGATTTACCCTTTGGGAAGTCAATATGGGGGTTCTTACTAGTACTGAAAAGAAGGGGAGTGAATGCATTAGAGCTCTCTTACCACAAGCAAGATAAGAGACATCAGAAATATCTAGGGTTTCATCTCCAGGCAATCAAGCCATAAGCTAATGATGACCTTCGGCTCCTTGCCTCAAATGAGTGACATGACTGACAAGCAGCCATCATGAGATATGCAAAAAAAGAATGTGACAAGTTGAGACTAAAAAGAGAAATCCTATCTGGATAATTACTTGGCGAGTACTACTATAAAAAGCAAAAATAGCCTGCCAGCAAAGAGCAGCTGAGTACAGTGGAGTTCAAGACGAGTCCAACGGATCAATTTGTGCAAAACAAACTTCAGCATTTTCTGCAGCCTTATCAGGAACTGAGGGCTTTGTTCAGCAGTGGAACAGGGCACTTTCTGCGCATATCTTCTGTGCTTTAATGCTGACTTATGGGTTAAAATGAATGGAACCACCCTAGCAGAGAACAAAAAAAACCCGCTGAGTTGTTGAGCTCAACTTTTCCTTTCTTATTCTGACACAGGTGTGCTAATTATATTTAGCAAATCACTTAATCTCTCTGAAGCTTAAACTCTCCTTCTATAAACTGGAAAAATAGCTTTTTTTTTTTTTTTACAGCATGGCAACACAGTGAGGTAGAAATAAATGGTGTTTCTAAAATGCTATTGCAAATATCACCAGGCTAGGAGGACCCAGAGGAATTACTGTGGGGATAGATCCACACATTTTACTTCTGGGTTGTCCAAGGGCTCTGACAGAGTTCTTGCAGCCCTTTACAGAGCTTTCATCATTTCACATCTCCCGGTGATTCTGTTGATCATAATTCACACTGGATTGTGATCATATATTGAAGAGGAAAGTGATGAAAAACCCTCCAGGAACATAGGTGTCCCAAGAATTCTGATCTTCCAACTGTCACTGTATTTTCTCATTCCAGTTTCCCTGCAAATTATTGTTTTAATAAAATTAATTAGGTTCTTGTTGATGTTTCATAAACTGCAATTTTACACTGATTTTTTTTCCCCTTGGTTATGTATTTCTCATCATCACTGAGTTCCTATGCGCTTATAGTCATGTTTCACCATCTGACTTTTTTTTCCCTGCAGATAAGATGTCAAGTGCTCTGAAGGGCACCAAAGTCCAAGATTTGTTTGTAGAACTTATCATTGTTCTCTAGCAGTTTAAGTGAACAAAATACTCAGGCTCTATTAGAGAGTCTTTGGCCCAGGCCACTGAATTAGAAGCAACAGCACGTGGCCAAAGATTGCTGTACCGAAAACAGGGCATGGAGAAGTTACACAACAGGGAGGACCTGGGGATTTGGCTCACATGATGTCAACCTCAGATCCTGCTCAGGCAATGCTGAATGCTGATGTCCACATCTATTAAATCTGTTTACTAAACTGTCTCATTATCTATTTTGTGTCAGGATTTCTTTAGGGTGTGGTAGAATTGGACAGATGGGCTTCAAAACCTTCCTTTGGGCATGGAACAGTCAGGATTGGACAGATGGGCTCCAAGAAGCTACCTTTAGGCCTTGAACACATGGGAAGAGAAAGAGGAAGGGAAAAAAAAAACCCTCTTGCACTCTCAGTTTTACAAGCAAACATAGAAGCCAGTATAAGATGTGGGAAACCTGCGGAGTCTCTACCCACCTATCATCTCACAGCTGAAACTAGAGCAAGGATACCTCTCCAGAAGATGCTGGACTACGATTTAACAGCTGTAAATACCTGTTTGGCTTTTAACATCGTTACTACTCACAGATGTGCTGGAGGGGAGTTTGTGCAGCAAAGAAAGAAGTGCCTCAATGTTTTTTAATATGTTTTTAGCAATGAACACATGCTTTTTCTTAAAACCAATATGAAACCACATTTAAACTACAAAAGAGTGTAAGTAAGAAACGACTGAGATTCTTTTAAGTATATATATATTAACCTCCCAGATTAGGCTTTCAAACCCCTTTTTCCAAAGAAAAACACAAGGCAGTAAAAATAACTCTTCTGGCCAGTACTGTATTAACTAAACAGTCCCTTGAGATTAACAACAAACAAATATTGGAGCAGACTTCCTCAGGAGGTGATTACACAAACAAATTCTCTTTTTAAAGTTCATGAAACCAATCTTGAGAAAGGTCAAGCAGTGATCAACAACGTGATCCCAGCGTCCTAAGGATTCCTGTGAGTAAATACAATGCCTGGCTTTAGGAACCTTGATATTTAAAGGGAATTATGTGAGTAATTACTTGTGTGTGGAAAAACACCGATCCTGTCCGTTGCAAATAATGTGGAACAGCCCCAGTGACATTGGGGACTCTGAAACCACTAGAAGTAGGGGAAGGTGGTACCTCCCTGAAGTCCTGGTGCTCATCTGTACAGAGGGATGAGAGGAACAAATGTGCCGAATCCAGCTGTGCCGGTTTCATGCCACAGCGGGATTTCCAGGCGCTCTGGGGATTCTCCGTGACTCTGTTTATGTTGGCTTTAAATACTTCTGTGTCACCTAGAAAGTGTCTTACTAATGCCCACAGACACCAGGCACTGCCTGAACACTAAGGTAGATCCTGCCCTGAGGAATTACTGTCTCATAAAGCAACTCCACATGAAATAGGGAGGACTTTTACACACATCAGAAGAAATCTCAGCCACGATGAAATCAGGAGTATTGCCATTAGCTTCAGTGGGGTGAAGATAGCAGTATTTGTAATATGTTGCTATAAAATGAACAGGTAATTAGCTCCAGTGGATAATCATTGTGCTTAACATGGATTCTGGGCGTCCACATTGCAGATATCCAGATAGCTCTGTGGCATTAGGATGGCCAGCATGTTTATAGTAACACTACACATTCTTTCTTCCCACTTTCTCTGTCTATCAAAAGCAGAAATAAACCCCATGCATCCAGAAGACAGGCTGCTCACTTACCCACTTTCAGCGTACCCCCCACCACCGCAATACAGGCTGCACTCAGGACATTGCTGGAGTTGCTGGGGAACTCGAGGGTCCCCAGGATGTAGAGACCTCTCAGAGGGGGAAGAGCCGTATCCACCAGGATGGTCCTGTCTGAGAAACAAAGGATAGCGTTGTTTAGAACGATGGCAGCCTACCAACACTACTTGCCAAAAAGTGTGGCATGGAGGTGAAGAACATTAACTTTGCTTGAGTTTTGCTTTATTTAGATTGGTTTTGCTTAGAACTACTGGAACAGGGCTTGTGTGTTTGTGCAGCATCCACAACCAGAACCTCATCTACAGCTGAGGCTCCATGGTGTGGCTGTAATCTGATAAATGAACAAGAACATAATATTTACAATGATACTGTTGCATGCTTAAGTCTCATCAAATGTTTCCTGAACCTTTAAGAATGCATGTGAAGGGCAGCAAGTCGGAGACATGTTAGTCTCGCTACGTGAATCTGGCACTGTTTATGAAAGTAAATCTTGATCACCCAATGCAATGAAACAGGGCTAAGTTAAGCTGTGTCCGGACAGCGTTTTTCCCTCATGGCATTAAAGAGAACAAGATTGATGGAAATGAAAAAATCCAGCCGTGTCACATAGGTGCTTCACGGCACGGAGAGCTTGCAAGTCCCCACCTTGTTAACAGCAGTGATCAGGGTGACAAGCTGAAGCCACACACCACAACCCACCTCCAGTGACACCCTGACCCTGCTTTTTCCTCCCTGCAGTTTGGCTTTGCTCCCTCAGGTTTTGTGTATAAAAGCCCACCTCTTCCCCTCCAGCCAAGAAGAAAGTTTTGCTTACATCAACACAATCTGCAGGAAGCCAGACTTCACAAGCGGTGTTCCCCAGGGCTCAGTTTTGGGGCCAGTTCTGTTTAATATCTTTATCAACGATCTGGATGAGGGGATTGAGTGCACCCTCAGTAAGTTTTCAGATGACACCAAGTTGTGCGGGAGTGTTGATCTGCTCGAGGGTAGGAAGGCTCTGCAGAGGGACCTGGACAGGCTGGATCGATGGGCCCAGGCCAATTGTATGAGGTTCAACAAGGCCAAGTGCCAGGTCCTGCACTTGGGTCACAACAACCCCATGCAACGCTACAGGCTTGGGGAAGAGTGGCTGGAAAGCCGCCTGGTGGAAAAGGACCTGGGGGTGTTGGTCGACAGCCAGGTGAACATGAGCCGGCAGTGTGCCCAGGCGGCCAAGAAGGCCAATGGCATCCTGGCCTGTATCAGAACTAGTGTGGCCAGCAGGAGTAGGGAAGTGATCGTGCCCCTGTACTCGGCCCTGGTGAGGCCGCACCTCGAATACTGTGTTCAGTTTTGGGCCCCTCACTCCAAGAAGGACGTTGAGGTGCTGGAGCGTGTCCAGAGAAGGGCAACGAGGCTGGTGAGGGGTCTGGAGAACAAGTCTTCTGAGGAGCGGCTGAGGGAACTGGGGTTGTTTAGCCTGGAGAAGAGGAGGCTGAGGGGAGACCTCATCGCTCTCTACAACTCCCCGAAAGGAGGTTGTAGCGAGGTGGGGGTCGGTCTCTTCTCCCAAGTAACTAGAGATAGGACGAGAGGAAATGGCCTCAAGTTGCGCCAGGGGAGGTTTAGATTGGATGTGAGGAAAAATGTCTTTCCTGAAAGAGTGGTTAAACATTGGAAGAGGCTGCCCAGGGAAGTGGTTGAGTCCCCATCCCTGGAGGTATTTAAAAGGTGTGTAGACATGGAGCTTGGAGGCATGGTTTAGTGGTGGACTTGGCAGTGTTAGGTTTATGATTGGACTCGATGATCTTAGACGTCTTTTCCAACCTAAGCTATTCTATGATTCTATGATTGTCCAATAGTTTATTCACAGGACTACTCATTCCCTATTAATAATTTAGTTAACAGTGACCAAGGGAAGCACCATTCCCTTAGATCCTTAAGGACAAAACATGGAGCATATTTTTATGTTACAGAAGACAGTGGGGACTGTTGTTGATTAAGCACAATGACAACATCACTGCTGCCTCCTAAAGCTGCAAGTCTATAGCCTGTGAACCTTTTAAATACCACTTAAGCTTTCCAAGTAGGACATGAGGACAGACATAAACGATGCATCGTTTAGAGGTAGCCCACCTCACAGAGGTCAATTCCACCCTCAGGGCCCATCTAATGCTCTTTGGTGTCACTGGGAGCTTTTCAGTTGATTACACTGGAAACCAGCTCAGGTCCTTAAGTTGTGGTTTCCAGTTCCTTTCCTTATTGTCAAGAGTAACAGTTTCCTGGTATGGTGCATCTCTGAGTCAGTAGATGCCCCTGGAAGAAGGAAAAGTAAGGTATTTCCTTAACAAAGGGTTCAATGAGATGATCTAGTTGTGGCTTTCATAAAATAGCTTGCAGAAAATAAGAATCTTCAACATAGTGGCAACTGCCAAATCCTACCCAGAGATTTGCTGTGACTTTCACTGATCTCATAGGCATTTATTGGAAGGCACAGATATACAAAACAAGAGAGATTAAGGAATACACATATTTTCCAGTGGTTTTTGACAGAGCAGTGAGAATGGGCCACTTGAAACAGTTTTGGTGTGAAACATAGGAAGAGCCATGCAGTGTCTTGGGAAGTGGATCAACTACTTCACTGTTTTGCTTCTGCCTATAGCCATTAGCAACTGCTTTGGATGAAGACACAAATGACCATGCAATAGGTAGCACGATGAAAGTCCTTTCCCCAAAACATGTAATTAGGGGCTGACTCAAGTCATTTAGCACAAAGGTTTAAGAATTTTTCCAAGCCCTGTTTGCAGGAAACATAATCAAAACCTACACAAAGTATGCTCAGAAGCGGACTGAAAAAAGTATGAGTAGGCTGTCTTTAATATTAATGTTTCCTAGCTTTTGACTCTGGTTTTACAGCCCTGAAGTTTCACAGCTTCAAGGGAGAAGAAACTTCTGCACGGTCCAGGGTCCTGGGTCTGCTTGCAGATTTGTTTGTCTCTTCTATATACGTGTTCCTACTCTATACCTGTAACTCAATCTTCCCACATCTTCCTTTCCCTTTTTTTTTTTTTTTTCCTTTCTCTCTGGACATCAGCAGGGGACACCCTGAAAGCCCAGGACCTCTGTTCTCAAGGACCACGCCAAGTACTGCAGCAACCCATGGTTACTCTGAACATCCCATCTCAAAAGAAATTCCCGGCATCTTTGGGTTGAAGCATCCTTCAAGCATGCAAAATTTTCACAGCATTCAAATGCAACAAGTCTTTACAGAGCAAGTGTAATCTTTTTTTTTCCCCTAAATCTCATACTGTTAGTACTCGATACATTTTTACAGGCATGAGGAAACTCCTGCCCATAATCTCTTTACAGGACAGGTATAGTCCTATGCCCTGCAGAGCTGAGAAGTGAAGGCACAGTATGTGAGGATATGAAACAGAGAGAAGAGAATAAGGGGGAAGATGTTGTTAAAATGATAACTTTCAGACAGAAGGGGAATTTAGTTTGTGAAATCACAGCTCAAGGATGTGGCAAAAAGCTGCAGTTGACAAAGGCCGTAAGTATATTCATCAAACACAGACTGAAACATTTTTACAAGGAAAAGAAGTGCTCCTAGGCATACCATTTATATGTCAAGTTTTAGGCTAGAACAGATATTTTTGCTGAGATGCACATCTTTCTAAAAAAGGTTTTATAAAGGAAATGCTGACTGCTCTGTAACTGTAGCATCACATATGTGAGCCTTGAAACACAGGAGTGAGAAATTCCCCCATTCAGAGATATCTCTGCAAACCTGTAGTCTCCTCAGTTTAAAAGAACAACACTCTGGGGTGTGATGCTTGGAGCATGAAGTCCTCGGAGGGTGAAATGTTGCTTTATAGAAACAACAGAACGCTCCTTTGAGGGAAAAAAAGTCCTTCCACACTTGAGGAGAAAAGCAAACAGATTCAAAGGAGACTTCCTTACACGGTCCTCACAGAATACACTCATTTATGTAATAGAGGGAGATGATGACTAAGGGATGAAAATCATAAACTTTAGGTCACTGAGCTCAAGGGATTTACCTTCAGAGAAATACAAACTGGAGTTGTTTTTCTCCCATTAAGACATTCATATAACAGCAAGCAACCGCTTCCAGCAAACCAGAGTTCGAGCCTTAAAACAGGGCTACGTTTCATTATATATATATATACTTTCTTCAGACAAAAGCTCACAGGTATGCCACAGTCTTAGTGTTCAGATGTACAATACTGAGAAGTCGCTAATGACTCCAGCAATGACACAAAATGACTTTGATCAACCGCATCGCTATATAAAACACCATAGCATGCCATTGAATGGAAATCAGACACAACAGAAGAGCTATTATATGAGATACAGTACTCCAGCATTCATCTCTTCAAACAGAAAAAGTTCAAAGAAAATCAACATCAGAAAATGAATAACAGAATGAATTCCACCACTGGAAAAAAAAGGGGAAAAAAAAAAAAAAGAGAGAAATTGCCAGAGGCTACATGATATCATATCAATACCCTTCAAAACAGCATTCCATCGCCTGGAATTATAACACGTTCTCCTTCCACCCAGAGCGCGCTGCGTCAGGAGCGTGTCACACTGAAAACCATAAACCAAAGCCCTGAAAATCCGAGGGCTTGAGAAGCTAATGCCACTGCTGGCTGCCAGAATGGCATGACTAAACTCATCCAGCTTGTTTTTTGAGGTGGTGGGACTGCTGAAGTCTGATGCATACGAGAGGTCCTTGTGGGATGGCTGCAGCTCTGGAGGATGAACCTCGAGAGATAAAAGCATAAGTCGTTGCAGCCTGAGCTAAAGCTTTCCAGCTGGGGCTGGAAGAGACTTGTATCCGCTAGGGAGTCAGACGTTGAGGGGACTTGTAACACGCCAACACTAGAAGTCACTTTAAGATGAGGGACCCACCTCTGTTGCAAGTGAAATTCATCCTTGTACAAAGAAGTCTACGAACTCCTGAAGTTTCACCAACGCTTTCAAAAGAGGGCAAAAAATGGAATAACTTAGTACACAACCCCAATTTCCAAGCCCTCCAAAAAGCACCTTCTAAATGTGAAGCAGACACCAAGCAGTGACACAAAAACTTGGGTTTTAATATGATAATTTTGCTAATAGAGGTGTTTTCTAGCTTTTCAAACTTTCCTGAGTCCAGCCCATGAGGCAGCCCTAGTGATGCAATTTTGCTTATTTTGTTAAACAAGCAAATTGAAGCTTTCATTAGCTAAGATTAGGCAGTGCCTTAGCTCTTCAGTGAACTCTGGGAATCCACGGTCATTCAGAGATTTCAACACAGTGTCAGGCCTGGACCAAAGTCTTCCCCTGCACTTCTTCACGCTAGAAATGAGCTCTAAACAGCTATTATTTGTTTTTATAAGACTCTAAAACTGTTCTTTGGGGGCTGAAAGGACTTACCTAGTAATGCACAGCACACCAGAAGTAGGCTCATGGCTTGGCTTTCAACCTGAAAATCATTATGGATGGCTCCCAGAAGAGAATTATAAGTAACTAAAAGACAGTGGAGAGTGAGACACAGCTGCATCTTCCCAGGAGTGAATCGCAAAAACGTATTTTTGTGTGTACAGCAGCACAAAGTTTGGGTAGTTTGCAGAATATTTGTTCTCATGAGAACAAACTCTCACTTTTCTGTAGCCATCTGGAGTCATTCTGAGTTTAGCAGGATATGCACAAGCCAGTGGAAATGGGAAGGGAAACATCCATAAAATGCCACGATTAAACATATATTTAAAAATTGTCGAGCTCATTTTAGATTTTGGACCCAAGAAAGGGGTTGACTTTCTTGCAACTAGAAACTCATGTACACACCTGTGGCAGCAAAGCAAGGTACGAAAAATGGACTGAAAATTCATCTTGCCTAACTACATTTCATTTGAGCAACATATCCAGTGCCCTTATCACACCAATGACGACTATGACTCCAATTTAAGACCCGCACTCTGTTGACTCCCACTGCCAATAAGTGTTTCAACACCTCCAAGCCAGCAAGAATGAAGAGGGAGAGTAAAAAGAAAGTAAAGGGAATATGATCAGAAAAGGCAAGCATGCAATAGAGCAGTTCTCTCTCAAAATAGATTGGGTGATAGACAGTTTGTGTTCATGTTTATGTTAGTTATATTATGTTATGTTATGTTATGTCATGTTTTTATATTATAATATATATAATATAATACAATATAATATATTATTATTATTT